>NC_143436.1:70896500-71203000 GCF_987193195.1 Phasianus colchicus | reverse complement strand
CAGAATTTTGATCAAAAATATTTTGTGATACTTTTACATTTACCAAAATTGCTTCTCTCCTCTCAAAATCATGGCAAATTAAAGATCACTTGAAAATTGCTTGTTCCATTGGCATCATGACTGCCTTTTATGCTATACATAAAGAAGCCCAGATCGGTACTACATTATTTTTATTCTCTTAGTAGACTGCCAAATTTTTTATGGTAAGGTGTAAGAAAATGAGATTTCAATGGAACAAAACAAATTTTAATTTCTGAATGTGTTCCTAAAATACTCTTCACAGTTCATTGATAATAAGCAAGCTACCAGTACAAGAACACTTGGAAGATGGGTGAAAGAAAAATAAATCCAGTGATTATGTTCAAACCTGTGTAAACATAAATTCGGTACTTGCTCTTTCAATTATTTCTTAATAAGGTTGGTAAGAGCAGCGAGCCTCCAGTTTTTCAATTTCATTTGTATTTTGTATTTAAGCCACAATTCTTCCCTTTAATCAGCTAAAAGCATTATGGAGAATGTATTAAGACAAGACATTTTTTCTTATTATCAGGTACTGAAAGAAAAGGAAAGGACATGACACTTGGTAAATACATTTATTCTGAAAAATCAAGATTTTGACGTGGCCAATACAGATTGTGAAGAATTAGCTTCTAAATACAAATAGTGAGACAGCAATTCTTTTTCAGATCAAAACAATATTCGGTAATGATAGTTGAAGTCTTTGTATTGATTTCAGTATTTGGTGAGTTGAACCTACTAAACAACACTTGTCTAACTGATAAAAATGTCTTTCTGACACATCTTTCTAGTACAGATTTCCTGCTGTCTTTAAAGTATGTTATAGTTTTCCAAGCCTAAAATGGTATTTTAAATTCTATGGATGTTTTGAGAGGCTTTGCTTTTTTTTTTTTTTTGCCAGTTCTTTTTGATCTTGATATTGTTCCATGTGGTACTTTATTTCTCACAAATAAACACTTCTATTTAAAAGAGAACTTTTATTTTAGAATCTAACTCTCAAATTATTATTGTCTGTCTAAAGACAAGAAGTTGGTTTGAATCACTGAAGATATACCAAAAAAGAATTTAATGGCAAAATACTTCAAGAGCTGAGATCAGTGAGGCTATAAGTAATTGCATCTCAAGATTTCTGAAAACTGATGTGTTTTATGTAATCACAGCTGGAGAGAATGATTTGTTCGTGTTCATTCTTTTGTTAACATGTTTGCTACTTAATAGAAATGAGAATTGACTTCAATAGAAAAAGCATTTTTCTGGAAAGCTCTTTCTGATGGTCAAGTGCAGCATCAAATGCTTATTGCCACTGCACATTTTATGAAACGTTTGAAAGATATTATCATATGACAACATCCTTAAAACATGCAAGACGTTTTCTGCTACTAAAAGAATTTCTTTTGAGCACCTTTATGCCTTCAGCCTTGACTTTCCACAGGTCTGATTGACAGCCACGTGCTTTATCCCTCTATGCACCAGAAGTGACCAATATTTCCAACATTTTGGTCATTCTGTAGTATGAAAAGTCAATTCAATTCCTCTCCTTCACTCATGAATGCCATAATGTAGATGAGAATGTTGAGTGCTTCTCGTGGGGAAAAGCAAGCATCATGTTTTCCTGCTGCAAGGTGGGGTATTTGCTGGAGGGAAATAGACATGAGAATACATGGACAAATGAACTTCCCCCATTATGCAGAATAAATCTGCGTGCTTGGAATATCTCCATAAAGAAGCCATTTTGGTTTTGAAGTATTGATCTATAATTAGAGAGGTTTTAACTCAAACAAGGCTTATTCCTTGGGACAGTAGAGTAGTAACTGACAGAAGACAAAATGGTGTAACTGTAACTGTATCTATAGTAGAGACAATATCCTTGTAATTATAATGGTGGAAATACTCTTCTGATTGAAATATTTAGGTGATCATAAAGTTGGCTCCTGCTCACGTGGTCTGGTTCTATTTCAGCAAGTAGACACTGGAAAGCAAGTGGTAAGTCCGTAATTGTTTGTATCACCCCAGCAGTATTCAAAACTGAGTCAAAGATAGAAGGGATGAAGAATCCAACTGCTGTTTCTCTTAGGTTCTTTCAATACATAGAAAGGAACAGTAATCTGTCAGGCCCACAATCAAGAATGGCTAAAAAAAAGAGAATATAGACTCGACCACATTAAGGATGAATTTCTTGCATGGTACATATATTCATATATATACATATATATATATATGTAGTGCATATGTATGCATATATCTTTACGTGTGTGTCTGTTCATGGTTTACTGTATATATTGTAAGCCTCTTAAGCCTTTTGTACCTTGTTACAAAAAAAAAAAAAAAAAAAAGGACTTCAAAAAACATGTTAGTACCCAAGATGCTGTAGGGATTTCTGTAAAGTAGTGGCACTCCATTGCATAAATACTTGTTGAAGTAATTTAAGAAACTGGATTATTTACAAAATTGACTACACACGTATATTATATCTCCTACTAGTCTCTGAAAATTTGTATCTGTCACTGTTAAAATCTGTACTTCCAGTATGAAGACTACTGGCTTCTTCAGAACTGCTAGTAATCTAACATGACAGTGGAGCTTGGAGGCCTGGGTATTGGCTATGCGCAGTGTTTGCTTGTCTGCCTAGATAAAGTAGGTACCTATCTGTACAGTAATTACAGACATTGCAAGCTGGATGAATTGCTTAAGAATGAAATTTAAAAGACAAAGATTATACAGAAGTATTTTCATATACTCTAACTTTACCAATATACAGTGTATGCAAAAAAATTCTGAAATTCTCTTTGACGTCTGTAATTATTTTCCATCCAATATTTTTGAATACTGACCCTTCTGACAAGTTTCAATAGTTCATTATTGTGTCTCTTACACTTAAAAAATCTCTGTGTACTTTCTTTGCATAAAAGTAACATGTATTTGTATCCCATTCTGCAGCCTTGTGAAGGGCCTCTTCTGGAAAGAAAGCAGATATCTTTTAGAAGAAGTCACTCCAGCTTAAAAACAACAAAACTTAATTTCTCAGAATTCAAAAGCATATCAAAAAGTATGTAGCTCTCGGCTTAAATTGTTCAGTGTGGTCTAATATTCTTTAGAGCAGTTCAGAAGGGAGACATTTCTTCCTTGTTTTCTAAGTCTGTGTCCCTAAAGGTTTGGTAATGGATGAGAGTACAAACATTTTGGTGGTAAGAGGTTTAGAATGGGATCATTGTCATATTTGTGCCTTGAGGGCTCTACTGGGAGCTATTGTGATACCTGTTTCCTTTCTGCTAATGAGTGGATCCTATTTCTTACTGAGGTACAGAGAGAGATCAGTACAGCTACCCAAGAGCTAGCAGTGGCTCATCTTTCTTGTCAGCCTCTCTGTACTCTGCGTAACAAAGTAAAAGGCTTTGGAAAAACCAGACTCATTCAGTGTAATTGAACTAAATGGATAATAGGACACTTATTAGAGCATTAAACTGAAGAATACTCTTTGTCGGCTTTTGCAAAGACTACAGTTCTTTGTCATTTTGTAAGAGGCATTCACTTAGGAGTCTATTCTCTCTTGTGTGCATTGGGATTTTTGAGATGTTTAATTCCCATCAATATTAATGGAAGTTGTGCAAGTAAACGCTGGCAATTCAGAAAAATAAAAAGGAGGCTTTTGTGTTTCAAGGAAAAATGCAACTAAAAGCCTAGAAGAACTCAGATTCTGTAGTTGCTTGTTTATTTTATGGGACTAAGTTAGAGGTGAGAAAGAGCTCAAATTGTAAATAAAACTCAACCGTGCAATGACAAATTCTACTTAGACAAGATGGAAACTTGCTCTTCAGACAGCCTAAGTCAGTCCAGTTCTGTCAGCTCTTTGTGAAGCAAGGCAGAACTGAAAATAAAGAAGTCTACCTCACTGTGATCCTCTGTTTTGCAGTCCAAAACTTTCATACGCATTTATTGTACAGAGTAACATTTGGCTCTGTAAGGAAGATACTTTTCAAAATGAGAAATCAAGTTTTTAATGTTACGGTTTGAACATACGAGTACTGCTGGAATCTTCAGCTTTTCCATTCACCTCCACAATAGTGCTTTGCAGGTAATTGGTGCAGAATGCTTTACAAATATTAAAGCCAATTCTCTTGTCATTTAATCAATGCATGAGCACAACCTAGAGCCAGATGTGCAGCTGTTAGAGTTCTCAGCTCTTAGGCAAGAACAAGAAGAGATGATTACTTGTTAGAATTTATCTTACGGAGTATTTCATCCGTACACTGTCATTAATACCAAAACCTACATGACAAGATTAATCTCACAATAAAAGGATCCCAACCCCTTGTGTTTTCCATCATGCCATGTCTCTTGTTTTAAAGGTGGAAAAACTGAAGTAGAAACGTGACTCTAGTCCAAAGAGCTGGTGGAAGTCAAAGCCAGGATTAACATTCTCTTACCACTGCTGTCCTTAACTGGAGCATCTGGTAGTCTTTCAGAGTAACTGTTTTTTGTGAAGCTGGCAGGCAGTTAAAATGAAAGGATCTGAGTGAAGAAGGAACAGTGGAGAAAGGACAGGTAATACAGATGTGCATTCCCTTTTTGTTAACAAATGGAAACACGGGGGATTTATTTATGGTGTAGTGTAGCCCAGCTGTGTTCTGCCTCCTTGCTCAGTTGCTGCTGTCTCATTTTCCCTCATGGTTTCCTTACTAAGTTGGTGCAGTGCTTTGTGCATTTCCTTCTCACTTATAAAAAAGCAGCATTTTTTTCCCACAAGATACAGCAGAACTGAGCAGGACACACCTGCTTACAACTTCAGTGAAGCCTCAGTCCTTCGGAGTCACCTGAACCTGTGCTAACAGCAAGAACAAAGCTGGCTTTCTTCAGCCAGCAGGTAAGTTTTTCCATTAGTTGTCTGCGTGTTTTAAATAAGCAAGCCATGGTATCAAAATAAATAGATAAAAAAAAATAAATTAAAAAAAAAAAATTGCTTGGGGAGGCAATTAAATATACACTTAATAGACCCAGTTCCCATCTCATTTACCTTTATGTAATCAGAAATAAACTCTTGTAAATTAGAATAGAGTTCTGACAAAGTAGAACCAAGCTGAGATGAGAAATAAACCCATTACGTTTGGGGATACTTTATTATGTTTTCTTAAAGGCAGGAGGCAGATTAATAAAACTGCTTCTGTGTAACTGCAAATTATCTGTTAGTAAGAGTTTCAGTGAGGTATCTTTCCCTTTTGACTTACTAGATATTTATCCTGGGATCTTCTGAACGTCTGCGGTAATCCTCCTCCTTTATTTTATTTTATTTTTTTATTTTTTTCCTTTTCTTTCCCCCCCTCCTAATTGGGAACATTTCTGTTGTTTTCCACTAGATGGCTACACGGAAAGCAGTTTTGCAGCGAGCAGAGGCAGGCAGCGTTTTCCCTGGGCTGGGACTTCAGGTGGAACTTTCTCTCCGATGTTTTTGCTGCATAATGGCAACGGGGCAGGTTGGAGCCCCTATAACTTTTTTTAATAATGCTGATAAAAATAGAAGTTTACAACCATGTTGGACACTGGGAGCCTAGGAAACTTATTTGCTTTTCTTTTTAAATTTTATTTAAATTCTATTTTTCAATTCGATCTGTGACTACTTGGTGCGATTGAGCTCCCCAGGCCTGAAAATTCTGTTCAGGGTGGAGGAAGTTACTGCCTTTGAGGAATGTGCCTCAGTGCTTGCAGTGTATTAACCAATTTGATTCGTTTGATCTTTTCTTAACTCAGCGCTGCTTTGCATGCCAAGGCCACGTTCACCCAACTGTAGGTTCCCAGCAGCAGATTGAAATGATATCCCGAGCATTGTGTGCAGCAGACCTTATCAGTGGCCCTTGTTATATAGCAGGTACAGAAGCAGGTACAGTCTTTGTCAGCTTATGCTGTGCAGCATATCAGGCCGAAGCGCTGCAGGATTGAATATCAGATCTGTGCCTGACTTTATCACCTACAGTACCAATTTGATTCAGAGCAAGTGTGTCCTGTGACTGTTTTCCCCAGATTACCCAACAGGATTAGGAGCGTAGATGCTTGAGTATATGAACCTGACATGACAACATTTTCCTCTCTGTACTTCCTGAAATTATTTAGATGAGGAGGGTGAATTTATTCTAGATCAGCATTTGAAGTTTTGTGACAGTAGTCGTTTTGTTCTTGTGGTAGAAGCCTGAAGTTGCTACCTCTGAAACTAACTTAGCTGTAAGTGCAGGAATATTGGATGATCTTAAATGAGATCAGAGAAACTGGGCAGGTAAGATTTCTTTTAGTTAACAGCTGTGCATAGGAAACTTGTTCTAACTGTAAAAACAAAACAAAAGAAAACATTTATAAAAATGGATGTTTCACTATGTTGAACTGCAGCACTTGAAGGAACTAATCATTATTTGTGTTTCACAGATTACAAATTAGAAGCATCCCTCTTTCTCACCGACTTCTTTGGTGTTTTCCAGCCTATCTGTGGCAGACCTGAGAAAAGTAAATGAAAAATGCTACAAAACCCAATAGGAAAGAGCGGAAGAGAGGTGAAACCAGGCTGCAGCCTTTCAGAGTTTTTAGGTTGGAGTTTGTCTGGAGGGAGTAACATAGCTTATATTAGTGGAAGAACTTCTTTACTGGCTTTAGTTGTGCCATACAGGATGCACACATGCTAACATCTTGAAGGAAGATTTCTTTAAAGCCCTATTTGTACCAAAGTACCATTCTGAATCTGGACTTTACTCTCCCAGAAGAGTAGCCAAAAAAATAATTTTAGTGATGGCTGCAGTATCATAAACAAGAAAATAGCCTGTTAGTATATGAACAAATCTGAATTAATTTTTCTGACATACTTTTTGTAAATTTAATACAATACTTTAATCGAGACAATCAGGTATGTTTGATACGTACTTGGGTATCTGTTTTAATCCTGATTTATGTGGTCCACAGTGATTGGCGTTATCATGGGGCATGACTCCCCTTTTTCTATTATCCTTTTCAGCTGCAGCAACACTGCTGAAACTCTACTCACTCCAAAAAATACTCCATATTTTTTGTGGGTTTGTGCATTTAACCCTCCCTCACTCCCACCTTCCTCTCCCTGAGTATGACTTTTTACTCTGCACTTTCTGTATCTCTGGTTATTACTATTTCTATTGTGTTTTAAGGTATGAGTCTCAGTCAGGATATAATCCTCTGTGTTCTTTCACTGTAAGTTTATGCAGTACTTCGTGTGGGAATGTATGTAGGTGTGGAGATAGAAATAGTCATTTTTAAAGTTCACAAAATGAGTGTAAGTCAGAATTTGTTTAATTTAAAAATATTTATGAAGGACAACTTGCTGTTCTTCTTGCAGCTTCAATTATGCCATGTAGGAATATAGTTATTTTGTGGCAGTGGTTTCTGGTATTTCCATTTCTTTAATGAAACGCTTTTCTGTAGCCCACGTACAGCTAAGGAATAAGGGGGAGAACTGAGAAGTGTCTGCTGTATCATCTGATTCTGCATGCTGCATGCAATTGATAGGATTGGAAACCTGTGGTCAGTTTTAAAGCAGCCATTAGACAAATTCTAATTCTTGTTTGTATTTGATCACTGTCTGAGATTTGGCACCACCAGCATGTGGTGCCATCTCTTGAAGTAGAGAATCATAGAATGGCCTGGGTTGAAAGGGACCACAATGATCATCCAGTTTCAACTTCCCTGCTATGTGCAAGGTCATCAACCAGCAGACCAGGCTGCCCAGAGCCACATCCAGCCTGGCCTTGAATGCCTCCAAGGATGGGGCATCCACAACCTCCTTGGGCAACCTGTGGTGATGCTCAGGAGGGGGACAGATCTGGACTGGTACATGCCCAAGTGACTGAGAGAGGCCACACTTCAACGGCTGTATTTCATCCCTGATTTAACAGGATTTGATTTGCTACTGCTCTTGCTATTACTTTAAATTATGTGATCTTCCAGCTCACCAGTACAATGTCAGTAGTCAAACTCAAAACAATGTCAAAATTCAATATGTACCTTAGTTTATCTTTTCTGATTTGTCAACATCCAGCAACTCTGTGTGATCAAGCCATACATTATATTGTTCTACTTGCAATTTAAGAACATCTTTTACAGAATTCCTAGGGCAGCCATATCCTTATTGCAAAGTTACTTCTGGTTTGAATATGAATTGATATTTATCTTCAGGTAATAAGAAGTATGAAAACAAGACAAAAGTTGTAATTCCTGTGCAACTTACAGCACATATTTCAAGGAGTATTTATATAAATATTTCAGTGCTTTTGGGTAAGATTCTCAGTTTCCATGAAGAAACATTTTGAATAATCATGTATTAGAATTGACACCTTAATTGTAGCATTTCCAGCATTTGTAAGCTCTAGTTCTATGGACCTCAGACATAATTAAGGCACCACATAAATAGAAGCCATATGCACCTCGTGAAGTTCAATTCTGCAGCAGCTGTATGACTTCCAGTTCTTACACTCAGAAAAGAGAATGGGGCCAATGACATTTTTGTGTACTTTGTCACTGGAGAAACAAAGATGATAAAGAAGTGATGGAAATGAAAGATTCGTGAAGTGAGGAGGTGTTACTAACAAATAAAGGGTCATAGCCTGTAAAACTTAGTTTTCATTTCTAGCTTTTTCGGTGCATTTCTGGAATGACTTTTAGAAGTCACTGCACTTCGTGCTTTGCTTCACCTCCTCTATCAATATGCACCCATCATTTAAAGTCACTTCAAAACCAAGTAATGATAGTATAAGCATGAGCTGTTAATGCTGAACACAGACAGCAGTTCTACTAAACTCTAAAATCATTTTATTCATCTTACCAATTTATCTTGGAGTTACTGGCGTGGTAAATCTGTTTATCCCATGACTGACTTGCATTAAGTGGAACTGAAACCTATAGATTGTTACTTTTTCAGCTCTGACTCCCAACAACACTAAATGCACAGTGACTGTAACTAGATTTCAGATCACTACTGATCAGCAACAGCAAGAATTGTTCTTGTCCATTATGCAGACACAATAACTAGAATATAAATTCAGCTTTAAAAACAAAACCAGAAACAATGGACAGAGGAAAATCTTGTTCTCCGTGAGTAAGCTGGAATTGTACTGTGCAGGGGAGGCAGCAGCTCTGTGCATCTGTGCCAGAAAAATTTTCCTAGGCTGGCATGGAGGGCAAGGAGCCGCACTGCTGACTATTGTGGATGGAAGCCAAGTGAAGCACCTGCGCTAATTCTCGTTAATTACCTCCTAGCAAGCACTGTCTCCATGCGGGCTACTCAAGAAGAACCAGCTTCAGAAGTCAGCTCCACTGAAAAAAGATAAAAATTCAGCAGCAATTAGGAGATGGTCACCCAGACATGAAATTTATATTCACTCACAAACAGTTGTCACGGTTAGATTCCCCGCGTTTTCCCTTCACTTCACATACATTCCCAAGCAATCAAGAGGCTAGTCAAAGCTTGTTGCACTGACAGGGGTTTTTCTTCTGTCTGTGTGTTTTCCTTATTGCATACAGGGGCTGCTGTGGGAAAAACATGAATACAATCAGTAGCTACACAAAGTATATTGGGGAATACTGCCAGGGCAGAGTTTTTTCTTCACTTGTTGCAGCTCTGTGAGTAGAATTGTAATCTGCATGCGTGTATGGGAAAAGGAAGGAAAAAAAGAAGAAAAGAAATTCCCATAAACCTACAATAATATAATAATGGAACTCTCAAAAGCCAGAAAATTCAGAGCTAAAAACGCTGACAATTCTGCACTCTCCACAACTCAGAGTGGAGAAGTACCTTTGCTAATGCAAAGGGATTTCAGCAATACTGTGAAGTTCAAATACTCTTTCAAGAGATACTTGCTGTTTAGAGAACCTCCACCCGAATGCTTGCCTACTGATTAGTTATATTTGACAAGCAGCTTTTGCTCCTATTTCTGCATTGCTTTTCATCAGTTTAGTGTATATCCCTCATGTTCCTTTTCTGTCATGTTTTGATAACTTAATTTCTTTTAGCGTGCCTAGTTCCCTTGTTCCAGTTTCAAGCACTCGGTTTCCCAAATTCCTTTTCAAACCGTCTTGCAGTGCTAGAGAAATGCTTTTGTATCCATAGGACTCTGCTGCTCTGTTTGATGTCATATGCACTAAAAGACCCTCTGAACACATTCTCTGTTGCGTCAGTTGCTGAAGCTTAGGATGCTTCTTCTGCACCCAAGAGGGGGGAAAACAGAGTTGGGTAGAATTTTTCAAGCCTGAAAAACGTTAGTCTGAATGTGACACACATGCAATTTTGTCCTAATTTATCTGAGAGTGTAAAGTCACACTGTTAATTATTTCTGATGTTAATTAGTAATTCTCAACATGGGCCACAATAAGGCTGATGTGTACAGTTTGACTAGAAGCCAGAACTCTCTACAGAAGAGTCTTCAGCTTATGATATTGGGAGATATTAAGGCAAATTGATAAAGGCTTAAATCCGGCTTCAGGTCTGATTGTTTGAACTAGAAACTCTCTGCTGCGGTGTGCGGGCAGCTGATGGACTTCATCTTTCCATGAGTAGACATCTAAATTTTCTACAGACTAGAGATATGGGGCTGCCCATTTAGTCAACAGCAGAAAAGCAGTGTTAAGAAAGTGCAGTGACTTACATAGTTAGATGTCTTTCTCTCTGTTGTCCATAAAGGATGCGTGATGGACAGAAGCAATAAAACCCTACAATGTGGGGACAAAAATTCTGCTTTTGGTGTCCACAATGCACAGGCTGCACCATTTTTCTGTCTTCTGTTCCTTAATGAACATTTCCTCAGCAGCTTTTTCTTTGTGTCTCTATCATAACTGGTTTGGCTTGGCCCCATTGGAGAATTTTATTTTTTCTTTATGAAACATGGGATACAAGACATACTCACATTTTTCCTAACTTTGTGGCAAAATAAAGTTATGTTTTAGGACTGTGAAACAAATGAAGACAATTTAGTATTTAATATCTTTCATCCTACTGGATGAAAGTTGTCAAAAGGTTTGAATCTAAATGCTAGGGTGGAACATGACAACTCTTTACCTATAGTGCAATAACATTTCATGTTGAATTTGTTTTTTCCACAACCAAATTAATTTGAAACTTAGGAAGAATAATTATTCCAGTTGCCGTTTACTCAGCAGTGAGTGAGTATATTTGACCAAGACCTGAATAGATGAACACTTGTGGATTAACACACAGACATTCATGCCACAAGGGCTACAGCTAGAGCTCTGCAAATAACTAGTTTTCACTTGTTGTCTGTTCACTTCCAAAGTGACAACAAATTATGAAAAAAAAAAAAAAAGAATCTTTCAAAATAAAGAAATCAAAATGCCAAATGCCAGAATGTCACTAATTGTCTTTCAGGTTAGGAGGAGATACTTCAATCAAACAAAATTAATCATCCTACTGCTGCAGCACATGAGCAAACGTGGTGTGTACAAGGTAAGAACGGAGCTGTTTTTACACCAAGAAGTAGCCTGGCTTACTTTGATGATCCCCAGGAATCAACCAAGGAGCTTCCAAGCCTTTTCTATGGGAGGAAAATACTTGCTGAGAGAGATGACCTCCTCAAGACTTTCCCTAATATCATCAGTTCCCATTCCCTCTGCGTATTTTGTTTCCTTTAGTCCTGCCCTCACTGCTTTCCTTTTCCCTCCCCAAAAAAACCCAGTGCTTATGGAAACTGGCCAAAACCAATTGGCTAGAGCAAGAATTTCATCCTGGAAGCTTCCTTGCAGGAGGCAAAGAAACATCCATGCTTGTGCTGAATGAGCCCCCGCTGAATGCATTCCCTGGACGTCACATTGTGTGCTCTCAAATCACAGCAGTCATTACTCTGTTTGGCTTTAATTGTGTATGTGGGTTGATCTGTTTGAGATTGATGAGACACTTATTCCTAACAAAGAAACATTAAGGGGACCCGCTTTCCACTGATGTGTACAATAGATAAATTAATTAATGCCGTTCACACCCTGTCTCTTTTTAGGGGGAGGAGGCTTAGAGAAAGGTCAGAACTAGAAGAAAAATGAGATGTGAGATTCTATGAGAAAGTTCTGAGGTCAGTTTTTCCTGATTATTATTGGAAGCGGTTAAGCCTTTGAAGGGGAAAGGCTGGTATGTGATCAAATAAAAATAATATAATACCAGCAGTGTAAGTGCATGTACGATCACTCTAAATTGATTTAAGATGACAAGGGGAAGTAACAAATGCCTGGTTCCCTTGAAAAATATATTCTGTGTTTTCTTCATCTTTAGGACGTGAAGGAGAGAAATGTTACTATCTTTTAAATATTAAAGTGGTTTCATTTTGCAGAGTTCAAAATATATCTTTATATTTGGGAGAAGTGGAAATATGTTACCTTTCACGTTTTTGTAAAAATAGTCATGAAATAATCATAGGATGAGTAGAATTTAATGCACGGCTTGTGGTAAAAGAAAGTACTGATGATCACTTCAAAGTTGTAAATAAACTCTTTGCAAAAAGATGTCACATTTAGCACGGATTATTGACCCTGTTGCAAAGTAGTTATTACTTTACAGACATTTTCAGAAAGAAAAGAAAAGCAAATACCTTTTCATATTTTCTCAAACCGAGTTGCTGTTTCAGGAAAACTATTCCCCTGAATTCCAGAGAGAAAAATCACACTTAAGAACTAATTTATTGAAAGAAGAAACTGTCTTCAGTTTCTTAACTGCTCTCAGTTGTTCTGATAGAAACAGCTGAATTAAAAATGTGTGAGACATTCAAATATAAAAAATTGGGTAACATGAAAAACATTGAAAAATGTTGATCTATAGAAGGCTATATAAAATCCTTTTCCTTTGGAAAAAAAAAATGTGGCCAGCTGTATTTAGTACCCTTTAATTATGTGTTTGATCCAGAATGTCATTTATTCATCCTGCTTTCCCCAGCTGATTTCTGACTGAGCAGTTCTGAAGAATACAGTTGTAACTGGGTCAGCTATATTTTTGGTGAGACTTGAAACAGAGGGTAAGTTTTCCTCCCTAAGGAAAATTTGGAATGTATTTGGTTTTAGCTGCAAAGGAGTCAAAAGTGGAGGGATCAAGTAAGAAAACATAGATTTCTTTTTTTCTGGATGAGTTTATAACAGATAAGATAAAATGATATTTGCAGCACTGCAGCTACTGGTTACTCTATGTGTTTACACTCTGAGTGAGGAAATGTCCTTCTGTTAGCAGCGTTTGGGAACCTACACCCATACTGATCAGTAGGTAGCATTCAAAGACAATTCATCTGTAAGGAAAATGATGTGACATACTACTGTTTACTTATGCAAGAAATTCACCCTCCTGTACCAAAGATTTGAAAGCTTTCATGCAAAATCTGCCTTGCCGTTGCCTTCAGCATGGTGCAGGTATCATGCTTATCCCACCAGGCTGCTCTCTTTAAGTAAACCTG
This sequence comes from Phasianus colchicus, assembly GCF_987193195.1. NCBI lineage: Eukaryota > Metazoa > Chordata > Aves > Galliformes > Phasianidae > Phasianus > Phasianus colchicus. The sequence continues at coordinate 71,189,546 of NC_143436.1, read as the reverse complement.
GGGTAGGATTCATGGAGGAAATGTCCCAGTGGTGATACCAGCCCCAAAGCACCTTAGTTTGGAAATGCTGACATTTCTGCCCTTTTACATAAGCTAGATGATAACGCTACGGAACAGAGGAAGCATCTGTCTTGGATATTTATAAAAATGCCATTTTTGGAAATGTGTGATTAATTGTTTATTTATTTTTGTATGCAGAAAGGCTGGATGTGAATCACTAACTGGGCTGTCCGAAGCCTGCAGGTGTTCTAGAGTAAACAAATGATATTTCAGTCTACTCCTAGGTAAGAACTAGGCCAGGGCTGTGCTGAAGGGGGTTCAGCAGTGGTAAGTCACAGCCAGCTTTTGAGCTGGGCAATAAAATACATCCCTCTTAAACTCAGCCTCTCCTTGAGGTGGCACAGCACCTCAGCTAGGTACATCTTTGGCTTCTCATTTTGCACACACACCCTCCTCACACCCATGGAATCACCTGCTATTAGTAGCACTGCCCAGGAGTTGATGCTTCTTCTGGTGACCACGAGTTTGGTGGCAGAGAGTTTTGGCTGTGTTTGTCACCATCCCAATGCTTTCTGAAGAGGCTTAGTGACTTGGATTTCTTCCAAAGTCTGAAGGACAACTGCCTGCCACAAAAGCCCTGGCAAGACCTGCCTTTGCCAAGAGCATGCTGTTACTGACAGGGTCATAAAACCGCTGAACACAATTTCCTATGGCATCAGACTGCCTTCCTGGCTCTCATTAAAAATACCCAGAAAGCAAAGAGGCTTCAGCTGCCATCACTGAACAAGAAGCAGCACCATTACAGGGTGATGGTGTGGCTGTCAGGTGCTAGGAAAAGTAGGCTGTTAGGTTGTGGCCCAGCACGAGCTCCTTTCAGTTGATCCTGCAGATAATTTTGTTCTCAGTGACCACACCACAACACTCTCGTGGCTTTAGTTTTGATGTGGAAACAGAGGTATTTTTTGTTCTGCTTAAACCAGGAAGTTTTCGGTCTATTCCAATTGCAGTCCACTAAATATTTTCCAGCAGAGCTGCAGCCTGTTAGCCAGCAGATGGAACAGTATTGACAAAAAGCTTTCTTCTCCACATGACCTTTCACGGACCCTTTAGAAGCTGCTGTTACTCCGTGGGGATTTTTTGACCACAGGTTGAGAATGGTGTGTCCCGATCGTTAATATCCTCCCAGCCAAACCCGTAGCACTCTTTGCAGCAGAATGTGGGCTAGGTGGCAGCGCAACACACCGATGCACCTCCAAGCTGTGGGGCAGCTCCCCCCTGCTGTGCACACAAGATAAAGGGCCCTCCAGGCATCCTTTCCCTCTAGATATTGCAGCTGCTATGCTGGGGTGAGATGTGTCTTGCTTCTTCCACAAAATCCGGCAGGAGATAAGGGGAAGATGAGCACGCAAATGTGCTTTTTGCATTATTCACTGAGCGCAGTTCTCCACTCAAATTCATCCTGTGGCGGCGGATTTTGGACAGTAGATTTTATTGCTTACAAATTTTTATCAAGGTAGTAAGCAGGCAACAACTATTCCCCAAACTACTTCTGGAAACCAGACTTGGATTCTACTGACTTCAGTGAGACAGTTCGTAAGAATCATAGAATCGTAGAATTGTAGAATCATAGAATGGCCTGGGTTGAAAAGCACTACAGTGGTCATCTAGTTTCAACCCCCCCACTGTGTGCAGGGTCACCATCCATCAGACCAGGCTTCCCAGAGCCACATCCAGCCTGGCCTTGAATGCATCCAGGGATGGGGCATCCACAACCTCCTTGGGCAACTGGTTCTAGTGCTTCACCACCCTCTGAGTGAAAAACTTCTTCCTGAAGTTAGAGGTATTTCAACTAAGGTCATGTGTACATGATCCCTGAAAGGCGACTTTACAAAGCTAATAGCAGTAACATGTACATACAGCTGCTTACTGCCTTCATCTCTGTCCATTAGCTCCTCAGAAATAAAACCTGTCACAACTGTACTGGTAAACTCATTCCTCACTTTCAAGAGAAAAATGGAGAGCACTGCACCCTTTGTGAAGAGAAGAAAGCTTCAGCAGGGTTGCAAAAGATCCAAAGAAAGTCAGTCTCTGTGTAAGTTTTGATTTACAGCACGGCCCTTTTTCCCAATACAGCCTGCTCAATGGCTATTCAATGGCTTTCTGATATTCTCCATGTGAAATCTGCATTGGTGAAAAATGCCGTCTGGCTGGGTAAAAAATTACTAATGACCCTATCCAAAGCTAATTGAAATGAATCCTAGTGAAAGGGCGATAAACTAATGCTTTTTCAAAGACTTAATTGGATATTCGATGAAGCTCTAAAGGGGCCAGTTGTGTGGGAGCTGTTTTACCTGCTGTGCTTTTACTTTTTGCCTCCAACTTGAGTCCAGTTGTGGAATGTGGGGCACAGTCTGTTTGGTACCCCACTGGAGGGTTTTTGGAGTCAGTGAAATCAGTGCTGGTGGATATCCCTGTGCTTTTGAGCACACAGATAGACGCACAGGCTGTTTAAGAGCATGTTTGGCGTTACAAAGTCAAATAAAGGCATAAGAAATGGCAAAATGGAGGCAGGATAATTCTGTGTCTCTGTTGTGTGCTTAAGGACATTTTCTTGACTTTCAAAGGTAGATTTTTCAACCTTAATAATGTGCTTTTAATTCATTTAAAAATTGCCTATTTTAGTAGCAAATTAAAACAAACATACAAAGCTATGGCCTGGCACTGTGTTGACATTTGATTTGACCATAAACAGAGATGAAATCTTTCAGGGTCGGGTGAACTTCCTTCATCCCATCCCATCCTAGAAGGCAGTGTCACACTTTTTTATTTCCTGTTCCTGGCTCCAGTTCACCTGTTTGCTCTACTCTGTTATTTGGGCATCTCCACCTAACTTTGATTTGCCAGCTATTTTCTATTTCCTATTTCTTATTTTCTGCACTCCATCTCCCAGCCACAGATTCTCTCTGACTCTCATCTCCCTCCAGTTTCCTCATCCAGTTTCCTCTCCCAGCTGGGTTTCCAGTAGTGCTGAGTGGTTATGCTCCAGGCTGACTTTTCCAAATATCTTTATTGAGACCTTCGATTACGCTTACATTGCAAGGAAAGCCCTGCTTAATCTGTCCATCATCAAGTTCAGTGAGGATAAAATAGATGAAGAAATAAGCCCCAGATATGTCACCTGAGCACAAATAAGTTGATCTTTTAATGATCTTGCAGCTTGGCTGAATTTTGCTGAAGTTTCATGCCCACAGCCAAAGGCTGTTTTTTACATCAAGCAAGCAGTGTCCCATGGCTTCCAGGATGCAAATCCTAAAGAAGTTTGCACTTTTACCAGGGTAGACCCACATGTATTTCCATTGTTTTGTCTACAGAAAGAGTGCGCTCAGTTTGGCTGAAATAAAATCAAACAAATGCAAATGCCTTGCAGCCTGCCTGAGCCCGACAACCAGAATTGCAAAATTCACATGAAATACGTAATGTTTGGCAAACTTAAAAGCAGAGGAATAATATATCAGCAGACATAAAATTAGGAAATGCTATCAACTCCACCTAGAAAGTTACCATATCATAGATCCAGTGTAGGGTGAAAGGAGAAACCCCAAACAATATCCACTACAAAACAAAGACGTTTTAATGGCTCGGAAAAATAACAATAAGGTCTCTACTTCAGTGGTTTTGGAGTCTGAAGAGATAATATGCTGGGTTCTTTCTTTTGCCTGCTGTATAGCAGAGCTGAGAGAGAAAATTGATTTTTCATGCAAAATATTGAGTTGCTGTTCACTTGTAATTTAATTTATTATTTTTATACTCCACATAAAATTTGTCAGGACTCTCTTCTGTCTCTATAACATTGTTGGAAAAGGTAATATTGAACAGTTCGCTAGCAATATTAATTTGCTATATTAGAGGCATTGCTCTTATCATCATTACTATAGTTTCCAGGCCATAAAATGTAACTGGTATGTGAGTATGCCAGTGTTTGCTGGCTGGGAAATGCTGTGCACTGCTAAGCCACATCAGTTACGCAGGCAGGTGGCATACCTATAACATCTCCAGGCTAAGGACCACGTCATAGATTGTGCTGTGAGGACAATGAATGAATTTGGGGCCTTTTTTTTTTTTTAAGATGTTTATCTATATCCATTTTCCTTTTTCTCCTGTTTTCAGCATTTCACATCCTTCTCTTTTGTCTCATTATTTGCTCCAGGAATGTAGAGATGAAAGAAATCCAAATTTTCAGCAATTTTATCTGTTTTTATGTGGACTTTTAAAGGACCTATGTGTTAAACAAATGAGACAAAAGCCCCAGACTCTACAGCTTAGGTCCCTTCTCTTGAATTGCCACATGGCTTGCAAAGCATGATATACCTGTGCTTCAAAAAGTGGTCTTTGGTAGTTGATATGGGTCACCATGGGTCCCTTTTACTCCAGAAGAGATCTCTTCCAGGTGCTGGTGGATCTTTTGAAGGTGTGCTTGTGCCTCTTTGGTGCAAACAAGGCACCAGAAATATAAAGGAATGGAGTCCTGAGAAGGTAGATGGGCTCTCCTATTGGCAGCCTGCTTTGAAGCAGTTGGGGACTGGTGTGTTGCATGCTGTGGCTGGTGTTTCCTGCGAGACATGTATGTCTGCCCAGTGTGGACCGAAGTACCAGTAGATGATACTCTTCCTTTTGTATTTTGTCCAAAAATACCAAGCCAAACTGAACCTATCTATGAATTATACCAAGGTTAATTTTGTTGTAATAAGTTTTTTTCTCAACTTCTTCCTCCTTTATTATAATTCTGGCTCAGTCTCTTTTTAATTATTAAGTGGTTAACATACACTCCCTTACCCCATATTATTTCACTCTGTAAGCCAAGCCCACCAACTGGAATTTTTTATTTCATGTCTGTGGGTAGAAATGAACAGCACTTATCTTGGTGGCCAGGCACCTCTAATCAACAGTTTTAATTCTCAGTCACCATGTATACCCAAGTAGCCCTTTGCCTGTGAGCCTCTGCTACCTACCAGACCTCATGCAGGAAGGAACACTTCCTTTCATAAAGGCTTTTTTTCTACAACCTGGAAGTGCTGGAGATCAGCCTGTTCTATTGGAGTGACTCTGTTAGCTGCCAAAGTTACACTTTGGTAAAAGCTGCATGTGCATGGAGGAAAAGCACAGCCAACAATTTCATACAAAATGCCATTCCTCAATCAAACAGAACAAAAACTAGATTGCACAGAGAGGAATTTTCTTTTATTTGTCCAAAATGAATTTATCTTCACCTATTCAGAAGGTGTAATTCCTATAATAAATACTTAAGAATATCTGCAGGTGATTTACAGCATGGGATTGGACCTGATGAGGTGACTGAGTACATGGGGAGACGAAGAACACCATTTTCTTTCTCCAAGGAAAAGATTCAATTCAGTATAATTAAGACAGATGGGGCAAAAGTTCTCCTTGGGACAGAGGTGACGGCTGTAAAACATATGGTTTCACTGATCTAGTGCCAATCATGGGAGTTCTAAAAAGCTCTGTTTGCCACTTATTTCTCACTGTCATTTCCTAGAAGGAATAATTCCAGGGAAGAAACAGGTGTTTCAAAGCTAAGAGGGTACTTCTCATGTCAAAAAGATACTTGCCATCTTTCGTGTTATTACAAACACCTGTATTTAAAAGAATGGCACAAAAGTCACAAAGTACAGAATAAAAAAGTGGTGAAATAGCAGTATTAAAGTTGTGTATAAAGGAGGACATAACTTTAAGAATAGTTTTGAGGGTTTTTTTGTTTTTTGGAGGGGATGGGGGAAGCACAGTGGACAGTTCACTCGGTGCACTCAGTGCACCCAGGTTTTATAATGCAGAAGACTTTTCTCTTAGGGCCTACATAAGATCTGTTATTGAAATAGCAATTCGTTGTTTGGGGAAAAGATTTAGGAAAGAAAATTAAGTTTTTATGGATGGCCGGAGCTGACTGCTGCCATGAGGAAGTGGATTCTGTTCATAGAATCACAGAACGGGGGCCTTAAGGATCACCCAGGTCCAAAACCACTGCTGTGGGCAGCTCTCGAGGGATAACGTAAAGAACCTCTTTGCAAAGCACAGTGCAGACCATATGCACCCAAGTGAGATCTGGATGAACTTGTGTGGTTGCCAGAGGTGACAGTGGCCTAGCGTAGATCTTGTCTGAATCCTTCCAGCCAGTGGGCAGGATTTTCCAGAGCTATCCCAGGGGACAAATATCCCATTCTCCTTCTCCCCTCAGTCAGCACCTTGTGGCACTCCAGCACCTGCACAGGGATTTGGCGCATCTTCATTTTTTCTTACATCAGCCATTTGCAGCGTGTCAGCAGCTGCAGTTCTTTGGATCCCTTCAGGTTAGTTCTGGGATCCAGAAGCAGGGAAGCCTGTGGTTGTGGGTCTTGCTGCTGGCAGCCATACAGGGATAGTACTTTGAAGGAATTGTTTCCAACAAGAGCTGCCCTTGATCTGGGGAAATCCACCCTGTGTTTTCAAAAGGGAACCTTGTGTTTGTGTATGTTCATGAATTCACTCTTCTCTGTGGAGTCACTGTTTCACTGTGTCATAATGAGGCCTCCATTGAGATGAAGGTGTTCATAATAATCATAAACAAATTTCTCCGGAGACTGAAATAAAAATCTATTAAAGATGAGGTCAACAGGTTTGATACCAGGCAGAAGAAAAAAATCCAATGTATGGATGACCATCATTAAGCACTTCTAGGTGTTGCATCTTCTCTGAGATGCAACTTAGGGAAAAGGAGGAGGAAAAAACTGTGAAAGTAACATGCTTAACTCACAGTTAGATAATTGCAGTTACCTTAGATCTCACATACCAGGTCAACGAGGCTCAGCCTGTTCAACCAAATTATGTATCACACTGATCAGAGTAGGAGGGGGCAAGGTGTATACATCAAAGGAGCATACCAGTAATGAATCCCTAATGACAAATATCTACTGATATTTGTTCTCATTGGGTTAGGGATGAAATACCTTCATGTGGCAGGGAGAAGTGGAAACTCAGTTCTCAGTACAGTGAATCCCTCAGGCCAATACAGATGAGGGCAGGCTCTTCCTGTCTGGACCTCATAATGCTTTAGACTGACCGTGGTGTAAGAGAAGAGAAGACTCAAAATTTCTTGCAAGGCACTTAGAACTATACCCAGAAAAACAGAGGCCCTTACTCACAAAAACTCTCAATTCAAAGAATTCAAGGACAGCCTTAGCTGTACCGGATGCTCTGCAGGTCCATCATCCTACATGTGCACACCCCAAGCTTTCTGCTAGGGTTGTAAAAATCTCCAGGAGATTGGGTTTTCAATCACTCACTGGTAATCACCAAGTGGAGGGAATATGGGTACTCTGCAGTCTCTTTCCCTTCTTTGTTCTCAGGACACTGATGGGTGAGAAATTCATCAACAAGCTTTAAAATTTATACCAAGATCCATCAGGAAAGTTATTTGTCACTGTTTCTGCATCCCTTTTTGTTGTAGGTAAAGCCTACAAGCTGCCAAGGTAAATCAGTAGTGCCAGCAGCTAAAAGGAGACAAGACTTTCAAACTCAGCCAGTGCTTCACTTAATCTGAAATCCCTTCCATCCTTAAATAAGAACATTATGTTTTAAAAACTGTGGCTATCAGTCTGGAGGGATAAGTGAGCACAGTGAACTGGGAATGCAGTTCACAGCACCTCAGTGAGGTGAGTAGTTATCGCTACCTTTATGAATTGGGAACTTGAAAAAAGGCACTGAAATGATCGTCTCAAGGCTAGAGAGGAATTTGATACCAGTGTTGTGTCGAGAAATCAAAGTCCCCAGTCTAATGCTCGTGCTATTAAATCACATCCTTCTCTCATTTAGCAACTAAGCAACTAATTCAAAGAATTTCTTATATAATAGCTGTCATTAACTGTGGATGCCAGTATGTACTTGAGTGGATACTGAAAGGTGAATGATGCCAATCAGGCACCCACAGCAGTGCAAGCCTTGTAGGACAGAGAGGTGCGTAAAGAACGTTTTCCTGAAACGCTCAACAAATACCTCTTCAGGCTCTTGACACAAAAGGCTAATTAAACAGAAAGTGTAAAATCAGGCAGGACAAGACATCAAAAGGAAACAAAGGGCTGGACAAATGCATTTGACAAATGTAATGGTGAGTAAATGTTACAGCCCTGAACACTCTCTGTCTTTCAGAGAAAAAGTATTTCAAATTTGGTATGCTTCGAATATTTTTTATCTTACTGAAAATCTTCAGTTTATTTTGTATGTAACATTTTCTAGATTGTTTTGGAGTGCAGCTATTATGTTTAACTGGAATTTAGTCCATTATTATGGCTATTACATTTTTATTTTTAATATTCAAGTGAAAATGAATGAAAACTGTCATCTTATGCATGCTGTTCTTCTCAGATTATCTCTATTTTGGAGTTTAACATTCTCTTCCTCCAGCTCAGCATGATGGACTACTTCTGTACAAAGTGCTGTGGTCCTCTGGTGGAATCTGTGAGGTTTTTTCCCTTTTGTATGTCTGATTACACCAGCTTAAAAACACATGCAAGCGCATTCTTGGGTCTGTGGAAGTGGAAGACAGCATGCAGCAGTTCACATGCTGATTAGTCATGATCAGAGGGGATTTAATTTTTTACTGTTCAGAGAAAAAAGTTGTCATTAGATCCAGAAGAAAAGCAATCAGTTTGTTATCAGAGTGTCTGAAGACTGAGTCCAGAATTAAGCTTGAAGTAAATCTCTCACATCAAATATTGTTCCTTGAAGGCACAGGTGATGGGAGAAATATATGTGAATAGCCTGCACGAGCAAGAGATGCCACGGGTCTCAGGTGGACAAATATCTCCTGAATGTATAAATTGCAGTACAGCTCCATACAGGAGCTGATTAGCCACTGCATCTCTGCCATGCCCCATACCTTATCTTGGTGTTTCTACTCAAAGAGCTCTATTTTGGCACAGCTGTTCTGTTAAGCATATTGCCTTTGGCATGTTTTCTTGGGCAAGCAGACCTCTTCCATGGTTTGTTTTGTTGTAGAGAGGTGCTTGGTACTGCTGCCAATTTGTGGCCATGCTCTACTTTTCTTTTGTGCTTTTACATCAGGGTTCATAGCAGGACATGGAAGTTGGAAGCCAGAGACCTGCCCTGTCTGTCCATGGAAAGTCTTCCTGGGCAAACTGTGTTCCCTACGTTAGACCCCTGTCCCTGCTCTGCTGCTGCTCTGTTGCCACTAGCTAGCATTCACTGCTGAAATTCCATCTTGCATAGAGATGCAGTGTTATTCTTTATCCATTACGAGTTTTTATCCCAGAGTTCAGTGGGGATCTCTAAACTCCTGCTGTAATCTCCTTGCTAATTTTTAGCTTTTTCTCTAACAAGCCATTTTCTCCCATCACACTCTGCAACGAAGACATTTAACAGTGTGTCATTTGAGCACGTGTAAGCATGGAAGCTGTGGTTTGGGAGCCAGCATCCACACTGCTTGCTATATACATGAGGAGATCCTGTCTGGGTCTTTTAGGACTTGGAAGGGAGCAATCACAACTTCACCAACCAAGGGATACCTCCGTGTTAAGCAGATTTTGATGCAAAGAACAGTCCATTATCAGTTCGCCCATGTTGGCCATCAGTGGACGACTGCTCTTCAGACCTACAGATTTTTGCATAATCCTCATGGTAACACTCCCCCAAACCTTGTTTGATCGGGCTGCTGTGGTGCTGCAGACAATGGCTCGGTAGTCCTCAACAGTAAAAATCTAGTTGAGTTATTCAGTCGTGCAATAACTTACCTTCATCTGTGCAAACAGCACAAATGACTGCCTTCATAACTCAGAGGAAGTATTCCATAATTTTGCTGAACATTTTCTAAGAGAACAACTAAGTGTTAATTTTCGACTTACTCTATTTCTGCTATTTTTTAGATGGTATCACTTACATTTGAATGCTTCAATGCCCGTGTAATTTCTTCACTTGTATTTTTGAAAGAAGAATGACTAATATTTTCCAAAAGTATATATCATGGCAATTAAAGGAAAAAGGGACCTATACATGATTTGACTGAAGAAAAACATATCTTTTTTTCAGATTATCCTCCCTTTTATTTTGTATAAAGTTTCATTTCTTTAAGCTCCTACCTATCTCAATGACATTGCAAGCTATAATTCACCTGCACACCACAACCTCATGGATTTTGTACACTAGGACATGCAGGCACAGCAAGAACTGCAGGCACAGCAGACTGCAGTCCTCCCCACATGTAATAATCTGTAGGCATGCACTGTAACCACATCTGAAAAGCAACAAACCTATTCTTTGTCACTCAGTATCAAACCCAGAATTCCATGAGAATATAATATTCACAGAATATGTAGAAGGAAACCCATGTGCATGTTTTCCTGGATACCACCTCCTGCTGTTTATTTGGGATTCTTAAAGTTGCATGTGAGCCCACAGCTCTTGGAATAAGAATAAGGAGATCACGTAAGATTTAATTTTTTATGGTGGAAAATGCCTTCTAAATAGGACCCCTAGAAGTCCAGAGTTTGAGTGAAATTGCAACATTTTCTGAAATTATGCTATAAAGAATTGAGAACAGGTGGTGAGAACTGCTAAGTAACTGCTGGTCGTACACACAAGAGCTAATGCTCACTTTAATCTTTGGGGTTCAAATAGTAGTTTTATTTAATTAAGGCTCCTGCCACTGGCTTCTCATAGCCTCCTTTTCTCATTGAATTTGAACAAAAATATAGGCTTAGAGGCTTAAATCCTGATTTTGTTTCATCCATGCTTTAACATCGGAACGTCAGACGAAATCCCAGTTTCATCTGCTTTAATTGCTTATATGATCTGTGCAGAGAGATGCTTTCCTGAAGCCTATCAGGGTCTTAATGTTAGTTAAAGTGGTCTTAAGTTGTGCATGAAGGCTTGCAGAAGCATGAAGAGAGAGAGGTTCATCTTTTCCAACGGATAATTTTAATCATAGCTTCAGAGAATGTTTCCCTCAGTGCATTCCTTAGTGCTTTGCATTGCCTTGTTTTCATTACCCATCGTGTCAACTTGCCCTCTTCCCAGGAAGCTACATGCAAGGCAGATTTCTTTTTAATTTGCCTTCCCTCCAGAAACACCACTTCTCAGGTACCAGCAGCTTCTGCAGCTTCTGCAGCCACCACAACAAACAGACTGTGGCTCTTTGAAGCAGAAGCTGAGGAGTGAGCATCCCATATCATTTTAGAAATCCAGCAGGCTTGGAAGCTTTGTGGCTTTAGGCAACCGTGTTGGAAGTGATAGCTCCAAGTCCGAAGGTGATCTTATAGAAATCTTTCTTTTTTTTCTCTCTCTCTTTTTTTTTTTTTTCCAGATCAAACAAAGAACACTTCTTCATTTAAATGATCTTGCTCAATATGTGAGTAGGATGGCACCTTCCATAGTTAGCATTGTGAGGGAGAAATCTGATAATTCATTTATTTCATGATAATAGCATGGATAGCTTTAAGGTTTTTACCATCTGTGCTCCTATGGGAAGGAGGAGCAAAGCCATACAAATTTAACCTTCAGATTTATGCTTCTGTGCTTCTCCATTGTGCCTCTAAAGTTCTTTGGAAAAAGTCCTTAACCATTTCACTGCTGTGAGAGAAGAAAAAATACAGCTTCCAGATTCCACTTTTATTTTATGCCTGCAGTATTTAATTTAACTTAATACTTTAATAACTATTCCAGACAACAGTCATTTTTAATGACAGTTAAGTCTGATTGCATCTGTTTGTCTGTGTGACGAAAATATCCAAGCCTAATGTTAAAAGCTGAATCTATCTTTAAGCTTTGTCTCCTAGCGAGTATCCTCACAGTGTTATAGAATACAAAAATAGAAAATGCAATATCTCATTTATTGCTACTGATTTTACAAGGACAAAACTCCTGTTGAAGTGAAAAAGGGAACTTGAGACAAAAAGAAATTATTAACGCAATTATATGTTATCACTTAGGATAGAAATTTGTATTGACTTGTAGGTTAATTTAGCTGTAGGAAAAGATGACCAGGAAGAAGTCAGGGATATCTGAAAGTGGGCAAACGACCTTTGAGAAAGACTCGGTTTATTAGCAAAAATAAAAGTGGAACTGCATAAAAAAAGGGTCAGAGGGTCTTACTCTTCCAGTGGAGGAGGGACTGAATTTCCTTAGCAGGTAGCAAAATGATTAAGGTTAGAAAAATGAAAAACAGAACTGGTTACTATTCCAAGAGCCAGGTATGGGAACACATGGCAAACTGTGAACTTCTTTGATAAGGACCCAGATGAAACAGAAGCAGAGCATGGAAACACTCTGCATGCTTTTCACTGTATCTAAGACATCCAAGATATCCATAGACAAAAATCAGAGAGATGGCAAGTCTAGCTCCACTATTATTTTTGTAATTTGACTAATTATTGTTCTTGAATTAAGAACGTATAATTAACTTCATGCCTGATATCTTTGGCTTTGTCCTGTGGTCCACAGGGATTTGCAGAAAAAAGCTAAAACAAGCAGAAATGCACTTAGACAATTGTACAATGTTATGGCTGGGAGGAAGGATTGTCTTCCTAATCTCTATCCAGATACTGTGAAGGAGAAGATTTTATTAATGTATTTTGCTGCCTGAAAAAGAAATTCTCAACAGTTCTGTCTGTGTTGTACGGATGATCATAAATCTGTCCTTGTGTCTGTCAAGGTTAAATAAATCTTCTCTCATATAAATAACCTGAAAGAAATAGGCAATAACTGAAAAAGGCACAAATATCACATGCACACAGGAAGGTTAGGTTAGCTGGTAAGCTCTAGCATGGGTATTTTTAGAGGAAGGGTTAATATTGCCTCAGAAATGCTGAGGTCTCTTATTTCTGTGCTCATAAAACTCATACTTAGAAGATAGGACACCAGGAAATGACCATTTAAGTACTCCTTGTCATGAAAATCCATCAGGTACACAAAAGCAAAAACAGTCAGTAGTTTATAAAATGTTCAGTAAAGGCTCAGAAATATAACTACTCACTAAAGAGCTGAACCATAACACATAACACAAGATCACTTCACTACAACTCCAAACAGGCTACGGCCTGTTCTCTCCCTTTGATGCTCTTCTTCCCAAATGAGGCTCAAAGCAAAAATGATTAAGAGCAGAAATAGCCCAGGTTCTCCTCAGAAATAGGCAATACATGCTTAAAAAAAACCTCTCTACTCTCCTAATGGTAAACTGGAGACATACCAACAAGCTCAGAAAAATCAGAGAGACGCAATGTAAGAACATCAAGGAAAAAAATTATTTGAAATTCTTCTGGGGCTGAAATGATTATCATCTTATGCACGGCTCCAGGTGAAATTTGGCAAGGCTGAATTGCATTATGCTCGGGCACTTGGCAGACCCTTGTGAGTGTAATGCTTGCTCAGGGCATAGCCCCATCCATACAAGCATTAGCCAGGTAGCCAGTCATCATAATAACCTGGGCTGCCCATTCCCTGGATCTTTGAACCCTGAACTTAACCCCTGAAATGTTCTCAGAGCAGCAGGAACTGCAGGTGATCACTCTTCTGATAAATTAAGAGAAATACACAATTCTGGAGTGTATGCAGACCTTTTCCTTTTACAAAGATAGCCAGTCTTTCCTAGACCCTATTAAAATGTCACCTCCAAAATGATGTAAACCAGATGATCATTACGGTCCTTTTCAACCCAGGCCATTCTATGATTCTATGATTCTACAATTCTATGATTCTACGATTCTATGATTCTATGTGAGGCAACAGGAGGAGCTGGTTCAGGGTCAGCATCCCTGTGTCCTGCAACTCAGATAGTTTTGATCACTGCTGGGAGACCACAGGCCAGATTCATGGGAGATTACTGAGCACACTGTCACTGAAGGGATGGGAGCATGTTATATATCTTCAGTTTGCATGGTTTATGTGTTACAATCATATTTTCCATGGAGAGCTGTGGAAAAGAAACAAAAGGAAAACAACACATCTCAGACTTGAGGCAAGCAATAACCTCTTTGGAAATTCTTCAGCACAGGCATGTTTTGTTGTCTCACCTGTTACTATTTGATGGTCACCCAGAGATGATGTTTTACAGTGGGTTTAAAAGGTTTTTAATAGCTCCAAGCCAATTAAACCTCAAATTACATCCTTACTGGCATGCTTTTTCATTAAAGAAACAAAAGACATTTTTCCAAATATATGTTCCAGGTGTTGCCTAGATACAAAATTGTGTTCTTATTTCCTACCTTTCCATCATCATGCTGGATTACTGGGCTCTAGTCTTCTAGGTGGGCAAGGCCTCTCAGTTTGCAATCATGCACATCAGCAGCTTTCTTCTCCCTTGTTATCCACAGGGCTGGCCACAGATTCAGTTTGACAAGCCATAACTAATTCATTTGAGCTAAATTATATGAAAGCAGTTATCATGTTAACTGTGCTCACAGCTCCGCCTTTTGTATTGTATTTTTTTTTGTTTCTGTTCTCCAAGGTGTAATATGTATGTTTTAAATTTGTGTTTTACCCTGATGCTAAGGATTAAATCATGGCTTTTTCATTTCTGGTGTAATTGAATTTTATACTGTCTGAGTTAGCCTTCATTTAAGAATTTCAAAGTGTTTTAAAAATGCTCCTTAATGAAGCTTCACAAAACTTGAGTGAGGGAGGTAAATATTGTTATTAGCATGGTTTTATAGCAAGATGAACGGAGGGATAAAGAGCTGGAGGGCATTGCAAATGCACACCAGGAACTCTCTGGTACAGAATTTAAGAGCATAGTTGATCAAAAAAGTATTTAATTTTGCATGGAAAACAGCTACTAGCAATTTTTGACAAAAAATCTAAAGCTGACAATTGCAACAATAACCATTCTTTGCAGAGGTCAGTCAAAATTTTTTTGACAGAAGGACATAAATGTTAGAGAAGAGAAGTACTTGGCAATTCTTTTGAACTTCTTTTTTTTTAAAAAAAGATATTTGACCACTAACACTGATGACAAGCAGAACACAGGCACACACATATAAATAAAACTCTATTCAGAGATTTCTAGTCATCCAGGCTGAGATCTCCACATTTCCTTGTACATCTATGTTTATTACACATTAGATTAATAGGAGTTTATTATTCAATTTAGCAAAATATGTAATATTTCTTTGGTACCTGTGACTCTCATCCTTTGGGAATTCAGTTGTGTAGCTTGCTTGGGTGGTTCTGAAAACCTCAATTTGAATGCTGGAAGCTACTAGTTCCTCTCCAGTCCAGCGTCAAGAATAAGTTTAAACAAATAGTTCACTTTTACAGTGAGATTAAAAAAGTGGTTCAAGCCCATCTTCATTATGCCCACGTTTGCTTTCATCCCCTGGTTTAACTCCATTTTCAGCTTCTTTGCATTCTTATTTATCCTTTCTCCCCCACTTTATAAACATTTATTTGTTTGATTGTTTGTTTCTAAAACAAGGCAGATTATGAAAGGCATGATGTAGAAGTTGTTCTTTAAGCTTTTTTAAAAGATAATCTTTTACTACCTTTCTTGTATTCCACACGGCATCTGTTTCATAGGCCACCTGGTGTGGGCTTATGGGCCACCTGGTGTTCCAGCAGATGCTGAGCACTGAAGGAGTGAAACATGGCTGTACCATGAGCAACATTTGCAAATGCATTCAGCACAGCAGCCCTTTCTGAGTTTGAACTTCACCCATTACTGTGACAAGTGGTTTCCAAACTGTGGGTTGGTGCTTGACCTTGTGCCAAGCCCTGGGATACAGGGTAGCAGGAATCAAGGGTGCGTATAGGACAAGAAAATGATGCAGCTCTCCCCTGGGCCATGCCAGATGCTATCAGCACATGGCACAGAGACCTCCACCCCTCTATACAGGAGGAAATTCTTTACTCAGAGAGCAGTGAGGCACTGGAACAGTTTGCCCAGAGAAGCAATGGATGCCCTGGAGGCTTTCAAGGCCAGGTTGGATGGGGCCTGGACAGCCTGAGCTGGCGAGTGGCAGTCCTGCCCATGGCAGGGGAGTTGGAACTAAGTGGGCTTTAAGGTCCCTTCCAACCCATGCTCACGTGAGCCTCTTTTACACCAGGTGTGATGGATCAACTTAACCCATGGAACTTAACACCAGTCTGGTGGTCCACAGCCAGGGCTTTGTTTTGATACTCTTCATCAGCTATGTCACAAGCTCTAGAAGCAGTTGTTACCCACAGCAGCTGACCTCTTCCTTTTCCCTGATGAAAACTTGTTCTACAGCAGGAAATTACACCTCTGCATCCTGGGAAGAAATGGGGTTTTATTAATTACTGCTTAAGAGCATATGAAAACTGAATAACTGCACTCTAAATACTGTTAATTTATGTACTGTTGTGAAGTTGGATTTGTAAAACACTGATAAAATATTTACTTGTTACTGTGATGACCACTTAAAATGAAAGATTATTGTTGCCTCACAGATCTGCTTAAAAAATGCAAAATGATTTATCATTCTTTGCTGGATCCAAATATCAGCAGGGATATATTCTCTGAAGGCTTCAGGTGCTGATGGCTCTTCAGTGTTGAATTAGATCATCAGAGATTAGATCATCCACTAATCCTCAAGGCTTAGGGCGATTAGATGATGATCTGTGTTTACCCCTCAAAGACCAAGAAATGCCCCAAGAGGCTGCTTTTCTCAATTACTGTGAGGTCCCTGGGGAGGGAAGCACAGAGGTTCTGCCTTGCTTCCAATGCAGAATAGGAGCTGTCACATTATCTGCTCTAGGTCTATTTCTCTGCTGTCCTGTGTCTAGAGCATTGTGGCCCTACTGTGGAAGTAAGTTCTCCCCTGCTGAAATGAGACAGCTTTTCTAATCCTCCTTCCTTTTTGCACATGTGAACTCAATGGTTATGAGAACATCTTCGGTACTCAGAAGTCTTTTTAGGAGGGAGCATGGGGAGATGCTCTGGAGTAGAATATCATTTGTGCCCAACAAAACCCAGGGATGGGGACATGGCAGTGAACAGTCCCAAGATTTCACCTCTTCCTGATGCCAGCAAGCAGATAAGGTTCACACTTCTCCTCAGTGCTCTTCATGCTTCCCCAAGATAGGTCCTGCTTACATTTATTTCCTGTAATTTACTAATTTCTGATAAGCCCTAATGATTTCTACATTGCTTTTTTTTTTAAGCCCGTTTTTCTTGCTAGGTTTTTTTTTTTTGTGAACATCTTCTCCAAGGGACATCCTTTGGCCCCTGAAGAAGACAATGCATCTTCCTCCATGCTTTCAGATTCCATTGGGGGCTCCTGATGCAGATGGGAATGGAAGGAGAAGGCAGAATTAAAAATGAGGTTTGTGATTAACAGAAGCTGACTGTATAAAATATCTGATGCAGAACAGTAAGCATGAATCAGAGCTGACACCAAAGTCAGTTTTCCTTTTACCAAGAAACTAGTACTTTAAGTAGTTGTAACGTGATAATTTTGCTATTAATTTCATCAGTGAGAAGATTTAAGTTTATTGAAAACCCTATTTACTAGTTAGTTGAAGAGTCAGAGAAAAAAAATGTAATTACGTTGAGGAAAGGAAAGGGATAAGTGAGTTGGGAAAACACGTGTTTCAGCAATTAGTGCTCGGTAAAAAAATAGTACCAAATTACAGAAAACTCTCTTTGTATGTGAGAAACTTGGTGCAAGTGAGCATTCTCATGCAATGAACTATACCCACACACAAACTGTTAGGATATCAGAGTCCTGCCCCCAAGTCCAAGGAGACACAGACAAGCCATGGGGATCAAGGCTGGGTAAGGGGCCAACCCTGACATCCTTGCTCCTCCTGAACAACCTAATGCATGATGAACAGCCCTGTTGGGCTCATTGGGAACTGCCCACATCATAGGATGCTATTCAGTGAGTTAGATGATTACGGTGTGAATTGCAGAATATAGCCTCCAAGCCTCTAAAATGCCTTGGAGCTGGGAAGGAGTTGCAGAACTGTGGGCTTCCTGGGGAGTTTTATTGGCATTTGGGGGATATTTTGGAGAGGGACCTGCTGGAAGCTTATAAGAGCATGCTGTGGAAAAGTGAGCTGATGGGACTGATGAGCCAAGAGGAACTAATCACAGTGATTTAAAAGAGAAGAGAGAAAGAAGACTTACCAGACTGGAGATCAGTCTCACCACTGAGCACCGTGAATATGATGCTGGCAAAATCACTAACATGTGGTTAGAAACAGCTACCAAGGAAATAATACTCACATGTATGGGGTCAATAAAAGATCATTTATTTTTAAAGAATTATGAGATTTATTATGGGAGGGGAGGAAATAATACAGTATTCAGTTTTGGGCCCCTCACTACATGAAAGACAATGAGGCCCTGGAGATTGTCCAGAGAAGGGCAATGAAGCTGATGAGGGATCTGGAGCACAAGTCTTATGAGGAGTGGCTGATGGAACTGGGATTATTTAGTCTGGAGAAGAGGAGGCTCAGGGAAGACCTCATAGCTCTCCAATGCTCCCTAAAAAGTTTGTGGCAAAGTGGGAGTTTGCCTTTTCTCCAGTGTAACTAGCAACAAGACTAGAATGAATGGCCTCATGATGCACCAGGGGAGGTTCAGGTTTGATACTAGAAAAATTTCTTTGAAAGAGCGGTGAGGCACTGGAACAAGCTGCCCAGCGGAACGGCTGAGTCGTCATCCCTGGGGATGTTCAAGAAACAATTAGATGTTGCACTAAGGGACATGGTTTAGTGATGAAATATTGGTGATAGGTGGACAGTTGGACTGGATTATCTGGGAGGTCTTTTTCAAATGTGATGACTTCATAATTTTGTGACTTTTTATAAGTCACTTTTTATGCAGTGACAGGACAAGGAGAAATGGCTTTAAACTGGAAGAAGGTAGATTTAGACTAGATATTAGGAAGAAATTCCTTACTGTGATTGTAACACACAGTGGGCAAAACACTGAAACAGGTTGCCCAGTGTGGTTGTGAATGTCCTATCTGTGAAAACATTCAAGGTCAGACTGCATGGGACTTTGGGCAACCTGGTCTAGTGGAAGGTGTCCCTGCCTATAGCAGGGGGCTGGAACTAGATGATCCTAAAGCTCCCTCCCAACCCAAACCATTGGTTATGATTCTGTGATTCCCTTGATGAAGTAAGAAGATGATCCAGTGGAGCTGGATAGAGAATTCATTGAGCAAGTTTTTATAGTGAGAAGAAAATGGAGATGCATACTTTATTTTATTAGGTTTATAGCTTTTTGTGGGGTTTTCCACTTTCTTGTTCTTTTCTTCAAATCAACATTTTTCTAAAGAATACAAAGATGAACTGCACACTGGATGTGCATCTCATCATGCCAGAAACGTCTTGTCTGAAAATGGACAGAAATATTGCCACAGGATATTTCTAGAAGGATGTTTAAACCGTGACATAAGCACATAATAAAGTAATCACCATGAATGAAAAGAAAAACATAACATAAAATACCTGTGATCATAGAAAGTGGATTTAGTATCAAGATGATAGCACAAGAGACAGAAATCCTCTATTTATCTCAGAACAAATTCAAGGCTAAACAGAAAAGAGGACATCCTGCAGGTACAACAATATTAATATCTATTTGGTTAGTAGGAAAACGGATTTTGCATACATGCTGAAATCTCAAGGTAACCTTCACTGTATTTGAATAACAGGCATTTTTATAACCCTATGTGGACAGTCAGATTAGCATCTAATAGCTAACAGAAGGGCAATCCTCCTACAGAGCTAGGCAAGTAGCTTTTGCAGGAAACTGTGTACAAATACTGAGAGTGGCTCACATACGTGGATGGCAAAAAGCCTACAAAAAACTTTCTTTGTGTTCCTCACACTTCCATTCTGGATGATACTTGAGATGACCTGAAAAATTTGTGATGCAGTAAAACTGAGTGAGGTGTGGATGCCACGTGTGCAGTAAATGTCAATGCTTGCATGTGATGGGTAGTGATGGACAGCATCAGCTGTTGTTGCTTTGCACAGCAGCATGTGTTATCTTGAACTAATACCACCAGATGTATTGAATTGTGCCCCATGGTGAAGGCAATTATGTTGCTTTCAAATACTAAAGCACCCGCTAATGCTGTGGACAGTTAAGTGCTTGGGGAAGCCCAGCCCTAGAATTAAGGGGGAGGTCCTATGTGATCAAAAAACATTCAGTTCTTTAGTTATGTCCATACATCAGGAACATGAGTACCAGCATGCCATCCAGCCACAGTAGCATCCTGTTGTCAGACTGCATCGCAGTCTGAACCTTTGACAGGCACTAAAGACACCTCTTGCATCCCTGTCCAGATAGGTATTCTTGTTAATGGGGCTTCAGTCCTGAATCTGAGCTGGCCTTGTGTCTCCAGTGAGCCCTTCAAGGAAATGAACAAGTTACTGCAGCACAGTAAATAACTGCCTGCCAGCTGAAGCACAGATATGTGCACATACTCAGCCCACTGCTAAGTATATCAGCCTGGCTTAACCTCCTTTCCTTGCATCGAAGGTAGACCCAGCTGCTGATTACTTACCTTTGGAAGGCATTTGGAAACCTGGTTCCAGATTTGTGTGCCAATAATGCACGTGATAGGTAATAAGTGGGAAGTTCTCTGCATATGGCTTTTATCTCACTTCATAGCACATATTAATTACTTGCATGACTATATTTTCAAAAGCCAGTTAAGCAATAGTAGGCTGTATTTGCATGCCAACAAATATAATTAGATTGCTTTCATTTGGCACAGATTTCACTGTACTAGCTACAGACAGGCAATGATCACCTTCTGCTGAAGAAAAGGAGGACAGAGAAGCAGAAGAGAAACGGGATGTGAATCACTAGTTAATGGTATAATGTGCATCTAGAAGTCACTCCTATCTTTCTGCTTTCCCTTTGCAGATAGCTATATAACTAGCTTGGATTTAGCTTGTAACACAGATGCCTTCAGACAGCTGTACAAAGTAAACTAGAGTAACTCTATTTTCATTTAAAGTAGGTAAGGTTCAAGATATCCGTTTATTCTATTTGCTGCTAAGAGTTGCATACAAAACCCTGACATCCACATAAACAATATACTTGTAGAATAAGTGAATACAATGATCCAGATCTATTTTTGTGCCAACATGTGAATTGGGTCTTTACATGTGAATTTGTCAGTTACATGACTAATTTGGATTTGAATAATCTACATAAAATAAAATCTGAATTTCCTATGAAGGGAGCAAATATTTTATCTGGACTCTTATCTGCAGGTAGGAGGGTTTCTATCTAGATGCACTGTCTTCACTTTGCTGCCCCTTTATTCCCTTGGATGGGATGATATGTTTCTGTCTTGATGCAGTTTTTTGCATCAAATAAAAGCATACTCCAGACTGGACACTGGCTTGGAAGGGACCAACATTAAAGACAGGACTGAGAGCTGAGCACAGAGCTCCTGAACCACAGTCTTAACAAAGGATATCCTCTTTGGTCAAGTGTTATAGTTTACATAACAGAGTATCCCAAAACAATGCCAAAGGTTGGTCTTGGCTTAATAACAGTAAGGAGACCATAAATTCAAGTTGCTTTATTAATTTCAGAAAAAAAAAGAAAGAGGAAGGAAGGAAGGAAGGAAGGAAGGAAGGAAGGAAGGAAGGAAGGAAGGAAGGAAGGAAGGAAGGAAGGAAGGAAGGAAGGAAGGAAGGAAGAGAAAGAAAGAAAGAAAGAAAGAAAGAAAGAAAGAAAGAAAGAAAGAAAGAAAGAAAGAAAGAAAGAAAGAAAGACTCAGTGACACATCAATATTTGTCTCAATTCATAGTCTTTCATGATGACTCACCGTCAAAATAGTGCTGCAGTAACATTTGACATGCCACGCTGGAACAGCTTCTGAGCTGCTACAATGTGCTATTTCCATCCATAAGATTATGGGGGAATTAAAAAAGCAGATCTTTTGACACAATTCAGCATAGCAACTTCAGTGTACTGTGTTAATTTATACCAGGGTGTTGCTACTAAATAGGCTATTTGACACAACGCATTATAAAGAATTTAGAAGTGTCATGTATAAGTACTTTATAGTCTTTGTGATGCAAATAAAAAAGGATGTATCCTGGAAAAATATTAGAAGTGCTGGAGACACCACTAGTCCAAATATGCTCCTCTGCACAGCCATGCCATGTAGACCAGGTCAAGTCCTGGTCCTAGGTTATAATTAATTAAGACAAAGCAATGGCATCGTAAAAGCTAAAAGACCCTTTATTCCAGCAACATTAACACAAAAAGTGCTGTGTGCCAAACAGCTGTTAGAAAGCAGTGCGTAATTAAGAGCAAATAATTACACTGTGCATTTATGGTGCATAATTCTCTCATGCCTTTGAAAGGTCTGGTGTTCTCTGGCTACCACACAGGGCTGGTTGCATAGCTTTATGTCCAGTTCACTTTCTCTAACATAGTATTTCCATCTCACTTAGAGGTAGCTGCAAATGACCCCCTCTGCCTCTCTGCTCACAGGCAAAGGGAGACAGGAAATGCTGAAACTGTATAAACAGACTTTCAGAGGTGGGAGCAAAAGATGCAAAAAGGAATTCTTAGTAAGTCTTGAACACAGAGTAGTGCTATGTGGACTGTTCAGAAAATGTGATTTCCAGGTGTGCTCACAAGACAAGGTCTGTTGTTCTTGGAACTTACCAGCCAGGTCTGACAGTTCAGGAGAAATGGAGCATCCTGTGGTTAGGGATGCCCCTTGACCTCTGGGATTCTCTTTCTATTTGACTACAGTCTTCTGATCTCTGCATTACAGTGCTTAACTTTTAGGCAACAGGTTTGCAAGGTAATGTCCCTGTTTTAAGTTAGGTACTCTAGCTAGGTGTGTAGATATGCATATATACATGTATGCATACATACATATGTCTATGTAAGTATGTACATGTGTGCAGGTTTAGGTTGGATATCAGGAAAAACTTCTTTACATGAAGGGTGGTTAAGCACTGGAATAGGCTTCCAGGGAGGCAGTTGAGTCACCATCCCTGAATGTGTTTAAAAACCATTTGGACGTGGGACATGATTTAGCAGAGGGTTAGAGTTACGTAGTTTGGTTAGGTTGTGGTTGGACCTGATGATCTTTAAGGTCTTTTCCAACCTGAGCAATTCTATGATTCTATGATTCCGTGATTCTATGAATCTATGATTCTATGCATGTGTGTGTGTGTGAGATGTGGTGTTTCCTGTGGGGCCTGTGGAACAGGGACTAGGATCAGCTCACAAGTTGAATGAGTGAGCCATTCCAGGCAAGAAAGCTGACACGCTGACATGGGGCTGCTTTTAAAATCCCACAATTTCCATCAAAACTTGAGGAAAATTTAACTGATTTTAGCCAGCGATGTTAAACCTGTTCACTATAATGGTAATTTGATTCTTCATCTCAGTAGAGAACCTTAACTTATGGAATTGACAGGTATTCATTTGCTGCAGCATTTATGCAACAAAGTTGTAGACTGTTGCCTCTTTAACAGCTTTAAGTTAAAGCTTGGGTAATAAAGAGGGATCTCAGCATGTGCAGCAGTACATGCGGGAGCGAAGGCTGTGTGAGGTTGGCATTAGCCCAGTCGTAGGAAGGTAAATGGAAGATGTCTGGCAATTTATTGCTTTCTATCCTTCAGTTGCTTCTTCAGACTTCATGGTTGTGAGATTACGAACCATTGTCAGAAATTATCTGTCAAATTCTTTTTAAGATTAAAACACATCAACAAGAACATGTTTTCTTTGGTGGAGATAAAGGCTTCTTTTGACATTTTTCTGAAATGATCCATTCTGTTGACAGGAAAATAGCAGTTTGGTGATTTTATTTCAAAGATTCACTCCATAATTGGTAGTATTCTCTCAGACAGAAGGCAAAGGCATTGGATGAAGCAATCCTGTGCATAGCATAACTGTCGAACAGCTGAGCTTTGCTAACGACTTCTGTAGCACTTTGTTTCAGGAAAGATTCCCCACAGCCACAAGGCAGGACTGCTGCCCTTGCACACGGCTTTGGCACTGCACTGAGGCATTCACCAAGATGCCTTCCCATGCCTGCTGTCAGGGAGGACAGGGACCTCGTGGAGTTGTCCCTAATGCTTCTGTCACACATAAATGCACACCAGATCAAACTGTTTAGGCTGAGCTAGGTGTGTTTTTTACCTGAAGTTAATTAGGAAGCACTTGGAAGCTTGCTCTGGTAGAAGGTGGGGGTGCATTTATATCTGACTAAGGGACAGAATATTTTCTACTGTGACTACAAAGTCTTTTGTTGCTGATATAAGTGTACTAGCGGAAGTGTTCAACTATTGTTTATTTTCATAAAAGAAATAAGCACAATAGGTAATGTGATGTAAAGTGCCTAGATGCTGCTCTAACCATGTGTTCCAGAATAGTAGTTGCACCAATACCCTTCGAAAGAAATTACACCTTAACTTGTGTATTCATATACCAAACTGTGTGTAGACCTGCTCTGAGTTGTTGTGAATATGTGATAAATCTTGCTCCTTAGTATAATGCATTAATACTATATTATTGTAGTAGTCAGAATAGAAAACAAGATTTGATGAAGGGAATACATTATGCCCAGTTGTGCATGACACTTTTGGATGTGTAGACATTGACTTAAGGAACAGTTCAATGCTGAAAATCCCAAGTTACTTTGAAAATCTGGTCACTCCTGTAAAAGGCTGTAGGGACTATTGGGTAATCTGATCTGGTGTCACCCAGCAAAAGAAATCAAACAAGACAGGATACTATCACCTAAATATATTTGGAGAAAACTGGTTGTGCTGAATCAATAATCTTGCAGTTCCCATACTGATTTTACTGAGCTTGGCTGCAGAGCAACTTCATCATTTGGTTCTGAATCCAGAATGGTGTTTGAATCTTCTTTCTTAGTTACTCCAAAGACCATCTCCTCTTTATCCACTGAGGTACTTAAAGGTTTGAAGTGATCCCTCAGTTGCTATTGTTGATCAGCAGTGTTGCTGACTATCTAAAAGGCTGCCAGTATAATAAGTGTCCATGGATTGTCTTTATAGTAGGAATGCATTAAAATTGCATTCTTTGACTGACTATAAGGGATTAATAGAAAATAAACAGGTGCAGTAAGCACACAGTTGGGTAAAGAAACTCATATTAAAATGATAAACACAAAAGCAAGCAAACCCTTTATGCATGCTGACAAATTGACCATATCTGGCAATCTTTAACTCCCTGTAAATGTGAATGAGTTTCTATTTTAGTTTGTTAACTTCTAATTGTATGTGTGAAACTGTGTCAGGATGAATAGACACCAAACACCTTGATGTTTCTCTGAACTACATGCATGTTTAGAGCCTACCAGTTGCTCTAGAAATGAGAACATGTGATTCTTAATTACTGTGCCTCTATTGAAAATAGAGATAGAATGCTCTTGGTTTTTTTCTGCCTCTGCATAGAACTGGGACATGAGAGGTAGTGGAAAATGAAAAGTGAGGGCAAAAATTACGTGAGACTTGTTGAGTGTTTGATGTCACCACTGGTACTTCTGCCAGGTCTGATCTGTGCTGTTAGGGTGGTATCTATTTCTGTAGAGACCACTCAAACAGCAACAGGTGACTTTTTAAACCTTTAATAGCTTGGATTCAGCCAGCTTTTCCTGAATTAGACTTCATTTCATTTCTATGGAAATGGACACAAAAGACTTTTTGCTGTTTTTCTTTATGTCATCTCCCTTCCACAGTTTCTGGAACAGCTACAGGCCACATGAACCCTCCAAAATGAATCCAAATGAACCACTATCAAAATGTTTTGATAGAAATGCAGCAGTGAGTTGTACCTCCCAGGAAACACATCTACAACATGTGATTTCCTGACTTTCACAGAGAAGTCTACACCATGCACAAGGCTCTCTGACATCTTGTCATGTTTCTTCCAGTACCCAAGAAAACAGCTGCTTGAGAAAAGCAATGACTCATTCCTTTAGATGAGTGTTTAGCCCTGGCAATACTGAACAGGATTTTGCCTTGGTTCCTCAGTTTCTTATTTGTAAAACTGGAATAGTAACTGTCTTCCAACACTGAGGTGTGGATGAGGATGTTAAAAGTGCAAGGCTGGTGATAAAGCGATGGGAACATCTGTGACACGAGTCAATGATTTCAAAGGTATCAACTTGTATCTGTACATATGCTCTGAATTTTAACTTAAAATGAAGCCCACCATTTGTTTTTCTTCATTTTAGAAAAGTAGCAAGTATTGTGGCCAAGTCGTTCAGAATAATAAAATGTCATCTTCCTATCTTTCTATTTTCTGTTTATGCCTCCTTTGTTGGAAAATTTACACTAACAACTTTCCTAACATTACTGCTTTAATTGAATACACCTGACTGCTAATGGTGATGTGTTTATCACAAGCATGCATACCACTGTCCACTTATTTTAAACTTTGTTTGAGAACCCCATTTTCAATGATTTCCAAAATGTTTGATATAAAGATGTCTCTCATAGTAAAGGATTTGACTACTTCAGAAAATGTGCCATGTGTTAAACTCTCTGCTTCCTCGATATTCAGGTGCAGAAATACATCCCTATCTCCCACTGTAGCAGCTTCCTGTGGCCATAAGATGGCAGTGGTCTTGAAGAGAAACATCTATAAGCATGTGCACACACGCACAAACAAAATAATCTTTGGGATATTAAATGATAATAAAGCCAGGGTAGAAACAACAGCCAGTAGTCAGCTCTTTCTGATTCATTCCAGCAGAAACTTCTCTCTACGTATATGTATATCTGGAGTGTTGTACGTTTTTTGCTTTGTCTCTTTTCATGAGCTCATCAAAGCAGATTACACAGCTTACTTACAGCTCTGCTGTAAGTGAGAGCTGTGAAGCTGAGCTGAACAAATCAGACCATCCCTGTGGATGTACAAATGAGTCAAATGACCTCCAAAAGCATGAATCTTAAAATAAGGTTGTGCAAGCTTACAGATCACTGTGGTGATTTCTGCAAGCAACTCTTGGAACCTCAGGAAGGGAAGGAAGAGAGGGAGAGGAAGAAGTAGAAACCTCTTTAATCCAAGTGGAGTTTTGCTCTTTCAAAGCAGTACTAGCATATACAAGGGCAAATGTGCATGGCACTGAAACGGCAGGGAAAGGAGGAAGCATGTTTTCAAGTGCTTCCGTGGTACTGTGTCTTGCAGAAAAAGTCACTTCCATGGGAAAATCAAGTGTTTTGTGGAAGTCAAAAATAAATCTGTTATCTAATGGAGCAAATGGAAGCCCTGTCCTTGATGTTAAAGGCTTAAGCATTCTGTTTGACCTGTAAGGCAGGGTGGAAATTATCTTCTGAAAAGACAGAGTAGGGAAGGATAGTGTGTGTTAACTTCCATATCCTTGTACAACCTTGGTTGGGCAAGGGAAACTGTACATATGTCCTTCAGGAAGTGAAAAACTGTTCTTTCAGCATGCATGTACCTGGAGCAGCAGGAATCACAGAATATCCCAAGGTAGAAGGGACGCACAAGAGTCATTAAGCCCAACTCCTGGCTCCACATAGGACAACCCAACAATCAAACCCTATGTTTGAGAGCGTTGCCCAAACAGTCCTTGAACTCCAGCAGCTTGGGGTTGAGCCCACTTCCCTAGGCAGCCTGTTCCAGGGCCCGACCACCCTCTGGTGAAGGAAGTTTTCCTAACCCCCAACACAGCTCCATGCAGCTTCCTCGGGCTCCGTTGCTGTTGCACTGCCCCTCGTGAGGAGCTCCATGAGGCCTCCCCTCAGCCTCCTCTGCTCTGGGCTTAACAAACCAAGGGGCCTCAGGTGCCCCTCATACATCTTACCCTCAAGCCTTCACCATTTTCATAGCTCTCCTTTGGACACTAGTTTATGTCTGTCTTATATAGTGGCGGAACTATATAAGACAGAACTGCACACAGCAGGACATACCTTCTAGCTGGCAGGGACCACGGTGGCCAGCAGTAACTGGTGGTTGCTACAGTACGATGCATGCGCTCCCAGTTTCCTAAGTGAATTTATCAATTTTTATCCAGTTCAGAACAAGGAGTTTTGCAACAAGAATGTTGCCAATGTAATCATGGTTACACTCAGACTTGTAGTTATTTGAAATATATACGAAGCTCATGGTGCTGTTGAGCTTGTTTTATAATTATCCAAGCGGAATAGGTGACTTCTGTAAACAGATGATAGTGGAAGGGCAAATAAGACAAGCTTTCTGGGGCATAGAAACTCAGAAGTGACACAAATGAGCTGAGAGGGACAGGCCCACTTTTGGCCTTGCTGGGGATACTCAGCCTGCTGCTCCTCCTGGCCCATTCTACATGTTGTCAGCATTTCTCATCCACGGCTTGGATCTCCAAGCAGTCCCACTCTCTCAGTGGCCTAAAGCTTGGGTGGTTGTCTTACACAGAGATGCGGCCCTTCTAGCTTTGTATGAGAGAAGTATTGGTTGAGTTGTTGCACGTGCTTGACTTGCCATCATTTTACATGCATTTCTCCATCCGCAACTCTGGCTGCCATAGTTTTCAGGCCAATTGGTTTTTTTTTAAATTGGATATGAGGACAAGGAATCTACTTTCAGGACTGAAGAGTGGTGCAAGGCACAGGATGTTCCCATTGTGTGTTTCTCTCTTCATTATGCTTTAAATTTTCCCAAGCTTCAAGAAACGTGAAGAGGCAAAAAATAGACAATTCACTGTTTTGTTACTGACTTTCACATAGTGCATGTTTGAAGGCTATGAGATAGTTTTCTGCTGTCTGAAAAGAACAGGGCAGGATAAAACAACTTTCAGATTTTGTTAAATTTTGTTAAATAAATGTAAAACTTTCAAAATTTTATTTTGAAAGACTGACTAGAAAAATGTCTGAGTGAAAAGTTCAATTTTGAATTAAGTTGCAAGAATAAGCTGTAGTTTAGGGAAGTGTCCCACCATGTGAATGACTTCCTCAAAGCCTTTTTTTTCTGGTCCACTCCAACTATGTTCTAGCATCTTTCCAGGGTCACTATTCCAGATCTTCCTCTTTGTTTTTATAATGTATGTTTGCTTTTCTTATTGTAAAAAATATTCTTTAAATGGGACTGAAAACTTTTGGAAGCAGTCTTTTGTTAGCTTATATAACTTCCATGTAAATATATATTTCTAGGAAAATAAGTGCAAAAGTGTTTTCGTAAGGCTGCTATAATTTTAGAAAATCTTTATTCTGTTCTTACCACATCCTGTCTCTTGAACAAGTGCTATGAGAACTATTACTTCGAATTAACTCTGTGCATAAGCACTTAGTTTCTTATGTCTCCAGATTTTACTGTTTATCTTGCATTGTTGAGCCCAGAGCAAAATAAAGAGGTCAAGGCAGTGTGTGAGTTCAAGATGTTTGTCTAATGAAAAAGTGGTGGAAGGAAACATCAGAGTATTCTTGGCAGAAGTCTTTTTATGATGGCTGAGGATAAAGAAACTGAAGACTTGAGTGTCAAGAAGCCTATTCATAGCTCTTTGCACACTGTACAAAGGGCAGGCAGTTAGATTTGCACAGCTGCTGTGATTGGGTATATTTTGAGGATGTGATAGAAACATATCCTTTCCTTGATAGCAAAGGAAAACCAATTTTGTCATTCGTCTTGGTTATAGTGAGGAAGATGCCACTCCTCATCCTACCATAAAGGAAGTATGCAGCACTCATCAGACACCACAGGAAAGGGGTTCTGTATGTAGTTCACTTTGTAGTCTAGAGAATGAGATTTTCAGTTTCCCTCTCTTTAAAAAAATTATGCTTACTTTATATTTGCTATTCTAGTGGCAATGAGGTCTGCTGGGAATTATAGTGAATTCTTTGCTGTTTCTTTTTGGGACTGGGCTTCTACAACCCTCATCAGCCACAGGTGTTACTCTCCCACGTTATTAAATGAGGAATCTGACAATAATCTGCACTGTGTTAGATCTGTGTGGCATGGGAATGGCTTGTGAATTATTTGCTGTTGAGCCTATGGAAATGTGAGAGCTTGTTCTTTAACTCCCAGGCTTCCCTCTGAGTGCTGGGATCCAGAAACTTGCCTGATAACCATGGTTACTATTCTTAGTTGGAGCACTTATGCATCAGCCACTACTGTTAGATTTTGTTACAAACAGTGAAAAATACATTATTATTATTATTATTTTTAGAGCAAATGTGGATGGCAAAGTTAGAGTCCAGTCTTGAACCCAGGTGAGCAGCATCTGGCTATGGAGCTCTCCTTTGCTTTGGCAAAACAGCTTCTGTGCAGAAAGGATGCAGCAAGCATCTACCTCTTTCTTTGTTCCCACTCCTGGTATAAATGAGATGACTCCGCTCTGATCGCGCATTTGGGTGATCAGATCAGAGGTGGTAGTTGATAAACTGTGAGACAGCAATGGAATTAGGGTAAACTGCTGGAGATAAAGGAGCTCTGAACCTCTCTCTGGATGGCAGATCAGAGAAGGAGCAAACAGTTTGTGCAGAAACTGCTCCGTTGAAGGAGACTGTGCAGTTACATTGATGCTCAGAGTAGAAAGCCAGAGGTGGCTCTTCTTAAACATCCCCTTTCACACCTGAGAACATTTCATTTGCAGGAGGAAGTCAGTTACATGAAGCCTTTTAGTGTACCAGTCCTTCTCCTGTAACACTCCTGTCATCTCCAAGCGTTATTCAAAACTGCTTGATTATGATTGTTTCTCAGAGCCCACAGACATGACTTATAAAGCCATCTCTGCTTGCTTCTTGCTGCTGGCATGCAGCACACCTGGGCTGCATTCAGAGCTATTTCTGTAAATCGCTAGGAGCTCCATTTAGAAAGTCAAGACATCCACACTCTTAATGCACAGACTTGTGTTATATGTCGCTGTACAGAGGTTTGATCGTCTGCTGAACAACTTTAGAGCTAAATCTGCTTTACATTTAAAATTTTATTTATTGAGCTGCTGCTTATAACTTAAAGAGATCAGAGTGTAGCTATGCAGAGACCAAAGGGTCTGTTACAGTGTGGGTAGTCATGCATATGCCAACTTTAAACCAGATAGCTCTGTTGTCAAAAATGACAGACATGAAGGTAAGGACCTCAGTCCTAAGGACTGTAAAAGCCCAATTGGAGCTTTAATGCATATACTGCTGTCTTATGTTGAAAATACTGAGCACATTTTATAGAGTCGTGCACATAAAATACCTACCAGTGCTGATAGCTTTTTAAACAAATTAAAATACACCAGGTATACATGCTCAGGAAACATATCACCAAGTGGCTGTATTTAAATACTGTGGTCATACTATGTATTCTTAAAATCATGACTTTGGGATGCATTCTTTGCATGCCAGAAGCATGGAAATTCCAGCCTAGGCTCCCCCTTGCACCAGTCAGTTCAGCTAGGCTGGCAGGAAATAGAAAGGATACTTTCTCCATGTCTTAACCATAATGCAGTAATTACATTAATACAATTACTCTGGATGTTATTTGGAAACATACAGCCCAAACAATTAGCAGATGTGGGACTTCTCACCTCTACTCAAGTGTTCTTAGTGGGGTGGGACAGGATGCTCGAGTCAGTTTGTTGTACTGATAAAGCAGCAGGGTATTAAAAATGAGGAATATAATCTTAACAGTTATAGTTGTTTGTTGTGCTTTTTTTTTTTTTTTTTTTTTTTTAAGTGAGTGAGTAGTGAAAGAGCACCCAGAATAAATGAAAGGTCATATAAGAAGAGCTGGTCTGAACTAGATATTACATTCCACAGCTGTAAGTATTTTGGAATGCTGTATAAGTAGCAAATTACTATTTTTTTTTTCCTATTTCCAGCACAATAAACTGAAATAAAGTGGGATTCCTACCAGGTGAGGGTTTTGTTTTTTTTTTTTAACAAACTTGTATGTGGTACTCTTATATGAGAAGCAACCAAAACATTAAAAGAACTTGAAGTTGCAGGATTTGCTTTCATTGTGCTTTTTCAAATGCTGCCTGTCTTTTTGTCTCAGAAGTTTTAAGCTGTAGAGCTTGTTTCCAAGTTTTTCTGTAGTTTCATAATAGAATAGGAAAATGTGGATTTAAGCTAGGAAATGGAAGCTGAGAATCCTTCATAATCACATGGCCCTAGCAGCTGGGGTTAGAACCATCAAAATGCTTAAGTCATTCTGCAAAATAAATAAATAAATAAGTAAATAAAAATAAAAATAATCCCACTGTATAGTAGTAAACTTCTACATGAGATGAGAAGCCACACTATTTTTGTCTTTGATGTTTTGCTTGTAGGACTTATTTGAAAATGTGATTCAGACTGTGATAAAATGCTAAGGCCAACTTCTTTTTTCCACCAAGAAGCCATTTTTTGCCTTCCAATTCTGTGACCCCTTCTTAACAGTTGTGGCCTCAGATGTTGTATCCTGTTAATAAGCATCCCTTTGCCCAGAGGCACTCAGAGATGCTGGTAATGGACCCAATTTTGGTCCCACTTTCGAATAAGGTAAGCAAGGAAACTGTGGAAGAAAAGGTGCAATGCACAGACTAAGTGGACAGACAAGCTCTTGTGGATTAGGTGGGGAGGAAAATGAATGAGATTCTTAGTTTAATACGTTAACAAGGAAGCACATAATTTAATAAAATCCCTGGAAGGAGGGTTCATAGCTTCTAAATAGTGCTCTGAGAAAACACTGGAAAAGATAGCAGATCACAAACCATATCATGGCATTGATTCTTTTTTTTTTTTTTTTCTGAAGTTCACAATTGATTTCTGGTTTAAAATCAATACTGTTATACGACCTAAAGACAGGAAAGAAGCTGGCTCACTAAGAATATATTTCTTCGTGTTGCTTAAAAGATCAGCTACATCATGTTTCTTGGCGCTGCCCAAATCATGTACAAAGATCATTTAAAAGGAGAGGCTTCATTGATGTTGGCATCTTCGTTACATATGCACACTAACTTGAAATATCAGCCTTGGAAAGAAAACTGTTTTCATTTCTCCCAACCAAAAACAGATATGAAACATTTGCAGTTAATCACTGTTACTATTAAAAGCAACGTGAATGTTTTGTAATTCAGTGACTGGAGGAGTCTCTGCTCCAGCGAGCAGCTCTGCTCCCAGACTGAGGATGTCTCCTAATTGCCTCCTGTTCTTTCACAGTATCACCTATTGGCCTGTCTGGCAGATGATCATGCACTTGTCCCCCTGCAATCATCTTGTAAATTTTAAGCATCTCACCCAGCAGCCCCATCACTTCTGTTGCAGAATAGTTATTTTTCGCTGCATTTGCCACACTGCAGTTCTATAATAGCATTCTTATAGGCACTGCTGCCTAGGACTGGAGGATGCCTTCCTCTTTGTTGATGTTCTCTGACAGCAGCCAGAGCTGAAGTCTCAATCCTTCTTTGTGGTGGCTGCTCCATTTTGTTTTACAGTAACATTTATTATGTACCAATAACAGTAACAATTCCTTTAACTGACATTCTGGGACTGGAGATTTTGTTTAGTGGCATAACACTTAAATATGTAGTACTGTACTGTATTTCCATCCAGCTGCTTGCTCATTCCATCCTGCTGCAGGATAGGGAAAGAAAATGAGAAGAATAGGGTCAAGAAAGCATGTTGGCTGAGAGAAATATAAGGATGTTGCTTGCTAATTACCTTCACGGGCAAAACACACTTGAGTTGGGGAAATAAGGTTAATTTATTGCCGATTTAATATATATATATAACTGGTTTCAGTATTGGGGAACAATCTAAAAACAAAGCTACATTAAAACACTTAGTGAAAACATCTATCCTCTTCTTTTGCCAGGCTCAGCTTCACTCCAGTCTCATCTCCTTCTGCCTTGTTACTGTTAGAGGCTACAGCAGCTTTTCTGTCCCTCACTTATTTCCTCTGCTCTGTGAGGCTTCTCCTGGACTACAGCCCTGTTGGGAACACTTGCTCAGCCATATTTGTCCCTCTCTGACCTTCATGTTTCCTCCATTTCACACTGTTTTTCCTTCCTCTCTCCCTATGGCATTTTCTGTCCTGTCTTAATGACACTTAAAGAAAGGTACTGTTGGCTTGGCTGAAGGCTTCAGTTGTGTCCTGTGGTAGGTCTGTGCTACAGCCATTTGGAGTCATTGGTGTCCAGCATGGTGCAGTCCCTGGCATTTCTCATGTTTGTCAGCCTTGCAAACAACACTTCAACACCTGTACCTAGTCTGGTCATTGACTGGTTAGAATACCATTAATTCCAGGGAAAAAGAAAAAACCAACAACAAAGCCATTGAAATTCAGCATTCAGTTTATGCAGAAGCTAAGAGTTGAATGTAGTTATTGTCAATAAGTCAAACTTTATTGAATGAAACATGGAACAGTTAACTGAACAAACCTCATGTTGTCCTTGTTGACTACAAATCTGATTAACAGAAGTAACTTCATGTGATATGCTCAGCTTTGTATGATGGTATTTTGGAAGAACATTGGAGATGATCTTGTTTGAGAGATCTCAGAACTACTTGTCAACAGGGAGCCACCTATTGCAGTGGAGTGCAGGGACTGGCTCTTGGTCCAAAGCTATTGGTCATTTTTCCTAGTGGTGAGAAGAAAGTATAAAATCCCTCCTGGTAAAACTTTCATTTGAAAACAAAACAAACAAACAAACAAAAAAACCCACACAAAACACTATAACAGCAGAAGTTATTTGGGTCTCTCTAGGCTAGTGACTATTAAGGACTCAATGAAACAACCTGCATTTTTATCCAAGAGCAAACATTAGGTTGAAAACCTAAGACTGAGGGGTGGGAATCATCCCTCTTCCTTTATGGGACAGAGTCTGGAAAGAATTTACTGGGGGAACAGGAAAGTGTGAACTCCTACAGTCAGTGTGATGTTGTGGTAGTGAAAATAAGGGATCTGCAACATGAGTAGGGGTGAGCAGTGATCAAGAACAAGATGATGATGCTCTCTCCATGCCAATACAAGTGTTATTTCAGTTCTGCACCTACTTTCTGTTTCCACAACTCAGAAGTAGTTAAAAATAATGGAGAAGATGGAGGGAAAACTTGCATATGATTTTTTGCAGTCAAAATCATATATTTTTCTTGAGAGACTTAGGTATGTCCATACTGAGCGAGGCACAGGGATGCAGGCAAGTGGGTCTACAACCTTGGAAGAACATACTTGTTTCAGCGCCATATGGCTGTGTTAATTCTGCTCCTTGCAGTGCTCTTAGTAGACAAGCCTGGGGGCAGGACCATGTGAAAATGCTGCTCTGCTCTTGGCGTCTATGCTAATATTTCTGCCTAAATCTGAGTCTGAAGTCCCTAGTCATCTCTGATGCCCCCACAAGGAGCTCATCCTATGGATCCATCAGCACACTGTGGGTCTGCAGTGCACAAAAAGATACTTGCAAAAAGAAAGTATTTGATAACCGACTGGGAGACCTTTGAGACTTTAGAAACTGCTGGTTTCCATATATTTCTTTGTAAAAGTTGGAAATGGGAGGAGGAAAGCTGTTTTATATTAGATAAAATCACAAATGAGCTTGGCTGGTCCTGCTCATCTCTGATTAAAGAACACTGCTTGGATGGGCAGATCTAGCAGAATAATATCTTCTTTTTGCTTTAAGTTTGTTTTTTTTTGCTGCTTTTTTTGTCCCCCCAATACATAATGAGGTTTTTGTGCTTATCTTCTCAGCTGAGTCATGAAAGGAAGCTACTCTAAGAACATTAACGTTTACATAATAGGTGAACAAGCATCACTGTGCTTCATGTTAAGTTCTGGGCAATCAAACAGTGCTGGATAATTTTGTTAACTCAATGACCTCTTTGCTTTGCTGCAGCTTGAAACATTTGGAGTTTCAGGTACCTGGCCAGTTATTATCCTTACAGTATCTATCAGTGCGTTCAGCAGAAAATCTTGCACTACATACAAATCTTCCATTCTCCATGTTCATAAATGCCTGGCTAATTGCTTATTATCATACTGAAAGCTGCACACTACAGAGCAGATGCCAGCAATTCTAACGGCTGGGTGACGCCTGGGTACCTCCTTCAGTCTGCTCAGCGCAGCGGCTGTGAGAACAAGAGGCACCGAGGAATACTGGGAAGTGCAAGCTGGAAACAGCCTCCTTGAAAATTAGGGTAGTCAGCAGTAAATGCTAAATACGCTGCTAGAGACCGAAGATTTCCCTGCTTTAATACTTTAGCAGTAAGGGAACGTATCGTATGAAATAATCATAACAAGTGGTCTTGCACAAAGGAGGCGTGCTGAGTATCTCCTAACAAATGTCAGGATAGCCTTTTTTTAATTTAATTTTTCTGTGTGTGTTTTTCACTTCTGTCATTCAGAGCCTGATGTCTTTACCCACAGATATCAAATGTGCATCTAAGATATACTCTTGAATAGGAACTGCAGCAACTTAAGTATTACCAACAAAGAAGTGCACAGAACCATCGACTTACAAAGATATATTTGCCTGCTCTCATTTTACTATTTTGAGTCTTTCTCTTCTCCATAATACTTGTCCCAGTGCTCCTGCAATGATTGGGGGCCTATAACATGTTCCACATCAACTTGTGGTTCAGCTAACTTCTCATGGGAACAACCTACAAGGTTAAGGCCTGTGATGCCCTGAAGCCACTGAGATGTTCAGATACTTTCTTTTTTTTAGTTCACTTGGATGAGGAGGGATTTATTGTGTGGAAGATTCCCACCTTGTTCTTTGCTCGTTTGTTTTATATCAGTGTAGCTTGATCTTCCAGACTTCTGTCTTCTCAGGCAGTAATCCTACTGGTCCAGATTTCAGCAGGCATGAATTGGCATTTCTCGGTTGAAAGAGCTGAAATTGACTGAGGGTAGAGTATCAGGCTACAGAAAACAGGCATGGGAGCAGCAGGAGTCAGCCTTGTAAAGCCTCATCATCCTTTCTGATAGGGCTGATGCAAAGAAACAGTCAGTGGCATGCAATTTTCTTATCTTCTGTCATTTCCCTCTCCATTTTGGATCACTTTCCTGCTCTGATAGCATATATTTAATAGTTCAAATACGTGTTGTAAAGTGCTTCTCTGTAGAAAGCAAAGATTGCACAGGTCTGGCTGCTCCTCCTGACTTCAGGAGGATGTGGCTTGGCTGAGTTACCTGCGTCACGTTGGCTAATGCTAAGTGTAGGTTAATTTCACAGAATTGAGGGACATGTACTAAAATCTTATATGAAGAATAATACTTCGGAGTTTTTGAGCCTTGCTAAAAAGAAATTGTTCCTTTTAATCTTTAAAATGTAGTATTTTTGTCTTTAAAGACAGCATCGAATAAATATCGTGTAGAGTAGGCATGGTGTTAACAGTATTGCAGTCCTTTGCATTCAGACCTCAAACTTCTTATCTGTCCGTGGCACTGTCCTATTACTGTTATTTTTCTTAAATTTGAGATATACAATATGTACATAAAAATACTATACATCACTGCCAGCACTAACATAACAAGATGTTGGTGCAGAAGGGACATGTGGTTTTGCTCCTTTTTCTCCTGGACCTGTGAGGGTCGTAACTCTGACAACAGCAGTTTGGCTGAGACAAAAATAAATCAGAACAGACATCGAAGTAAATGAAATGGTATTAATCAAGGGAAAAGATTTTCATGACACAATCAAATGTTTTGACTGCTGGGCAGAGCTGTGAGGCTGCAGCACAGCCAGCTGTAGTATGAAGTGTACTTGTAGACTTTTGAGAATGCTGCAACAGATAAAGTCGCTCTAGGAGTATCAGGTTGTTGTCTTCACCACTACTGCAGTATTTTTCACAGCATGGGCACTTATCCGATTTTTGAATGGATTAAAATCCCTTATGAAATGCACTCCTTATTCACTCTTTTGCTGAGGTCTGATAATTATAGCTGCACGCCCGCAATTTCTCTCATCCAGTTTTACAGACTGATCATGTGAAGGAGCGGTTGAGCTGAGGAGAGGATTTAGGAGAAGAAGCCTTGTGTGCCATTGCAGTGCACCCTGCTTTAACATCCATACTGTCACTACGCCAGCTGTCTGGCTGTTAGGAGAACGCCAGGCCTACTTGGGCTTGCTAGGAGGTTTCCCACAGGGAACACCTGGGAGGCTCACATTCTAATGCACCACAAGGAAAGGGTGCTCCGAAACTTGATGGAAGCAGCTCTAGAGACAAGGTGATTAAACTTATTTTGGTGTTCTTCCCATGTGAAGACTTTAAGGGGGAAATACACGAAGGAAGAAGGCGATTAAAAAGAGGCATTCTGCATACCAGAGCTAGGTTTACTAGAGAAAGCCATCTAGTGGTCACAGTGCACTTTTCTCCATCGCTCCCTACGCTGAGCTCTCACCAAATTTTTCAGTTTTGTTTAACATTAAGGCTGTATACATGTTGCAGGAGGTTCGATGCTTACAGGGCTGCGGCTGCAGCTTCTGAGCAGAGGTGGAGGATAAAGAAGGGCTCTGCTCTCTATTAAATGGAATGAGGAAAGTGAGATCACCTGCAGAGCAGAACAGACGTTAGCTTTCCCGTGACAAATTGTTTGTAACCATAAGCAGCAGAAGACTCCAAAGGTTAAAGCTGATCTGAGAAAACATGAAATGAAGTGACTAAAGTGAAGTTGAATAAAACATGGAGATCTGTGCTGAGCATGGAGACTGGTGACCCTGGCTGTGCCTGGGATGTAAGCATGACCTCAGAGCAACTATTCCTGCTGGCACACTTCACCATAATGTTTGGAGTTTATTAAATTGCTTCATCCTCTAAAAAAATCACTTTAGATGTAAATGTTTGTGGGTTTTTGGTTTTGTTTTTTGGTTGGCTTTCACATTCTGGATATTTTGTCATTTATACAGAACTTCAAAAGTTGAAAGCCATGAAGTTTGGACAACTTTCATTTGATCACCATATTAAACTTCTCTACTTTCCATGGAACAAAACAGTCAATCAGTCTACAGTATTTCATATTAACCTGAGATGCTGTCCTCTGTGTTCTCCAGTTCAGAAATAAACAGAAATCACAATTACTTGGACTATAAGGCCTTAATTTAATGTCTGTTTTAACCTTTAAACGATACACTGAAAATTAACCATCCACTGCTAGTAGAGCTGGCTCTGTAAGCTTTGCAGAAGGCACTGCAGAATCCACAGTGGGGGTACAGGTGTATGAGGAAAACAGCTATCAGGCAGTGAAGTGTAACAAAATGCAGGGTTTCAGAAAAAACACAGTGTAACTACACGCAGCGTGGGTTGTGTGGGCTCCTTTTATGTTTATGCAATAATTTTCCCACTCTTCAGAGAGTAATTAAAATATTCCCTGCATCATTATGCTTTCATCTATTTGAGTGAAACTGCTTCTACCTTTAACTTTCGAAGCCGCATCCATTCCGTTGATGAATGTGCTGCTGTTATAAGTCTCCTTCTGCCATCATTCTGGAAGGGGAATAGGTCTATGCAGGAGCTGGGATTCTGTTGCAAGCTCTGGGGACCATCTGACCAATCCTCAGGGCATTTATCAAGGCAAGGGTAGTGTGTTTTTGATCTCTGTGGCTGTTATTGAATTAAACAGGTTAGTTTTGTGGAGAGTAAGTGAATTGGAATTAATTATGTAGTCTGTACCCAAGAAAAACGTGAGCAAAGTTGTGGTAGTGTAGGACTGAGAGTTTGGTTTTTTTTCTCCCCTGCTCCAGCTGTAGCCTGACAGCCCTACATAACCCCATTTGGAAACTTGGAGCTGTAGGAAGGTTGTGCTGCAGAGCAACACAAAGAGCATCAAGAGAGCTGATTAAGTGAGCAAAATCAGTATTTTAATGTAGGTAGAGAAGAATAATCCTTGTCAGCAAGGAAAGTCGGCAATCCCATAGAGTTTTTGTGTGTCCTGTCGGGGGGAAGAGAAAAGATCAAGTCACTGCTCTAGTGGATGAGGCTAATTGCATAGCTTCTGAAATGTCTTCACAGTAAAGGAATTGTGGTGTCAGCCACAAATACAGTCCTGCTATTAAAACCCAGCTCTCATGTATGAAGGAGTTACAGGACTACACTACTTACCTTTTCCAAAATGATTTTTTGCAGGGAGGGAGAGGGGCTCCTTAGAAATTGTCATAAATTACTCCCTTGCCAGCATAAAAACTCTGACACATAAAAAAAAGTGAGCCCAAACTCTCCTTTATGAGGACATAAAGAAGAAAGAGCATGTTTGATTTGAGGTTTTTTTTTCCCTTTCTTTTAATCCGTTATGGTTAAAGTGTTTCCGGATATTTTAGGGCCAATAAATTTTTATACATTTTTGGTGAAATACTGCAAACTCCAGAAGACTGTAGAGAACATTGACTTCTTCAGACACAAAACTACAGGAAGGAGAGATTGGTGTGTGCATCAGCAGCAAGCAGTTGAATTGTTGCTCTTTTGAGAGAAGACTCAACAGTTTATTCAGATTTCTGAAGTTTTGTTTGTTCACTTGTTTGTTTTGAAGAGCACAAATGTGTGAGAGGATATTGGGTCAGAAAGCATCGTTTTCCTATCAGCTGTTATTGAATAGACTGTCTGCATTTTCCTTCCTTCTCTTCACCAATACTGTGTAAAACAAGTAGTGCTAGCAGTCAGCTGATCTTCCCATTTTCAGGGTAACTCCTCACTTTAAATCATTGCTTTAATAAGCAGAGGGATTTTTCATAATGCTTAAAAGGAGTTAAAGCATGAAGACACTTAAAGAAATGAGATGTTAAGTCTTTAACTAATGGGATTATACAGTAGAGACTCTTTAAAGATGGCTTGAACTAAGTGATCCAGGAGCCATAAAGACCTTATTATGGGTCAACAATTTATTTTGTGGACAATAGTCCCTTTTGAAGAACTCATGCAATCAAAATTTAGATTTGTGCAAAGTGCTTAATGTTATTGAAGTCTTTTAATATAAATGTATGAGCTTTCCTGAACCATCTGTGCATGCTTCTGTGTGCATCGCTTTTCTATAATGTCAGATCTCTTGCATGTTTTAATAAATGAAAAAAAAAACCTCTGCATTTCCTTGTTTCAAAACAACATTTTTATTTCCTTTGTGATCCCATGAATGATACCTGCTCAGAGCTATACTTTTGCAGGAGCATGAGTAGAAAAAAGTTACCAGAAATTTTCTTTACAAAGAAAAAGTTCGTGCTCCAATATTTAAGAATGCAGTGATGTTTCTCTAAAAACAACTCAAAACTCAGCTGTGACCTAGGGTCATGCCTATAACATTTGACTGCAGAAGATGTTTTTTGGTAAACATTTGAGCATTTGAGAAATTAAGTTTTATAGCAACCATACTATGCCTTTATTGTTTTTACTGCTGCTGAAAGTCAGGCTGCCTTATTGGAAACCTAACAAATTACTGAAGATATGTCAATATCTTCCTAAATATTCTAAAGTTAAATCTTATCTTCAAATTCTACCCTTACTCTTAAATTAACTTTCTCTAGTACCAAAGGATTGATCCAAATATAAATAGGAGTTCTTGCATTTACTTCCAACAACTTTAAATCATGTCCAAAGTGCCTTGCTGTCTAAACATATCGTATTTTGGTAGATTTGTCTCTCAAGTCAGGAAGAGCTTTCTCAGGTTAAGGAAATCTCCAAAGAATATCACAGACAATTTGAAGTAATCAGCTTTGGTTGCCTGTGTTTTCAAATTGAGACACATCTGTTGGTATTTGGCTGCTTTTATCAGTTCAGGATGATTTGGAGTCCTGTATTCCAGGTGCAGAATGGGGGGGATGGGATATTGCCCATCCTTTTCAAGCTCTTGAGCAATTTCTATAGGGATCCCATATTGTACCTATGTCACATCATACATCCAGGGCTGTGTGAACATGAAAGTTCAGCTTCTAGGAGTTCCTCCCTCCTGGAGAATGCACAGTCAGAGGCTGCTGCATTGCCATGGGGGCAGGAAGCACATTCAGTTTTGATGTGATCCACAGGGATATTTTGGGACTTTGGCAGAAAGCCAGTATGATCTCTGACTTTTCAGCTATTTCTGGAATTTGCCCTTTGATCAGCTTTTTGGTATTTGGCTTATGAGGTTAGGAAGAATGTTGTTTTTTGGACTAGATGTGGATCACACTGACAAAATTTTCTTGTCATTAATTAAAGGTACTCTCCTGCTGAATCCAGGGGCACAAAACCTGCTTTTCTGAGGTGGGGATGGAGGTGGCAGATAAAATTGCACTCAAAGACCTGCAGCTGCAACTCTGATACTGTGGCTAAAATACAGTTAGTATTTAAGGTGGAAGGTGTCCATAATTCACCACTAGAAAGGACTTCAATGGTAGGAGAATGAAGCTTGGTGGTGATTGGGTTGCGTAGTTGATGTTATTCTTGAGCTCACATTTCATATATCTAGCATACAAATATGGATTTTAAATAACAAGAAAAAGTACATGAACACAATACTTTCACCTGCCACTATCCATGTACTTCTGCATAGCTTTTTTTGATGCATGACACCCAAGGGACAGCTGCATAGTAGCACGTAGAGAGATGTGAGCTTTCTGTGCCTCTGCTGGCCATACAGTGTCTAAAATGGGGAACCTGCTGCAGGGCTGACTGCTAGGAGCCAGGCGTGAATGAACAGCCTCCAGCTGGTAAGCCCCTGCTCTCTGTTAGCTCCAGGATCTTCACACTAGTTTGTGAGCAGAATTCCCCAAGTGTCTTGTCTGAGGTCTGCAGAAGGATCTGAGCCTGTGTTAGCTGAGTCTCTGGCCAGGCTCCATCTTGGTTCTGACGTGTTTTGCTAGAAACACAGCTCTGTTGCTGGCAGGAGAAGGGGACTGATCCAAAACTGACTGAAATCTTCAGTAGGATTTAGATTAAGCCCACAAATCCTGATTCTGCACAGATTTAAGCTTGTGCATAACTTTACATATGTGAATAGTCTCATTGAGGTCAAACGAATTAAAATAATGCATGAATAATGAATTAAAATAATGCACCTTCTTCTCTTGGCAGTATTGGGGCCATAATGAACTGAAAAGAAACAGGAATGGAAAAAAAAAAAAAAACCCTGACTTTTTCAGAGCATTAAGGTGCTGTTTCAGAAACCTAGCCTGTGACAGTTATATTTACATGTACAATGCAAAGTTTAAATGAATGGAAGTGTTTGTTCAGCCATGTCATGTATTTGGGTCAATAAGGGATCCCATATGGTTTCAAAGGTTTGGCTTTTCTATTTTTCTTAGAAAAGCACCTGAAAGAATATATCCTGGATCTGGGTGTTTTTACTGTACAGAGTCCGCAGGATCAGAATTGCAGACCTTATTAAAAATGGGCCTATAATGATGAGAAAAGCAGCATGATAGGCTGAACTGGAAGCCTGCAATATTGCAAGGGCATTCTCACTCTGTGAGAAGCCAGTTCCTCTCTGAAATAACGTAGAAGTTAAATAAACTCTTATAGGGGCAAACTAAACCCTGTGCTAAATTAAGGTTTCATCTGACAAGTAGGGAGCTGAGGTGTGAGTGATGCGTGCTGGTGCCCTTTGACTTTACTGCTCTTATCCTTCTTCCTCCTCCTCGCCACTGCCTTCAGCCCTGGGCTTTGTTCCCCAGGTTCCTCTCAGCTGTCTTCCTGCTCTTCACCCAAGAAGTAAAACTCGAAAGCAGCAGCCCTTCTCTGCTCCTATCCTCTGGCCCCAGTGTGGTGCTTCCTCAAGGGGCACAAGCTTCCCTCTAGATATTCAATGCTTCTGGGAAGATGCCTGGTAGTGTTCTGCTCAGTTTTGTCCTTCAGCATTTGAATTTGTTTTTTCAAAGCAACAGGTC
The DNA here is from genome assembly GCF_987193195.1 of Phasianus colchicus. Classification (NCBI taxonomy): domain Eukaryota; kingdom Metazoa; phylum Chordata; class Aves; order Galliformes; family Phasianidae; genus Phasianus; species Phasianus colchicus. The sequence continues at coordinate 71,145,807 of NC_143436.1, read as the reverse complement.
ATTACTACCCAGGTAAAGAAACCCAGTGCAGAGGGGGAAATCACTCCTGCGCAACAGCTGGAAGAGCCTGTGGGCTGAGGGAGCCCTCAAAATGGAGGTCAAGTGGGACATAAATTGTGCATGGGCACTAAGACAGCTCTGTACACAGGACAGATCTTATTCACAGTGCTTAAATGAGATTCCTGCTCTTCAGAAGTCTGCTGCGCTTTATTGAATACTACCGAAGCATGCTTACTTAGGAAAAGCTTACTTAGGCAATGCTAGACAGCATAAACATGATCCTACTGATGGCAATACCTTCATGTGAGCTCAGGTAGACCATTCTCCAAGTTCAAGCCCTGCTCTGTGTCCTACCAAAGGCAAAAATTCATTTCAAAGACAATTCTTATTTTTCTTGTTCCTAGCCCTGGAGGAGCAGTGGGACAAAGCCAGCCCTGACCTGCTGGCCCAGCTTCACCATTGACTTCAGCATTGAGAAAGGAGACGGAGCATACCATGCATTCCCTGTAGCATGATGAGACACTCACTGAAAACAGAAGCACCTCAAAATGACAATCAAATGGGACAACCTGGGCCAAGCCTAAGGTTTCAGAGGCCAGAAACAATATAGCTGATGCAATTTGTAGGTGGAACAGCTTCCCTTTTTGTACTGCAATCCCAATGACTCCCTGCAGTGCTGGCTCGAGAACAACATATGATGTTCAAACAACATGAACCATAATCAAAAGGGATAAAAGAAAACATGCTTTTGGCCATAGTAGCCACCAGCTTGTGTCAAAGGTATGTCTGGGGAAAAGCCAAAGAAACTCCATTACCTAGGATGAAGGCTGTGTGGAGGAATGTAGACAAAATGCCTTGTCCCCTTTGGGTGGTGGGGGGGAAGAAGCAGGCTATGTACAGTTACCCACAGGGAACAAATCATAATTCAGCTGTGCTATGGGAGATGAGAGTTTTCTGCTACTGCCTTTTTGAAGAAAGCTGAGGATGGTTGGGAATTTCTGCTTAGAGTAGCATTGTATAATCAGTGTGTGGGGGCAAAACTCCAGGGGTGGGGAAGATTTTTTTGCAATACCAGTGTCTCACTGTAATCAGAGGAACACTCATCTCCTGCAATGCGTTCCTCACCACAAAAGGGAACACTTCACTCATACTGAACATAGGAAAAGGAGGTGCAGTGGCTTTCCCCAAGTTACAGTGTCCCTCAGCACTGGGCAATCCCAGTGCAGCAGTGCCCTCTCATTCAGACCAACAAAGCTGGGCAAGAGTGCTGACTCTTAGTGACAGTAATTCTAATGACTATATTGAAAACAATTTAATAATTTATTGTACTTTATTTTATTCTGAAGAAACAAGTGAGAAAGTTTCACTGTATCTAGTTTATCTGTTGATATTTGCAAGTACACTCCACACATGCACAAACATACATATTAACTTATATTATACATTGTACTCATTTGCTGTAGAGAGACACTTTCAAGCTACCAACTGCTATTAGACTTTTTAAAGGAAAATTTTCTGCCAAATGTATTTATTTATTTTAAATAGAAATTATTTGGAAGGCTGAGAAACATGAACAGCTGGTAAGCTTCTCTTGACTATTTTCCTTTACATTTCTAATAATGAACTCAAATGGTTTTAGCACCTTAAAAATACCCCACTTAAACAGACTATGCGTAGGCAAATTTAGAACTGTACAGAAGTCCTGGAACACAGGAGAGGTGATGGGAAAAAACAAAGAAACAAGAGATACAGAGAAATAAGGGGAAAAATAAAAAGGCATTTAAGGGACACACAGAGAAAGTTAAAGAACATAGGTCTACACGTCTACACAGTGAAGGGTGTTACAGCATTACAGGGCTGTTTTGAGGAGCAGGTGGTTTCTAATAATGCCAGTGATTTTGGAGGGGCTCTGGGCTGCATGCAATGGAAAGCAGAGGATAAAAAGAGAGTATGACAGGAGAGAAGAGATTGTAGGAGCAGAGCAGAGGGGACACCTCTCTCTTTTCCCCCTCTTGATGGCTGGACAGTGCAAGTCTTTCAGGAGCAGATCCTGCTGTCCTGCACCAGAGTCAGAATGCTGGAGGTGGGACAGGAAGACAGAGGAGCTGCTCCCACTCACAGTCTCCTGAAACATCCGCCACGACCCCACTGTGCCATACAGAAGTCCAACCAAACCATCTGAACACGGTCCTGGAATCTGCTCTGCTTTACCACTGATGCTAAGCTTTGCTATTAATGTGAGGAAAAAGGCAAGCACTTGTTGTGACTGGGGTGGCAAAATCACTTTTGCTCCTGCAGCTGAGATGCATTGACATAGCTCTGAATGGAAACTTGGAAAGGTGATTACCAGCTATCTCACGTGCCTCTCCAGGAGGCTGCTGCACGAGTCAGCACAAAGGAGGGGTTGTGCTGTGGCACAGACTGGGGATCGGCGTTGTTTTCAGGGTTTGCACAGGAATAGAGCTGCTTTGGCATCTCTATGTGGACTCTTACTGGTGGAACTACACAAATAGTGTTGCTGCTTTGGAAGCAAATACAGTTTTCATGGCCCCACATGCCTTCAGTTAGTGTTTTTAGATTGTTTTGGAGGCCATTTTTTCCCCAGACAGTCTCGCACTCAAAGGGCAATCTAATCTGGCACAAATATGTTCTACTGGATTACTTTAGTACAAATACTTAATATAAATAACTAATAATAGAATACTTAATATAAATAACTAATAATAGGTGTCCTAAAGAGCTGCGTAGAAGAAAAACATCGCTGAAAGCAAAGCTGAAGACGTACTTTAGTTTCCCATTTTTAAGAGACTTTAACCTTTCCATACACATTAATGATGTATTTGAAGATTCATGCTGTGTTTCCCCATGGCTGAAATTGTGCAAAGTAGTAGGATTATAACCCACAAGTGCCATTACATAACTTTGTAACTGTGTCCAATTTTCCTTGGTTATGCCAGGAACATAGAGATTATGAACCACCCACACCTTCAGTCACAGCCTTGAGCCCTCTCCCAGCCAGCTTTGTCTCTAAAGTTTTCCCCTCCCTGCTCCCTCCCATGGTTGGGATGTACAGTTTCCCATGCAAAGTGAAGAAGAAAGACTGGGAGGCAAGTGCAACTGGGATTGCACCAAAGTGGAGTTGTTGTGGCTCTTCCAGAGACCAGGATGCTTCTGAAGGCATTGTGTTTGGTTGTTTTTTCTTGCAGATAGCTCTGTATTTAATTTGCATATCTACCAGCGAGAGATTGGTTCTCTCGTACCTTTAATAGACAGTCAGTGCAAGGGGAATTGCTGTTTCTTTAATGCGATGGAAAATATGTGAATCTCTCTCATTTGACTGGTCATTGTAACTCCTCTACTCTGGTTGGCTCTTGCTTTGCAGTATTTTACACTGTTTTGCAAGTAACAAAAAATGCAACATCAGCTCTCTGTATCATTCAGCTGAAGTAGGAAGAACTCCAAAATGTATAATGAAAGAGAAGATGAGGAGAAGAGTGGGGAGAGGGAGAGAGAGGGACCACCCCAAAAGGCAAAGCAAATGGGCTGTGGAACTGCTGATAAGGGAAATGTTTTCATGAAATGGTGAGTGCTCTGAGTCACTCTTCTCCTTTGAGGTCAGCATTGCTGCCATTGAGTTGACAGTTTTGGCAATACAGAGCAGGACAGGGCCCTTCCTTTGTCTCCCATGTATGCAATCTGATCACCAGTTGTTTTGCTATATTTCCAATGATCCTGGACATTCTTGTTCAATGCATTGCCTGACACACACTGACACACATACACCCGTTAGGCTTTGGGGAGATCCCTGTCTTTTCCAGGCTTTTGGAAATGCTCTCCCCCAGCTGCTGATGAACATGGCCTGCATATTCCTGGGTTTACCACAGCATCGGGCAGAAAAAGCAGCACATGAGAGATATTGACTAGATAATCGGTCTTCTAATCTCACTAATCTTTGCCCCCACCTCTCTTTTATTCTGCTGCTTAGTACACCCTCACTGCAAACGAGCCCAGGAAAAGAAAAAAAAAAGAGTATGGGAGTTACCGATTAAAGGAAGTTTGTAAACAGTAAGAAGAGAAGCTATGTAAATATGTTTATTTTCATGTTGACATTTAGCATTTAGTACTTAAATAACTGTGTAAGCAATTTAGGAATAATGACCAGTGTGCACAACATAAATGCTTTTAAATCTCCAGCTTTTCTGTGCTGAAAGCCCTACAAAAACACCTTTCAGAAAGTAGACAAGCAAATAGCAAAAATTGTTGGAGAGCCTTATAATTTCAGTTTAGTTACAGAAATAGAAACCAAGATTATTCTACCTGAAACAAAGCATTTCTGATAAATGCATCTGAGAGAATGCGTATCTTAAATTCAATCCTAAAAGTACCCATTCTTAAGTCAAAGTCATGCTTCAAGGCCTTTGTTACTAGAATGACAAAATCTTCCCATGTGGTCTCTCTAATACTATCAGAAATGGCCCTTTTAAGTTTGACTGACAGCTCAGACCAGTGCTCCTTTGATTATGAATGAGGGAAAGTGTTTGCATAGAAAAATGGTATTTTATAGAAGATTTCTCAGCAGTAGCAATAGTGAAATTTTCAAACACAGAGTTTACTCATTCAAAAGTGGGTTTTTGGATGAAAATGTAAGAAATCTCATTCTTTTTTAACTACTGAAACTATACTTGGCTTAGAAATTACATTTAATTTTTAAAGTGCTGTTAAAGATGAATGGGACATTAGCTAAATATCTAGTTTGACACCCAAGTTTTTCAGTCCTGTGTAATCTATGAGTTTTTGTTTGTTTGTTTGTTTGTTTTCTGGAGACCAGTTTTGATGAATAAATATTGTTTATTTGGTAGAACACAAAGCAAGTCTTTACCTTACTTTCCTTGCTATATACTACACTAAATGAATAAATAAAATCAGCAAAAATCATTTGCTTTTCTTTCTAAAACTGATAAGTTTTGAAGGTGGCATTTGCTTCTGAGCAGTATTTCCTAGCAGCAAAAATCATTTACTTCTGAGCAGTATTTCCTAGCAGCAAAAATAAATAAATACATAAATAAAGACAATCAATAACAGGCTTTGCTATTTACCTTAGTATATGTTTTACTTATTTGTCTCCAGTTTAAAAAAAAAAAAAAATCACTCATATTCTTCAATATTTAACCTATTTCTCATCTGTTATTACTTTTTTAAAATTCAAATAAATGTGTTGCAGTGCTTAGAGGTAAAAGCTGTGAATACACCAGGAAAATATGGGAAGCGTCCCTGCTAATTTCTTTCTCTGATTTCACTTCTTGCCTAGTACTATGGTCTCAGGTCTATTTGAGCCACACTGCTATGCCATGGGAAAGATACAGCTCCTCTTCTAAGTGGCAGTGCTGTCAGCAGGTCCACACCAAGCAGGGTGGACAGCTAAATGTAATCCTGTTCTTCCTTTATTTGAAGGGCAAATATTCTTTTAAGATGGAGATGACACCTTCAAAGTCATTTCACCAGTGATTCAATTCATAATTCTGCTCTGGTTTTCAGATGTGCATTTCCTATGTCATTCAACTGCTGTTAGTGATTTTTTAAAATATTCTCAAGGAGATTTAACTTTGCACATAATTAAATAGGTAAGATACTGAAGTCTTCCTCTTCCTCTTTTCACTTATTTCTTCTTTGTAAGTCACAGGAGAGCAGAGTTTAAATAGCAAATTGACATCTGCCATACAGTCACATGGAGTTTGTCTATATTTAGACTGATGTCTTTAGCAGCTACACTCATCAGGATCATCCTCAGCCAGAAAGACTGTAATTATGGCATTCAAACAAACCAGAGTCTTGCTTTGCTTTCATGCAGCTTTGAATCTGATATTGCGTTACAGAATTTACCTGGTGTAATGTAGAGTAGTTTCTGCTTCCCACTGCTCAAACAAGTCTTCAATTAGAGTTTCAGCCAGGTAGAAACCAACTGTGCTTTTAAAGTATAGCCACAAACAGTTATCTGCTTTGTGAACATGAAAAAGGCTTATGTCCGCATAATAGTAGCATCATTAACATATGGTATGAGAATATAAACCAGGGACATAATCCTTATTCAGAAAAGGATAACTGCATGTACTAGTACGGGTGGTGGGATGATCTGCTTGAGAGAAGCCCTTCAGAGAAGGACCTGGGTGTTCTGGTGGACAGCAGATTGGCCGTGAGCCAGCAGTGTGCCCTGGTGGCCAAGGAGACCAATGGCACCCTGGGGTGAATTAAAAGGAGCGTGGCCAGCTAGTCAAGGGAAGTGATCTTCCTCCTCTACTCTGCCCTGGTCAGGTCTGACCTGGAGTGATGTTTCCAGTTCTGGGTTTCCCGGTATAAAAAGACAGGGATCTCCTGAAGAGAGTCCATCAGAGAGCCACAAAAATGATAGAGGTCCTGGAGCATCTCCCTTGTAAGGGTGCTTAGCCTGTCCTGGGTGTGTTCTGCCTTGAGAAGACTGAGAGGGGATCTTACTAATGTTTATAAATAACTTAAGTGTGGGAGTAAGAGACATGGCCAACCTCTTTTCAGTGGTCTGTGGAGTCAGGACAAGGGGAAACAGCCAAAAACTGGAACATAGGAAGCTCCACACAAATATGCGAAGGAGCTTCTTCACGGTGAGGGTAATGGAGCACTGGAACAGGCTGCCCAGGGAGGTTGTGGAGTGTCCTTCTCTGGAGATATTCAGGACCCACCTGGATGCCTACCTGTGCAGCCTGCTGTAGGGGGCCTGCTTTGCCCAAGGGGTTGGACTCAATGATCTCTGGGAGTCCCTTCCAACCCCTACAATTCTGTGATTCTGTAGCAGTTGGTACCATTGAAGAAATAGAGAGGTTTTGGCACGTTAATATTTCCCAAACCTTGAAATCATTCCTTGCTGAGAAAATGTTGAATTTAAATTCAAAAGGAATTGAAATTTTGAAGTCTTTTCTTGATATAACGGCTTTAACAGAGTTGACTGCTTAGAAAAATAATGAAAAGAAACATATGAAGCTGTGTCATAAACTGAAACAACTTCAGGAGCAAAATTCTTCATGTTCAAAAGGCCCACAGACTGACATTGTCAATAAAGCTCATGGCTGCTGAAACAGGGATCGTAGAATGGCCTACAACTTGATAACTTTGCATTGTGAAGATTTCTGGAAGCTTTTCATTTTACAGAAATAACAGGACTTTGGTCACCCTTATGGCAGACCACTTTGTGTGCTGGGCCTACCAACACCACAGGATTGACAAAACTACTGCTGTGGCTGCAGCTCCTCTTTCTTGGCAGGATACTGTGTCAAGGGAGCTCAGGAAGCATAGTACATTGGCAGAGAAATATGAGAAAATGCTCTGTGGTACAGGCAAGGCTTTCAGCACCACTCTCATCAAAACTTCTGGAAGGTAATGGTTGTATTGACTTCAGACTCTTGGACTAGAGCCTGAAATGTCCTTCACATGCCCTTGGAGGGACCAGACTCCTCACAGGGAGACAAGCAAGATGTTTTGCCAGAAATGGTACAGCTGACTTTTGCAGATGTTTGGGAAATACAGAGTGATAGAGGCAAGTGCATATAATAAAGGAAATTCAAAAACACTTGATTGCACTGTGCTGTTCCTTGAGCCAGCTTTGGAGCAGGCCTTCTTCTGTTCCTCCAAGTCTAACCAGAAGGGACACAGTTGCCTCAAACTTACAGACAGTGAAGCTTTTGTAATTCTACTGTGTATTCCAATGAGGCAGAAAGCAAAGTAAGATGTCCTTGGTAGGATATGATGAGACTTCTAGGAGAAGGTCTGAAATTTTCTAACTTCACCATAGTCAAAGACACAACAGGGAGACAAAAAATGCATATGCTTAATGATTTGTGTGAATAATCTGAATAGTAAAGGCGCGTGTGTACATGGTTTGGGTTTTTTTACTTTTTAAATAAGAAGGCCTGATCCAGAGAAAACAAACAAAACTCTTTTTCCATGTTCGTAATCTCTCAATGTGATATAAATACCGTACCACAATTCAGCCTTGTTAATTAATATGTACTTTCCATTACCTTCCTTCTGGAGAGTTCATTATCTTGAGGAATGTAACTCTTCATTCAAACATTTCATTTTGTCGAAGGAGAAAGAGACAGAGGCGCAAAAGAAGTGCTTTAACTGGATTGTGTAACAATGACTGTGATAATAATTGTCTGGGAGAATTATATGGAGGTAACAAAAGGCCTCACAAAATGAGTACATTACAAAGACTTTTACGACTGAAAAATACTGATGTCCTTAAAAAAAGGAGAGAGAAAGGGAGGGAGAGAGAAGTAGGAGTTGGGTGATTTTGCAGAGAAATGCAAGGATTACACTGAAGTTTCTCTTTGCACAGGGAAAGACATATCCTTAGGATTTATAGAGGAATTATTACATTCTTCTCCTTCCCCACCCCTGTTTCCACAGTACATTTTCTCACATTCTCCTATTGTACTCTCACACTTCTCTAACACTAGCGAGAGGCTGATGTGGTCAGCCTGACCCGGTCTCCGTCAATTTTGCATCCACTATATGTGCATTAAGTTGAGCACCTCTAAGACTTTGGTTACTATGCCAGTGTTATTTATCTCTGCACAGACAACCTGTGCTCAGTGTGTTTTGATAATCTAGACTCAGTGCTGGTATGTCACTCTTTAGGATCTGGTTATGTAAATAGTGCCAAACAAGGTAGTTTGGTCTGAACTGAATCCCATTGAGTTTAATGAGGAGAGGATGGGGCGATGTATATGGAAAATCCAAGGGAGACTGAGAAGAAAGCAGAGGGAGGCAGAGGGGGTATGCTAGTTATTCTGGTCACCCATCACCATGACAGCTACCTATTATTAGATCTGTCATATACACACTTATTTCCACAGCATGCAGAGGGCTGGTCTACTAGTTGAAAGATGGTTTTCTGCCCCTTTAAAAAATGTCAGAGACTCTCTACAGGACCCAGCTGACAAGTGGATTCAAGCTTGTTAGTTTTTTCTTAACTCTAAATTATAATCACGAGAACTCTGTTTTTCTTATTTTTGCTAAAAGGTTGCACTTGCTGTCACCATTTGGAATGCTGTAGATGTGTGTACTGAACACTGTGTTCAGAAATTCTTATTTTTGTCACCAAAGTACAGCTGTATCTTTAGAATGGTACAGAATTAGAATAAGGTATAATGAAGTACTGTAGGTAGCTAATACATATTACACTTAACAGCTCTTTGGTAACGTGGAAATGTGCTACCCTACACATCTGGATAAAAGGATCAAACAAGGAAGAGATTGAAATTTCTTTAAAACCTAGCAAGAAAAGTGTCTTCTTCAATGTAATAAGTAGTTTTTTTGTGGGTAGCTCCTTAGATGGCCGTTTCCATAGCTAGTGTTCATGATAAGTACTTCAAAGGGATGCAAAGGCAGTGGGGAGATCTGCTTTGAAAAACAGCGTTCTTGTTTCGCTGGGAGGATAGCTGTTGGTGGGATCAGCTCTCTGAACTGGCTGACCACAAAACCACAAGTATCAGGGCTGAAGAGGAGGTGTTGCTGGAGAACTGGCAACTGGGCTGTGTGTACAGAGGCAGGATAAGTGACAAAGCTTGGCACTCTCAGCCCATGATACCACAATGGAGCACTGTTGTCCTACTGCAGTATCCTTTTGTCCTGAAGGGAAGGAAGTTCCCAGTTGTGTGCTGCTTCTTGCAGCTTTCTCCTGACCAAAGACCATGGTTGAAAACAACACAGGGAGTGTTTCTGTAGCCCATGGGCTTCTGTAGCCCATGCCTTGGGTTTGCATCTCTAAGTGAAACTGTCACTGGAACTAAGTGAGAAACAGGAAGAGAGAGACTAATGATACTGGTTAAGAGGAAAACACCTCGTTTAAAGTACGCATAAAAAATGACAGCAATGTTTCTTGATGTGTGTGAGGGGGAGAAATCAGGCAACATAACCTAATTTTTTACTACATGGCTTATAATTCATGTACAATTGGGGCAGCCGTGAGCTGAGGATGGAGCTGGTATCCTCCATCCCTGGAGGTAGTGAGGCTGGTGGCAGCAGGGCTCTGTGACAAAGTCAGTGGTGGTCCTGAGGGCTTCTTCTGTGCTCAAGATCTGGGACCTCTGTGATGGTATGGGCTCTCAGTTCCCCAAAAACTGTGGCTGAAAGGGGAGGCTAGTACAGCCCCCACTCGGATAACACAGGGCAGAGATTTTCCAGGGCTGCCTGTTCATGTTGGCAGATGCTGCTTCGTTAACCCTTCCTTGCTCTCCCTTCCCCCAAGAGCCCCTTTCCCGTCAGAGCGTGTTTTCCCCAGTCCGTCACTAAATCAGGCGGATGTGTCTCCCTTCCCCCCACTGACACAACCATGATGAGTGCCTGCTGATCAGTCCTTTCATGTACTCTCTGCCATTCACTGCTTTGGTTATTAAAAGAAAATAGGGGAAGGGGGTGGAAGATAAAGGAAAAAAAAAAGTAAAGAAAAGAAAGAAAATCCAGCCCCGCTGCTGCTAACACCTTTATGATCAGAGTGGTATTGCCAGGTGCACAAATAGCAGGGATCTGGCGGCACTGCAATGTTTAACCAGCCAATCCATGCCAGATTGAAGGTTGGAGAGGGGTTGTAAAATTATTCCTGGCGATCTGGAGGAGTGAAGCTTTCCTTTTTCTGCTTGCATTGAGTTACAGCAGTTCTGGGCAAGCCCAGGTCTTTAATGCTTGTAAAAGAGAGGATTAAATTGGCTGTACTTTGCCAGCCCATTTTTTGGGACAGGCGTTCCTGGGGAGCTGCAGCCATGAGCCTCCTCCTCTCTTAGTGCCCAGAATAAGGCAGGGGGTATGGGCTGCTCACTGTCCCCACTGTCCAGTGTGCAATACACATCCCGCCCTCACTGTGCTGCAGTGCCTATGGAGCATCTGTGCCCTAGTGAACAAGCACGACGTCCCTGTGATAAAGGATGAGACCTTGAGAAAAGTCAAAAGCATCTGGGGGAAGAAAGCAGCTTGGACATGTAAAGAGAAAAGAGTTCAAGAGTTTCACCACTGAGCCATGAAATGAAAAGTAACAGCTGATGTGCTGGAGGAAAGGAGCAGGGAGTAATCAGCAGAAACTATGGATCCAAGGTTAACGGAAAGGGGGAGGGGGGAGAAGCTGAAACTTCATGTAATTATCTAGGCAAAAGAGAAAGCAAGGGAAAGAGATCTGGGCCTATTGCCTTACATGTGCTACACTCGCTGTGAAAGAATCACCAGGAGAACTCCTGTCTGCACATTAGCAAAAGCCTTTGCACTGTCAAGAGCAAATAACTCTCTGCTTTAAAAGCATGAGGCTGAGCACTTGATTTTCTTAAAAATAAAATAAAATAAGAATAAAAAAATAATCTCAGAAGACTTCCAAGAATTTCCATTTTCTACCTCACAGTTGCTTGCCCAGGAGGCTAAAAGGAAGAAATTACTTCACTTTTTTTTTTTTTTCTTTTTCCTTTTTTTCCCCCTAGGTAGAAAATAAATAAAGAAATTAAGAGATGATGTGTGGTAGTGGTGCTGCACAATGTAACCATGCAACTGGCTGTGTGCTGAAAATACCAGCAATAATTAGGAAGACCTCCCACCCTCCATAATTTTTTATTGAGAAATATGAATGACTGCATAAATGTATGTGATGTGTTAAAAGCTGTATTCCTGTTGAGATGCAAAGCTGAAGGCAGATCCAAGAGACAGTTTGTCTTGCTCCTGTGAAAATAAAATCTCTTTCAAAGAAAAAAACAGAGGGAAAGTTTTCCCATTAGACAGCCCTGTGCTGCCAGATGAAGCAGCCAGAGAAGCAGTTCCTGCTGCTCAAGGCCTCACCCTGTTCCTTGTCCCAGCCCTGGCACCCCACTGTGCCCAGCCCAGGCATCTGTCCGCATGTATGCTTTCACATGGCTTCCACATGGCTTTCTCCATGAAATTGCCCCAAATCCAAGAATAATGAAGTCAAGGTGACCTGAGGAGATGGGCTTTTTGTGGAATCCCCCTTGATCCCTGTGGTCCCCTTGGCCATAACCCCTGCCCACACACTGTGCACAGGGGCTGTGTGGTTACACAGAGCTCTGCTCTCTTTTGTTCTAACGTGGCTGTGGCTGGACTACACTTCCCAGCAGGCTTTTCCAGCCTTCTTCCTCCCCCATCGGATTCCTTTTTAGAGGAGAAAAAAACCAAACCAAAACAAAACAAAAAAACAACACAAAAAAAATCCAAGTGAAACAAATGGTGAAAAACATACTCATTTTGTTGAGACATCATATGCATTGAGCATGCAAGAGGAGCAGGGCTGTGAGAGACAGAGGGCTGAAAACAAGGAGCGATGTTACTGCCTCCAAAATCAAACTCCAGGGACACATTTAGGGGAAAAAAAAAAAAAGAAAAAAAAAAAAAGAAAAAAAAAGAAAAAGAAAAAAAAAGAAAAAGAAAAAAAAGAAGGAAGGATGGAAGGAAGGATGGATGGAAGGAAGGAAGGAAGGAAGGAAGGAAGGAAGGAAGGAAGGAAGGAAGGAAGGAAGGAAGGAAGGAAGGAAGGAAGGAAAGAAGGAAGGAAAGAAGGAAAGAAAGAAAGAAAGAAAGAAAGAAAGAAGAAGAAAAAGAGAAAGAAGGAGAAAAAGAGCAAAAAAGAGAAAAAGAGAAAAAAAGATAAAAAGAGAAAAAGAAAAAAAGAGAGAAAGAGAAAAAGAGAAAAAGGTAAAAGGAAGCTGAAATTTAACTATTTGTTAAATACTGGAATAGCAAGAAGGTAGCCCTGAGCTTGGAAATCTTAAGAAATGCACAGAAGAGAGATGATCCTCTCTTCTTTTGTGTGCAGGAATGAGCAGTATTGTTGCCAGTCAGTCCAGATACACAACTTACGCAACTATTTCCTCCTCACGATCTAAAAGCAGTACATGTCTTGCATAATGCTGTTTGCCACCAGACAAATGCTCCTTTTCTGGCCTCTGTAGAGCCTGCAGATTGCTTTACTGATCTTCTGCATCAGATTGGTTAAACCTTCTGGTAACACATATATTCAGATCTGATATCTATGTAAATATGTATAAACAAAATGCATATTTTGTAACAGGTTTATTTTTAGTCCCTGTGTTTTTACAGCGGGGAGAAAGAGGTCTGTTTAATTAATATTGAATCCTTTGGTTTGAGAGTAGTTAGTGCTAGCAGAGATTTGGTGGAAGCTGAAACCTTATCGGGGCTTTACAGAACAGAAATGTTAAAAATTGTTGGCTTTAAGAGGTCTTCTCAGAAACACTGCCCTCTCAATTATATCTTTGACTTGGACTAAGTGACACTAGTTTAAATGAAGAGCCATTGGCCTCAGGTTTCTGAAGAATCTCGGTGACAGTTTCTCTGTAATGAGAGATTGAAAGCAGTGATTATAATGAACTAAGGAATCCGTGAGCCAAGCCTCTGCTCCTTGGGGAGCTGATTCAACTTGCACTTGTGCTGCAGCTGTGCATGTGTTTAGCAGCTAGATTTGAATAACTGAAGCAAAACTTTGTAGTAAACCTTACATGCTAGCATGTGAGGGTGTGCATATATGTCTGTATAAATACATACAGGGGCGTGCGCATGTGTGCAGACATGGAAGATATACAGGTATTTAAATAACAAGTATCCACTGTGCATCAATTGTCTGTGTGATAAAAGACAAATATAAATATAGATGAAATATAGCATTTTATTTTACATGATAATTTTCAAAGATTAACTTCTCTGGATGGTTCAGCAGAGAAAATTATTCTTCTTCAGCTATAGCTTCCAGTATTTTGCTCTCAACCCTGTCATACCTTGTCACGAATATTTTATTTTGAAGATCATCATATGTATGTGTTAAAAAAAATAATTGCCTGTGCTGCTGACAGCATGTAAACCATTCTAAAGGCAGAAGTTTTAAATCCATGGTTTCCTCAATAAGGTTTTCTCTTTGTTTTTACACTGTAGCAGCACGCACAAAGTCAAACTTGTGTCACTACGTTACGCTGTTCCTTTTGTTGACTTCAGTCTTACAGACGATTGTTAAAATATATTAACAAACAGCATTATTTTTACTAAAACCAAAACCGGTATCAAAGTAGTATTTTGATATGAACTATGCAGGGCTTAGTTAGTTGTAACAACTTAGATAGTTGTTATATTTATTACACTTGTTCTAACAGTTTTGAGTCAGCTTTGTGACTTCAAGCACAAACCTGAAAAAGAAGTGGTAAGGAGTCGCAGGTGGTGCCCTTGGAATCTCATTTTTATTCCTAAGAAAAATAATTTACTGCAAATTTTTTTTGAAAAGCATGTTAGTATCTCCTGTCTTATCCAAATCCCTCTGGCCTGATCCATTGAGTAGTGAAGGAATGGTAGCAGGTTCTGTCTATTGCCCCATCCTCACCTTTCCACCAAATACAGTACAACTGAGCTTCCTATTTAATCTCTAAACTGCTCTGTGTTTGGTGGTAATGGGTTTTCTCAGATTCCTGAGCTCCTGCGGCTGAGCTGAATCACAGTCAACTCATCTAGTAGTGACAAAGCTCCAGCATGATGTTTTCTTGAAGGGCAAGTCTTTATTTCTGAGGTGAGAATCAGACACAGCTCCTCTGTAGGTCCAACCTGAGGGCTTCTTCAACTCTGCTGTAGGAACTGTGGATTGGAGTCAAATGAGAACATTTGTTTATATTTGCTAGATGTTTAGATATTCAAATGCCTTCAGATTAAGTCTAAGTTAATGTATTTATGAGGTTACACTTTCCAAACCATTTGCTGATTAGGTAATCCTCAGCTTTCCGAGGGTGTGGAACTGAAGTAGTTTCTCCACTGGAGCTTTCTATACTGAAAGAAGAATTAGATCAGCTTGGTTTACATGTTCTTTTATGGCCTCCTGTTTAACTCCTTTGGCACAAATGTCCTTTCTGTAGCTCCTCTTTCTGTGTAGCTTCTTCCTGTCAAGACATCCATTTTGTATTTGCACTCACCTAACTCCTTTTGAGGTCCCTGGAACTATGGTGTTTCTACTGTATTCAGTAATGGATCCAAATAGAACTTTTTCCATTTCAGTTTCTGGCTAATGAAAGTGTTGTTGTTCTTGCCTTTTCCTGATGAATTTATCACTTGTTGTGCTATTATTTCATTAATAATTCTTGTCATTATGTAGTTAAAAATGTAATTTTACTGTCTTGTTGGTGCAGTGAGACCAGATCTGACTTTGATGAAAATGAAGATCTCCTAGGTTTCAGAAGGATCAGGACTACTGTTTTCATGAAAGGCAAGCTGTAAACCAGGTCTTGTTCAAACAAGCTGGACCACTGAAACAGACTCTGCATGTCCTTAGGCAAACCTCATTGAAGTCAGTGTTGTTATGGCTGAATAAAAGAATTCATCGATTTCAGTGGTTCTAATCTCATGTGTCAAGATTTATTCATGTGAGTAGCAGGATTGCGTCTCAAAACTGATGGCATTTCATACTGTAAAGCAGATGTCCAAACCTGCAGCTAGATCTTTGGTTGCTATTCTGCTTACTGCTTACATTCTGCTATGCTGCTGTATTCCTGACCGTAGTTTATGTTTACCATTTCAGCCAATAACTGAAGATGTTTAACTTTAGGTAGATAGAAAAATATTGCTAGTGGCAAATCTACTTTGTATTTTCCTATCACTTCAGAGCAGATGAGTGTGGAATGCACTTAGAAAGGTAAGTTATGTGTTTCAGCACCTAACATAATTAACAAAAAAGATTAACACAAAGTATTGTATCACTAACAAATTAATAGAAGTTGAGAAATGAATGAGAGGAGTAGATACCAACAGGATCATTTCCATTTGCAAAGAACCAAGTGGGAGAACAGTTGGATCCCAACCACACTTGTTTGTTGTTTAACTTAGGAAGCCTTCAGTTACAGCAGTCAGCTGTACAAGAAAAGACCTCTTTGTTATTTTGCTCCAAATTATTTTTCATAACTCTCTTTTAATTTTTGTAATCCTGTACTTGCCTAGCAATGCAAATCAGCCGAGGGTGAGATGTAGGACCGTAATGGAACAGAGGATGGAACTTTCTGACAGTGAAAGCAGTATTGCTGAGCCAGGGCACTCAAATGTTATGAGTCAGCCTGTTCCTACCTAATCATGAGACTGAATAAAAAAGTAATGAGATGCTCTCTAAGTAAATTTGGGCTTCCTTTTGCTAACTTTCTGATTCTGATTTTGTCATATGCCTGGGCTATGCTTCCAAGTTTTTCCTTGTAAATAAAAGGACAAAAAGTAGATTTATGTCCACAATAAGGGACATAAAAAAAAAAAAAAAAAAAAAAAAAAAAAGCCAAGTGCTAATCTTAAAAGAATAAGCAAAACAAAAGGGAAAAAAGGGGTTTCTGCAGAGATATAAGCAGAGTAAAGCAGAGTAAAACAGACATTACAGAACCTTGTCGTGTGAATTGCTTGGCATCCTTACACAACTCACCTAGTATTTAACTGGGACAAGGCCAGGGAAGCTGACATTTAACCCAGAAAAAGACAGGAGAAGCATCTAGACTGGGAATTTACAGTGGAAAATACATAAGAAGTATCAGCACATTGGTACCAGCATTCTGCTCAACTTGGGTGAACTGCAACTCAGAGATTTGCATCAACAAGGTTGTGTGTACTTCAGTCTGTATGTTCTTATGTATGCCGCATGGTCCTGGCTGGGGACAATATATTCACACAGAAGACACATCTATATCTAAGACTTACAAAGGTACTTAAGGCCTTTTTATGTTCACCTGGGAAAGAACAATGAGCATCCTCATGTATATACTCCCTGCTTTATTCTGACAGACCTGGTGACTTTTAAAAGCTTTTTGTCTCATCATCCTTTGACTGAGGTGAGAGCATCTGAATACCCTAGCAGAACACTGGTGGTCAAGATAGAAAGACTCATAAACGCAAGGGTTTAATCTATTTCTTTTCTGGTGCTCTGTTGTGTTTTGCAGTCATTGCATATCTTTTGTTGCACTTGTGCTTAGTGCAGAGAGAACTATTTAAAGAACTTCCATATGTTTATTTAAAGAAGAGAAGAAAACCTAGAGAATGCTGATTGTACATTTTAATACTCTTTGGAGGTGTTTCCTGTGATTATGTGTTAAGTAAAACATAAGGAAAAATAATTTCACTGGACATGGGGTCTTTGTGGGGTCACAGAAACGGAACACGTCCAGAGAAGGGTCACTAAGATGATCAGAGGGCTGGAGCACCTCTCCTAAGAAGAAAGGTTGAGGGAACTGGGCTTGTTTAGCTTGCAGAAGAGAAGGATCTGAGGAGACTACATTGTGGCCTTTCAGTACTTGAAGGGAGCGTATAAACAGGAGGGGGAACAGCTGTTTACGAGGGTGGATAGTGATAGGACAAGGGGGAATGGTTTTAAACTGAGACGGGAGGTTTAGGTTAGATATTAGGAGGAAGTTTTTCACACAGAGGGTGGTGACACACTGGAACAGGTTGCTCAAGGAGGTTGTGGATGCTCCATCCCTGGAAGCATTCAAGGCCAGGCTGGATGTGGCTCTGGGCAGCCTGGTCTGGTGGTTGGTGACCCTGCACATAGCAGGGGGTTGAAACTAGATAATCTTTGAGGTCCTTTCTATGATTCTATGATTCTATGATTCTATAAAAAAAATATATTTTATTTTTTTAAGTTCAGTGTGTACAGCTCCTGGATCTGGGGAGGCTGTGTTTGCACTGCTGTGATACTAGGAGATAATTAGTATCTCCTGCTTCTGAGAATGAGTGCATGGACTGCATGTACATTATACTGTTGCTCAGTGCTTCTCATTTGGCTTTCTCAGACTCTCTATTTTGAAGATGATACTCCCAGAGCCTTTCTGTGGTGCTGTGCAGCACTACTTTCAAGTGATATTAACAGGGATGATATTGATCTGAATATATTCCCAGAGTGATCCTTGGAGCAAAATTTGTTGAACGAGTGTTATTTACAAATTCACCCCAATGTACAAAAGAAATTCAATTCTTTTTTCAAAGCAGAGTGATAAAAGGATTCTGGCGATGGGATCAGCCTTGCAAATCGGAGCGAGGCTGTAAGTGCAGGACAGCAGTACCAACAACAAAATTGAAAGAGGAGGTGGGGAGGTAGATAGAAAACGAAATACAATATCTAGGAGAATCCTATAATTAAAATCAGATAGAATATTCGTGCTTTGCAAATGATACAAACTGAGACTGTTTTAAAAAGCCATTAATAGTACTCTACTATGGAAGTTCAATGTATTTTCTGCCCTAAGGCTCTGTTCAGCAGAAATGTTAAGCAGGACTTCTCTGTACAGGAGCCTGAATACTGTGGAATGGGCTTCTTCATCTTTTCATCCTATTCAGCAGAAATTTGACTGTCCCATGAAAATGTTTCTCAGTACTGCTGGGAACTTTTGCACAGAGACAAAGAGAGGTGAAGCCTTCATTATACTACCCCTCTCATTCCCCGCTGGATCACTGTCTATTCATTTCACTACAAAGCCCTGTTGCATCCTGCCACAGAAATTAATTTAATATTTTCATCTGAAGTGAAAGTGGCATTGAATGAAATCACCAGCAGTGCACGGGAAAAAAGCCTAGAAAATACATTTACAGGCACTTTGTGCAAGAGCAAAATATGGCATCAGGCAGCTACATCAATTGGGATGAAGCCAAGATGACAGGTGTCAGTGTGCTTTTTCTTCACTGACCATGAGAAGAAGACAGAGATCAGAAAGTCTGAGGTCCCTGCCAGAGCCAGGTCTGGTTCCTTTGGTAGCAGAACAAGAATAAAATTTCCCCCATGGCATTCATTTGGTAGATGGAAGACCCTAGTGGCACGCGTACCTCTGCCATAAACAACATGGTTGCAGTATGAGTAGGTTTGGTCTGATACTTGGTTATTCTCTCCTATCTTTCCCTGCTAGAGAGCTTAAAGAAAAGATTTTTCGGGCTGCCCAAGACATTTAAACTCATAACTACTGTTGGAAAGAGGCCTTAAAATCTCCTTGGCAGGCTGGGAAACCTCAGGCATAGTGTGAGACATTCTTTGTACTACTGTGATTTTCAGCCAGGCTTAGGTATCAAGCTTCCCAAGTTTTCCCATGTGCTAATGGGAGCTGAACCTGTTCGGAAAGCATTTTGTAGAAACAGTTGGCTCATTACCTCCTGCCTGGAAAGGAGGTCAAGGCACACTCTGGAGAGTGATGCTGTTAGGTATGGACCGCTCGTTCCTGGGAAAGGCGAAAGATCAACTGAAAGTGAGGAGAGAACTTCAATAGCCTGTTGATTTCTTCACTAATATGAAAGTTCTGGGAGCATATGATATTCAGCAGAGGTAGAATTCTTTTCTCAAAGGTGATTTGAAGCCCAAAGCTCACTGAAGGTCAATGGTCATTCAAGTGTGAATGTACACATCCTGAAAAGGATGGAGCATCATAAGTTCAAGTTACTTGGAAGATGTAAATTCCTTTTCTAAATCTTTCAAACTTTTCTTTTCCTGTTTTACCAATTATATGCCCATGTTTTTATGCCTGTAGATTAATTTAGAAAAAAAATTGGTAGAGAATATTACTTTTTTTTTCAGGTTTTTTTTTTCAGGTGTGTAGCTTTATATGCCTCAAAGTGACTTGATCCCTGCTTGCCCATCCCCACCCCTAAAAGCACTCATTTCAATATGAGAAGTGACCAGAATTTGCTGATCAAATTTTAACGTATTTCTTGAGCCTCAAGGTCACGGGAGGGATTTTCAGAAGTGCTCAGCACTAGCATTATTATACCTCATTTGAATTTTACCCTTCACTTCAAAGTTAGTGATGCTAGCTCAGTATGAGAGCTTTTGAAAATCACACTGCATTGATTTAAATGTCTCAGCCAGTGATTATACTTTGCACTGACACCACAGGAGTAAATCAGGGGTGTGTTACAATCTCAAGACTTGCTTCAGCAGTTCAGCCCAGGCACATCTTTTCAGAGAAAGATGCTAGACATACTTTCTGTCCTGGTTACTCTGTACAACTCCTTGACACAGCAGTAGTCTCTTTCAGAAAGAGTGTTTTTTTGACCACCTTTTCCCAAATGCCTGGTTGCTTCATAATATAGGAACAGTAATAGGGGTTTAGTTTTCATAGTTTTACACTACATAGAGTCGTTAACATGAATATTAAAGTCTATTTAGTGACATTCAAAATGCTGTTCTTTCTAAACAAAGAAATCAAGAGAGAAAATAACTTTAATTCTTCCCAGTGAAAATGAATACCAAAATCTCCAGTGAGTAATCTTGCTTCCAAAAAGTAGCTCATTTACTTTACCAACCACTGTAAAGTACATGACATATGAGAAGTGGCACACAATAGCCTAAATTTGATATTTATAATAACAAGGAATTGGGTAAAGAATGGAATTGACCTTACCTCTTTGCCCCAGATGAAGAATGTGTCCTGAGCTTCTGATTTCAGGGGGATGATCAGTATAACTTAAGTCAGCTCTTGACGATCATGCCTGAAAAAAGAGAGGAAATATATTTTTATTCTTCTTACTTGGAGATTTAAGTTACACTTTTTAATACAGTTATTTTCCATTAAAAAAAAAAATCATTGAGACAGAATTGTTGAGAACTGCAAATGTGCCATTTTTAAATTTTAATAGATTTTTCTTGCATCAAGTTATCTACATTTTTCAGAAGTCCCCTTTCATAGGAATATATGACAGCACAGGGAGGGACTTTCCAAGGACTGAAGTGAAAGTAAAGGCCCAGTTGTTGAATTAGTGTTATGTAACCCTTGATAATTTGCCCGGTGCATTAAAAACTGATGGCATTTTGCATTTAGGTGGCCAAATATTTTCTGCAGTTGTAATCTGGCATTTTCTTCTGAAGTCAGTAAATGCTGTGTGCATATCAAACAGAATTTAGTTCTTTCTTGTGATTCAGTGTGTTTGATTGGCTTGATCCTTTGATCCAAATAGAAGGCTAAAATAAGATAGGTGGTAAAAACTGGGGGAAATATATGAGATACAGAAGGGCAGGAAGAAAGGCAGAACAGGAATGTGCTTATAACATATCAGGAGAACAAGGGAGAGTGCTATAAGTGGAAAAAAGCTTTGAGCTGAAAGAACACCATTTAATTGCAAGCGATGGACTTGAGACTCCCAGAAGAGCTCCTTCTTCAGGAGAAAAGTCAGAATTTAAAGGTATACAGGCTCCTAACGCCTTTTTAAGTCAAATAAATCTGTGCTTTGCAGGATGAGTCAGATATATAAATGTGTTTGGGATCCAAGTCAGAGATGCAGATATATTTACAAGCCTAGCTTTCTGGGCTCTTGAGCCTTATGTGTTGAGTAAATCGGTGTTCCAGAACAGAGACGTGGTTGATGAACGCAGCAATAGGGAAAACTTCCTAAACCAAATGTTGAATACACTGCTAGAGCAAGGAGAAGCGATTTTGCTCTTATAATGATACAATAAGACTTAGGAAAAGCCTCAACATCCTGTCTTCCATTATATTGATACTGTACCTTCTGCAGTTTTTGATGTGATCCTTCTCTCACTAAGAAAGCCATGAGAGTGTACTTATACCTACTAGATTCAAGAGTCTTTTGCACATCTTCACTGATATTAAGCATATTTCTGAGGCTGTATGACCTTTCTGGTCATGCAGGAGAAGAAAAGCAAGAAATAACCATATTCAAAAGACTGCTCTGAAAGTAATTCCTCCTATGTTATTATGTTGGCCCATGACATCAGAGGCAGATGTTGGAAGCATTACAGTAGAGCTGAACCTTCCCACCAATATTGTTACATTTTGTTGCTGTGCAACAGATGGGAGCTGAGGGGCAGTCTGACAAAATGATGTCTGATATGGAAGTGTGTATGAAGCAAAGGTATGTCACTGAATTCCTCCATGAAGAAAAAATGGCACCCAGTGACATATACCAACACTTGCTGACCACTTACGGAAACCAACTATGTGAGCATAGTGAGGCAGTGGGTTATGTATTTCAGTAGTGCCAACAGTGATGTGAAAGATGAGCCACGTTCTGGATGGCCATTCACAGCTGTCACACAAAGAAATTAAGAGCATCTTGACCATTTCATCCACATCAATTAGCCAGTGCTGGTGACTGTGTTGAAAAATACTGCTTTGTAGCTGCGAATTTGCTCTATCAAATAGTGTTACTGTGCTCTTCATATCCGATGTAGTTTCCATGGAAATAAATAAGAAGCATTACTTTTGGAGTGACCTACTCATTTTAGATTTCTTCAAGTTGTGCTACTTTTTGAATTATTGCAAAGAAAATATGTGTGTGTTATCAGAGGGATAATTGTATATTGTTCCAGAAAAGGTCTCAGAATGTTGTTTGTCTATTTAGTTCTTCCAAGAGTATCAAACTGTACTCCTGCCCTTTTTGTAGGTTATTTAACCTCTTCTTAGGGATCTTCAGTATCTTCGTCTCCAAAAGGAACATAAATGATCATCACCTGCTTTCACCTTTAGATATGCTTTTTCAGTGTCTAGTCTGAATCTTTATTGCTGTAATGTAAATCCAGCCCTTTCTGTTCTCTTGCCTTTGATGAGATGGAACAGTTATTCCCTTTCTCTCTTATATGAGTGAAGACTGTTACAACATCTCTCCACAGTCCTCCCATTAGCCTAAGTAACTCCAAGCATTTATTTAACTCTTTCCTTTAGATAAAACATTCTCCAGACTTCTGATTGTTCTTACTAGTGTTCTTTGTCTTCTCTCCAATTCAGCCAAGTTTCTGGAGGTGTGGTACTCCAAACTGGATGTAGGAGTCCAGCTAAGGTTTTGCCACTACTGAGTGATGCACAAGGGATCATTTTGTCTATCTTAATGTCTTCACTCTTACTTATAGATCTCAGCCCTTTTTACAATAAAGGGAAGGTTTTGACTCTTATTAAGCTAGTGATTCATTGTAAACTCAAAACTCTTCCCTGCAGAATCATTATCTAAGCAGCTAGTACCTATCCCTATGTTTAGGTAGCTAGTACCATATCTACCTAAATTTAATCTCTCACAATTGTTCGTATGGAATCACAGATTACTTTTTTAGAGTGTTTTTCCAGTTTGTCACAATCATTCTGAACTCTCATTCAAAACACATACTGCCTTCCAAAGCTAAGATTATCTCCAAATGTAATGCTCCCCATTTCATCACATAGTTCATAAATGAGAATATCACACAGTCATAAATGACAGTGTGAGAAATCTGGCAAGATGCTGATTTGCTGCTTCTTTTCCCTTCAACCTTTAGAGTAATAAATGTTATTTGGAGTCAAAGATTTTCTAGCAGGAGGCAGGAAAGAGAGTAGGTGGAAGGATTTGTCTGTATTGACAGAAGATCACTAGATGTCAGACTGCCATTGGAGACAAGCTGAAGAATCTTAAATTGTTGCCTCATCTGCAGGCACCTGATGTTGCTGTACCATTGTACTTCCAGAACAATCTGAGTGAGCAGGATCAGACTGGATAAAGTTATGTGAGTTGAGCAACAAGGGAAATGAAAGAGTGATGGAAAAAAAAAGAGACAAAGAAAACAAGATGAGGAAGATAGTTGCACATGGGGAATAATAGCCTGAGGAATTCCAGTTAAGTGAGAGCTGCCAAAGTTCAGCCACAGTCCTTGTCTTGATAGGTAGGGTAAGCTCTTTTTTCCCCACAGCGGATCTCCAAAGGGACTAAAATGCCTTCTGATATTGCTGTTGTCTATTGACACATCACTAATAGTTGGAATCCCCTCAACAAGCAATTAGATATCTTGTTCTTCTCTGTAGCTTTGCAAATCTCTTCTTGAATTAGTAATCTTGGTGAGGGAAGAACATCGTCACCTCTTGTTGGGACTTCAAGTGTGAGATTTTACTCCTTGGTGTCGGATTCCTGTCAACCTCTAACTAGATATATTAGAAGTAAGATCTTTGGGATGTTTTGGGTTCTAGGGTCAATGGTCACGAGTCTCTGTATGCAGCAAATATTGCTACAAAAAGTGCCATGTATTGGTTTTTACTGATACAGCATGTTCTGATAATCCTATAAAGTATGGCAATTTGTCAAATACATTTCTGTAATAATTTTTGCAGAGAGTCTGATTTGCGGACACATGTTGCATATGTAACTTTTTTACCAAGGAATATCAAATTGAATCTCAAGCATAAAGCTCTTCACTAGCAAGAGTGCAAGCATAAAGCTCTTCACTAGCAAGAGTGTTTGCGAAACTGGCCTCTTTGCTCCTATTCATCTGAAAAATAAATAAGTATTATATAGAAGCCAACAACACTTTTGACAGTAGAGAGGTAATATATTTCCCTGTCAAACACACACCTTTGCTCCAGGATTACAGAGTATCTTTCAATGTGAAAGTGGCCTTGCAGGTTCTAAATACAATCTCCAATGCAAGGAAGAAGGCAGGGTACAGTTTCTTCAAGAGTTCTGAAGTTCCAAAACTTGTATGAATTATGTAATATTTGTATGAGTTATACAATCACAGAATGGCTTAGGTTGGAAGGGACCTAAAAGATCATCTAGTTCCAATTCCGCCAGCCATAGGCAGGGTTGCCACCCACTAGATCAGGCTGCCCATGACCCCACCCAACCTGGCCTTCAGAGATGAGGCATTCACAACCTCTCAGGGGAACCTGCTCCACTTCCAGTTTTTTACCCTCTGGGTAAGAAATTTCTTTCTAACATCTAACCTAAATCTACCCTCTTTTAGTTTAAAGTTTTATTTTAAAGTTTACCTGGTGTAGGGAACCTGCTTTGGCAGGGGGCTTGGACTTGATGATCACTGGAGGTCCCTTCCAACCCCTATGATTCTGTGATTCTGTGAAGTTTTCCTCAGAAATTCTCTCAATGAGTTCCTCTCCCATTCGATACTCATATCTGGGATTGCCTCAGCCCAGGTGTAACAATTTCCAATTGGCCTTGTTAAACCTCACTGGATTCTCATGTGACCACTTTTCAAGTGTCCAGGTCCTTCTGTATGATGTCCCTCCCACCTATTACATCAGCTGCACCCCTCAGCTTATTGTCATTAGTATGAGTAATGACAACCTTCCCAAGGTATAACAAAAAATGTGTTTAATCATACGATAAATTATACTACATGTAACATGGTATTTTTTTCCTAGTTAGCACTGACTGTAAATTTCTACATTTAAGTAGATCCCTCTGTCACACTGTCTGCAGTTCCACTTGGTCTCCCATTTCCTTTGCATTCTCCAACTAAACTGTGTTTCATACACAGATGCATAGATGGAAGGGAAGCTCATTGAGCTCTAACATCCCTCCAGAAAGAAGGATGACTTTTGCCACTGTAATCTTTGAGTAAATTGCATAAAGCTGTTAACATTTTTATAGGTGACTGCATAATATTATTGCATAAATGAATTTGACAGATTAATGTATTTTACACAACTTCCCTAGGAAACAACAATATAAGTAGTATCAATAAATGAAAAGCAAAGTACTTCATTATGTTTTATAATTTATAATTTATATTTATATTAAAATCTGTGACCCATCATAGCGTTGTAGACATATAAACCAATTTTGAATGGCAAGCAGGTTGAAATAAATTTCACAAAAACTTTTCTCCTGGCATCTCACTGAAGTGGGAAGTATGACATAATAACCTTTGCCCCTTGGAGGTAATATCATGAACTGTACATTTCTTGAAACTATACCCTTTTTTTTTTTTTTTTTTTTCCAAGAATGCCAATGAATTAACAATACATAAATAAATCTTCCTTGAATAATTTAGTCAGCTTTAGTTGATGGCCTGATTCTAAACTCACAGAAATTTTGCACTGATATAAGCAAAGGTTACAAAGGTAATGTTCCCAATTTACAAAAACCTTTTGGTCTCGTCTGTTTTTTTTTTATTTACCTTGCAAAGCCTTATTCTTTTGGGTCCAGCACTACAAAACACTTCTGTACAGAAGGCATGAGAAGTTACATTGATTTAACACTGAAACATTTTCATATTCACCACTGTCTGTGGGATCCACATATTTGTCCTTACTCATGCGAATAGAGTTTGTTTTTTAAAAATCCCATATGCAGTTAAGCCATTTTTATTGACTGGGAATTAAACACCTCTCTCCAATACTTTCAATCCAGAGAACAATACGCTGACAAAAGAAAATAAACTGCCTTAGAAATTATCTTTAGAAAAAGAATGAAACTAACTTCTTGGTTTTTACTTGTTCAAGTCATGTGGCAACACTAAATTTCTGAAAATATGTCCTGTTATAATAACTGTAATGTAGTCTGTCAACCATTACTATTTCACTATTAACTTAACTAAGGTTGTTGTTATTGCTGTTGTTGTTTATATATATTTTTAATTTATTTGATCAGGAGGTAAATAGAAATCTTCTGCTTAATTTAAGCTTTATTCCTAATTTTTTCATGTTGTTGTGACTCTTTGTATCATTCATGTAGAAAGGAAGTAGCTTGGGATGTGAATGCGAGGAGGTAGTTGTCATCTGTAATGCAACTTGTCTCTTTCTAGCTGAAAGACTTTTTCTGGAGTTCCTGCTTTTGGGATTTGGTTGAGCCAAACCTCTGGTTAGTGAAGCAGGAAGACCTAACTTGACACTTTGAAAACAGGAATTTTACTTATGATCTTGAATCAATATAGGACTTGCTTCAAAGCTAAGCATTAAAACCCTGAAAATAATTATGATTTTTTTTTTTTTTTTTTTTTTTTATTACTGACTGTTGGATTTACCTTTTAATCTTGAGATATTATTGTTTCTTTTTACTACTTCCTCATACAGTGAACTCCTCTCCCAGGTGACTGGTGATAGAACCAGAGGTAATGGCTTCAAGTTGCACCAGAGGAGGTTCTGGTTGTATGTTGGGAAGAATTTACACTCTGAAAGAGTAGCCAAGCTTTGGAACAGGCTGCCTAGGGAAGTATTGGAGTCACTAAAGATGTTAAAAAAGTGTGTAGACGTGGCACTGAGGAACATGGATTAGTGGATATGGTGGTGATGGGTTGATGGTTGGACTTGATCACCTTTGAAGTCTTTCTAATGAATTTAAAACTTTAATGATTTTATGATTCTATGATTTAAATGTAAGAAGTTATTAATGTTTGGACAAAATATATTTGAGAAGTTTAATGTAAATTGAGTTCAATGTTTTGGACTCCTGGCATGTTATACTTCAGTATAGCTTTAATTACAGTATATTTGATGTAAGTTTGGTGTGCATTGGTGTCTTTAATTAGTATTGACATTAATTTGTTATTAAAATCGGCATTCAAGCACATCTGGAGTACAGTGGTGTTTCAAATAATCACTAATTATTTAGGGTGATTTTCAACATCACGTTTTCCTGCTGCTTTAATAAAAGACCAGCATGCAATCATTGCAGGCATGTGAGTATCTGTGCATTGAGGCTCTTGTCCTCAGCACTCTGCCATCAACATGCATGTTAAGATGTGCCCTCAATTTTGAGCGTTATCAGTAAAATTATTCCGAGCACTACTTTTGGCTTCCAACCCCATCCCAACAATGGGATCAACGACACAGTAAACCCAATTCTAGGGCTCGTGTCGGTGGCACGTGTAACTGCTGCACGGCTTGACTGAATTGGGCGGGATATCGCCTAACACCAACCCTTCCATATCGGTTTAAAGCTTTATTGAGTCGCCGAGCAGAGGCCGCGGCGATATCCCCTGGCAGCAGATCCGCTGCAACACGGCTGAGCAGGGAGCACCGTGCCTCAGAAGTTGCGCTCCTCTCTCTGCTGCGGTCCTACTCGGACACGGGGCCCGGGGGGCGCGCTGAGGGGACCCCTCACAGCCGCTTCCAAGGGTGTCCCGGCGGCTGAGGGAGAGGCGGGGAGCGAGAAAATGGCGGGAGAAAGCGGGGAGAAACGTCTCCCTCCCAACAGCGAGAAGCCGCGTACCCCTCAAGCGAGGTGGGCCCTGAGGGACTCCCGGGAGGCGGAGAGGGAAGCTGCCCCACAGCGGGCAGCCCAACCCCTCCCCCCACACGCAGGCCCTCGCACTTTGTTGTTGCCTCGCCCACCGCGGCGGCGGCGGCGGCGGCCGTGCGGGCAGAGCGCATGCGCGGCGCCAAAGCCCTCCTCCCCCTCCCCCTCCCATCCGCTCCTGCTCCATCCGGGTACCTCCGCATTAGCATGAAGAGCCGCGGCACAACTTTTTTTCCTCAGGCAAAGTGAAATCAAGGCGCGCGCGCGCCGCGAGGAAATATAGTCCCTCCCGTTCGCAGCCCCTCCCCTCCCCATTGGCGGCGGGGCGGCGGGGGGCGGTGGCACGGAGCGGGGCGGGGCGGGGGCGGTGGGAGGAAGGAAGGGGGGGGGGGGTGTCGGGGGGAGCGGGCGGGGGCGGCGGGGGAGGGGCCCCCCTAGTTTGGCGGAAAGTGAGTGATGAGTCTGTGTCCCCAGCAAAGAAGCAACGAACTTGCTTTGCAGCCTGAGTAGTAGTTGTTTCTTTCGGTTGTTGTTGTCGCTTTTTTTTTAAAAAAAAAAAAAATTATTTTTAATAGATTTTATTATCATCGCTTTTTTTTTTTTCTTTTTTTTTTTTTTTTTTTTTGGGTGGGGGGGGAGGGGGTGGCTGCCTGGTTGCAAAAAAGAGAGAGAAAAAAAAAAAAAGCCAAAAAAAAAAAAAAAGGAGCCAAAAAAAAAAAACCAACAACAACCAAAAAAAAAAAAAAAAAAAAAGCGAGCCAAACAAAAACAAAACAACACAAGCAAACCCAACAAACAAACAAAACAACTTCATTCGGAGCTGAAAGTGACAGGAAAGTGCCCGGCAAGTTGCGGGGATGGAGCTGCACAGCTTGCAAGAGGCGTTAAAAGTGGAAATCCAATGTCATCAGGTAAAAAACGCCACGAGCTGCCCGTGAGCCGCTCCTCGCCCGGCTGCCGGGTCGGGCCGCCCGTGTTGCATGCTGCAGGCAGCGGAGGGGGGCTGCGGGACCGGGGTTGCGGTTGGGGGACCCCCGGCCCCCGCGGCAAACGACGTGCAGTCGGGCAAAGTAGTTTGGCGGTTTGTTGGCCCGAGTTGCGGGGTGCTTCGGGGGGTTGCGCCGTTGTTGTTTTGTCCTCTCCCTGCGTGCCGTGGAGCCGGAGTTAGCATTGCGGCTGGGGCTCGTGTGAGTGTGTGCGGGTGTGAGCGGGTGTGCGTGTGCGTGTGTGTGCTGGAGAGATTAGGACGAGACTTGAATATTTATGAGCTTTGCTTGAAACTGACTCGCAGTGTTTACTTGCCTCTTTGTTCCTTACCCCCCTCCCTCCCCCGTCCACACAAATACATACATTTAAAAAAATCCATTAAACTTGAAACAGTTTCTAATTCCTCCTTTTTCGGGGGTGATTTTTTTTTTTTTTTTTTTAATAGAAACTAATTGCACAGATGAAGCAAGATCCACAGGTAAATGCAGATCCTTTTTTTTCTCTTCTTCAGTATTTTATCCCTGCCGTAATCAGCGCAGTTATGCTGGGACAGCAGGATGAGAAACTTTATCAGTAAGAGATCTCATTTTGTAGTCTGTGCTGAGCTTTCTTACTAAGGTTGTGTGTTGTGTGTGTGCATGCTTTTGTACGGCTGCGATGGAACGGTTTTGCCTTTGAACAATTTCTAGATCGCAAGTTTATTCATTACAGGGCTTAGTTTCCACTTTGCCTTTAATATGCGTCTTATTGCCGTTTTTGCAGAACGGGGATCTTAAGAAACAAATCCATGAAAGGCAATCAAGGATAGCAGCTCTTAATGAGAAACAAGTAAGGAACAGATCGATTCAGTTCTGTTTGGTTTTTCTTCTTGTTTGTACGATGCACTTTCTAAACATCCGAAAAGTGTCTGCGTTAGCTGAAAAATACCAACAGCAGCGAATATAGCATCCATTTTCCTAAGCGTAAAGTAAGAAAATGCATGTTTTCAAAATGAGATTAGATTCTTGTATGTCTTGCTGGGGGAAAGGATGATTTTAGTACTAGTAGTAAAAAGATAAGCAGTAGTTAAAGCGGAAAAAAAAAAAAAAAAAAAAAAAAGAGGCGTCCATTTTGAGTTGGTCGACATGTTTTAGGAATATGGAAAATTCTCCTGTCTTGGGCTACTTTGTGCACTTACGGGTAATGTGCAGAGCAAGAGTTGGGAGTAAGGAGGCTGGAGCCCAGTTTGGAGCCATTTCTGGGTTTGATTACAAAACTGATTTTTATTGATCACTTTATTTTATTTCTTTTCTTCTTCTTTATTTTTTCCTCCCCACTTGCCTTTCTCTTTCCTTGGTCTGATCTGACGTGTTAGCTTTTGATTCGAGTTCACTTAGGCACTTTCACTCCCCCCCCATCCCCCCCCCCCCCCTCCCCCTTTTCAAAAATAGGAATAAAAACAGATTAACCTGTTTCAGCTACTGGGGGAAGAAAAATCCGGAGGAGAGGAACAAAACAAACCGGCAACCTGTCTTCCTGCCTCCCCCCACCACTCCCCCCTGTCCTCCCCAAACTTTCCGGCCCCCTCGTTGTGCCGAGTGACCCCTGGCGCCGCGGGTTCCCACCCCGCCAGGGAACTTGCTGGGGGCGGCGGGCGTTCAGCACCGCGGACAGCGGCCCCGCCGCCGGGCGCGTGCTCACGCTCTTACACTCACATAACTCGTCTCTTCAACCTCCCCCCCCCTTCCCCCTCGCCCCCCCCCCCCCCCAAGCCCTTTCCCCACTTTCAGCACTTCCAATGCTTGAAAGGACACTTGACAAAGGCAGTATGAGATCTGCTGGCTTGATCTGCTGGCTTAACCCCCCTACCCCCCCAGGGGTGAACTTTCCTTCTCCTCACGCCCGCCCCCCTTCTTCCCCCCCAGCTCTCCCGGCTCTCCTCCCGGTTCCCCTGGCTCGGTGCGGCTGTGCTGAGCTCCTCGGGCAGCTCAGGGCCAGCTCCCCTCCCCATCCCTCGTCTCCCGGTGGCGGGAGGGAACGAACGCTGTTCCTCCGGAATGCAGCAGCTCTTTCAGCACCACGGCTGCGGACAGCGCCCGAGGGGGGAGCCCAGGGGCGGCCGCCTTCCCGGCAGGGTGCTGAGGCAGGGGGCACGTGTGCGACCTCATGGGCTTTTTCTTTTCTTTCTTTCCTTGTTTATCTCTCTTTCTTTCTCTTTCTCTCTTTCTTTCTCTGTTTCTTTTTCTCTCTTTCTCTTTCTTTTTCTCTCTTTCTCTTTCTTTTTCTTTTTTTTTTCTCTTTCTCTCTTTCTCTCTTTCTTTCTCTTTCTTTCTTTTCTTCTCCCCCCTTCCCCCCTCCGCCCCCCCACCCTCCCCCTCGTTGTCTTTTTTTTTTTTTATTCCCGGAGTTTTTCTTAAAGTTGCGAAGTGATCCACGGGTATCTAATGCATGCTCATAGGTGATGGTGATTATATGACACCCTTTTCCTCCCAGTTTATTGTAATCAGAATTTGTCAGCACTCTCAATTTGGTAGTGGAAGCTTCCATTTTGTGAGGAAGGGGTGTTGGTTTCTTCTAACATGGAGAAAAGTCTGCAGAGTTTGAAGGTGGGGGATGGGGCCCCATTCATGCTGAACATTACCATTTTGATTGCTTTGATGCCATTTTTGGAGGGGGGAGGGGATAGAATACCCTACTCAGCAGAGCACAAAGATGTTTAATCACTGTATAGAATCAAATCAGATACTTTCTTTTTTAAAGCAAATCTGACACTACATGATAGCTAAGGGCTGTTAGTCCTTTTTTTTTTTTTTTTGGCAGTGTAAAACAGTGAGTTGTTGACTCTAATAGTACTATTCTGAGTAGAAGATTTTTTCTAAACAAGGTAACAGTCTTTACTGCAACAATGCATCTTTATGTGTTCTTTCTTCAATATGGAAATAGTTTTACTGTTCTAAGTGGGTATTTAGAACATACATTTGATCATTTTCCCCTGTATTGTAGCAACTGTTTCAAGGCTGTTTAAATTTTTATGATGATAGTAAATGAGAAGCTATTTATTATGTGTCATGTTGGAATTTAGATAAGGCAGAGAGACACATTTGAAAATACAGTTTGAATGTTCTGATTCAGCTTGGTGAAAGGTTTTTGCTAAGCTTGCACAATCTATTTATGCTTAATCCAAACTAACTAGTAAACAATTGCTATATATTTATGACTTGACTTTCGCATAGTCTTATAAATAAATCAATAATCTATGTAGTAATTAAACATAAAATACTGAAATTCTATAAACAGCAGATTTGACCTAGCAGGAAACATGCTATGTTTAGACAAACCCCTAGTTTTAGATTTCTATGACCGATTTCAGTATCTTGTGCAACAAGAGCTTATAAATAAAGCCTTGCTGGTGACGTGATGTTCTCTTGCTCCAGACTGCCACCTCTGGAGGTCTAAAACAGAATTTTTCTTAGCTCACAAGTGAAATGAGTTTGGAGATCTTAGCTTTCAACCAAATCACAAAACCATTATGCAACTTTGCAGATTTGGTATAATTAGTAGTTTCTTCTTGGGCACTGGCTTACAAATGAACTGTCAGTCCTTGAGGGTCTGAAGGACTGAGACAACAAATTGGCTACTATTGGAGCTGTTTGGCAGATTTGGGCTCACACATTTGTGTGTATTAAAACACTAAGGTAACTTGAAGAAGGCGTGTAAGGAGGGAGGAGGCTGTTTTTACGTATATGTTTATATTCCTTCCTTCTTGCCCCACCCTTTTCTTCCTTCCCCCAGTTTGTTTAGGCACAATTAATTCATAACTCAATAATGTATACCTTTGATTGTGCATGCGCTGAATACAAAAGATTCTCAAATTACGTTTCAATTAAAATGCATGTGTGGATGGTGAAACAGACAGTAAAATGAATGGATGATCGCATCATCCACATCTGTTAGAAATATAGCAGGGCTGAGTGTTACCTTTCAGTACCTCTACTTATCAAATTTTCGTTGTAGCTGTTAGCATTTGTGGCAGTATTACTTCTCCTTAAAACTTAAATTAAAACCAGAAAGAATTGAATGAGAAACTCAAATTTTGATGCCTGAGTAAATGTATGAAGTAAACTCATGTGAAGAACTGGTTTTTAAGTTGCAGCCTAGTTCAAGATCCCTGGAGTATCACTGATTTTTTTTGTTTGTTTGTTTGTTTTTGTTTTTGATTATGATTGTTAGGAGAAGTATGGAATTAAAAATGTGTTTTCATATTTTCAAGGTATTTTGGAACCATTATTTTTATTATTGAAAAGGCATGGCCTAAGTCAGTGCGTAACTTGGCATCTTACTCAGAAAGACAGAAGTTAGATTTTTGTTCAGAGTCTATTCTTAATATACCATAGTTTTGATGAATTGTAATAGCATTTGAGAGTGGGTTACCTTTTCTTTAACAAGATACGATGTGTGAAGACTCCATTAGTTGGTCCAGTGGTTTTACACCTTCAATCTACAGCACATGCAGAGCAGCAGTAACATTTTTATCTAAATTGTCAAGCAACAAGCATTTATGTGTAAATAAAAGGGCTATCATAAGAGCCAGCACTGGTCTTAAAATCACACAAGAGGTGCTCTGCTGCATGCATTTCTTGCTTTCTTTATGTCCTTACAGAGTCATTAAGTGTCTTTTAATTTTAGAAAGTTGTCTCTTACTAATTAATAGGTCAAGATAAACAAATAAATATACCTTTAACCTCCAGTCGGAAGTTAATTGTTACTGACATAAGTATGAGGTAGGAAACCAGGTCTTAAAAATTAACAGTGAGCACACATGGGCTACTATATTTTCAACAATGATGAACTCTGAATTCAGTCAGCCTATCCTGGAGCGCAGTAATAAAAATATGTCTTCCTGAAAGACATTATGTATGTGCCATTCACTTGTGCACTGCCTCATTTCTTTACGATAATTTACTATCTATGCAGAAAATCAACATTAGTTTCAGGCAGACTATCTCAACCTGTGCTATTGCTGCACTGTATTTTTGGGTAGTATATCTGAAATTAAATCACTAACTGTATTTTGCCTGTGGTGATCACCACAAAGCTTGTTTGTAGAAAGTGTTATACTTCTTAAAATTAAAATACAGTACTTATATGAGTTGTTGGAAAGGATTTGGCTCAAGATGTCTAATTTTACTGATGTTGTTTCTCTGTTTTGGAGAAAAGGAGGAAGTAGGGTTTGGGTTTTTGTTTTTTGTTTTGTTTTTGTTTTTAAATTCATGCTGTGCTGTGTGTGTGTGGAAATGGCAGCATTGTTTACATGTGTTAGAGGGGAAATTATTGACATTTGCCAAAGCTCAGTATTTCATATGGTTGGGTACCTTCAAAATTGTTGAAATAAAATAGGGGTTATAAGCATCAGCGAAAACAGATAAAACCTGGAAGACATTTCCAAATCAAGTTGTGCCTAATGTAAAACTGTCCCATAACACTCCTATTCATTGTGCCATGAATTCTATCTACATCCGTTAATCCTAGCAGAATTTAGTTTGAAGGGCCTTACTGACCACCTGCCGAAGCTGAGAGAGACAATGTGAGGAGCCCCCAGGTGAAATATTCAATTCTTCAATCACAAGTATTAGAAGTAGGCAGTTCTTCTGCACATTGAGGTCCTTCTAACTTTGCAAGGACACAAACAACTTCAGAATCAAACAAACTTACTATATCGAAGTAAGAATTAGCTTTGGATTTTGATTCAAAAAGCTTCAGTTCCTTTTCTTTCCTCCCTCCTTATCCCTCCCTTCCTTCCTCCCTTCCTTCTTCCCTTTCCTTCCTCCCTCCCTTCCTCCCTTTTCTTTCCTTCTTTCCTTCTTTCATTCTAGAACCACCTAGTAATCTACTGACTGCTTTGCCATCTGTTGAAGAAGGCATGAAAACTAGGAAAGAATTCACCTTCAGGTCCTTGGAGGATAAATGTGGGAATACAGTTAGCATAATGGCAAACTTAGCATTCTGTTTTTGCTTTCACTAATACTATGTTGACATTCCATGTTCACGTTGGGTAAAAGGATAATAAAGAACATTTTCTTAGAGGTGAAGCACAATGGAAGTATGTATACTTGTGGCTTTCTGCCTTCCATTAGGTTACCCTTCTAAGATTCATGGAAATTGTACATCTGTAATGAAAATATGTACTGGAGGGAGTTAGAATCACCTTTTGTTTGGTAGCTGCTTGACAAGCATGTGAAATGCGATTTTATTCTAGCATTTTTCTTTGACTGTACACATTTCTGTAGTTGTACAGTATATCACTTGGCATGGCTAAGAGTTGAAAAGTGAATGTTACATTCATTCTAACCATTTTAAAGAGTTCTCTTTGATATTTTAGCCACTTAAAACACCTGCTGTCAGAACAGTACAATTGATTTCAATGAACTTTGAATTTCTTCAATAAGATGACTCTTATAATAACTCCAGTAATCCCATGATGCCTCATTAGAGAAGCTGGCTATGATGATTATCCCTGTGATTTAGCAATTTTTTTCCTTACAATGCCTTTGTCTATTCAGAAAAAGGAATTATGGCAACAATACCTTCTTATTTCACTTTTGATTTTACACTAACAGTATTTGCTACCTGTTACACAGTGTAAAATATCTTCTATATACTTGTAGCAAGCAGGTATTTGTTCAGATGTACAAGATACTTTGGTAGGCAGACCTTTTCAAAGAAACTTTAGTTCTATGTAGGAATTCTGTATTGGAGTTAGAATTTGTTTTAGTTTTCTAGTAGCCACTTGGACAGTTAAAAGCTCTACGTCCAAGGGAGTCTTTGTCTAGAGCTCTGGTTTAGTGGGAAAAATTCTCAACTTGTTCATGCCTTGTGTACGGCTGATCCAGAACAGTGTTTTCATGTCAGATATTCGTATCAGTTCACTTTGTTTCAGTATCTAGCCCACTGGCTCCTTCTGCTTGTGGAATAGAAGCAGAATATGGCTCTAAGTGTCTCCTCTATGTATCATGATGCTAGAGAAGGTTTTTTGAATCACATTTCCAATAGGATACTTCATCAGTCTAAACACTTCTGGTATGTTCAAGTAGAGAAAATCCCTTTTCATCTCATTCCAGATTTGATTTTCAAGTTGAAAGCGTGAAGGCATATAAAAGCGTGTTAATACAGAGTTACTTTTAACTTTTCCTTCTAATCCTTTCTCTTTGTGATCAAAGATAAAAATATGCAGTATTTTTTTTACTTGATTATAAAATGATACCTCGCTTTTCCCCCCACCCCTAAAACAAAATGTGAAGTATCAACACAATTTCTAATCAATAGAGTTAAAAGATACAAGTTTGCAAATCAATAAGACAAGGCCGTGGTAAATGGTGTATGTGTGACCATGATGTCAAAGAGGGCAATTTGTACGTGCACAGTAGTTGGAGAGAAGTACAAAAATGGACTGCAAGTTTAAGATAAGAACAAAGAAGAACAAAAAAAGAACTGGACTAATTGAAATGCAAATTTGCCTTTCTGCCATTAAAGTAGACAGTTATTTCAGCCTACCAGAATCATGTTTGGTCTATCTACTCCTTGTTAAGTGACTTAAAGACACTTCCCCTATATGCACGTATATAAATGTACGTATATATATATTATTATTATTATTCACTTAAGGTGGTGGTACTTTGCTATTTGGAAATGTTTTGCTTGAGCTAAAATGTACTTCCTTTTGCATGCTTTCTCCCTCGCTCTCTTTTTGAATCAGCTACTTATTGTTATGTAGTAGCAATTTCCAAGTGTCATGTGAAATTGCTGATGCGGCTTAGTTCTAGCTACAACCTGCGACTGCCAATAGTAAGCATCTATTGAAACCTAATATGTACTGCAGGATTCTTTTGCACATGTACAAGCAGACCCTTCTGGCTAATATACAGAAACAGTGGAAAAAAATAGGAAAATGTAATTATTATTTTTTTTTAACCTGTGGAGGGGTTAAGTGTATGCCTGAGTTTGAAGTACGAAGTAACTCATTTGACTGAATGGAAGTGAACCAGAGAACTTGCTCTAAATGTGACTGCAGTAAAATCAAAACAAGAAGTATTTGGAACTCTGTAGATATGATATGTGGTATTAATTAGGGGTTTTGTGAGGCAGTTTTATTTTCAGAGTTGGATTTTAGCCCTAAGAGCTTGGGCGTTGAGGCTGTGGTAAGAACAGTGCATTCATCTGAAAATTTGTGTGATTGCTTACATTTCGTCAAGAGAAGGATATAATTGGTCTTGAAACATAAATTAAATCTATACAGTATTTAAGTTGTTTGCCTTTCCACATTGATTTAACTTGGTCTTGAAGGTACTTTATGATGTAGCTTACTTCTTAGCCAGTGAGAAGGAATGGAATAGCCTTTCTGAGCAAACTCAGGTATTGTTGACAAATCTTATACGGTTACAGAAAGTAAAAATGTGTATTACATTTTGATTAACATGAGCCAAGTGATAATCATTGATACTTTTGACATGCAGCAGAGATTAACCTGCATCTTCTGTGATTTTACATTTTTCTAAAGTGCCTTGAATCAGCTAAGATTGCCTAAAGATTTATTGGCGAACTGAAGCTTTTCTAAGAATGAAAAAGATGAGAGAAGATTCCATTCTCAGAAATGTACAGACTCGAGCATCTCTGTGTATAAATGTGCTTGCGTGTGTGTGTGTGTTGGTTGAGTGTGAGCATAAGGTCTTTCTCTTTGATATCATTCAGGCAGAAAGCCAATATGCGCATGTAAATGAGCCTGAAAATATAATTAAAAATATATACATACTGGGGACTGTGATACAGAATTTTCTATGAGATGCAGGTTACAAAGTGACAAGTAACATTTCCTATATAATCACTGATACTAACTCTCATCTGTGATTTATATGTCTCTTGTTATTAAGTGCTGAACAGACAAATGCTGGAATTATTTCTTAAGATATAATTTCACCACAGTGAGTGAATGCAAAGTATGCCTTGCCCATTCTTCTCCTCTCAGCCAAAACAAAAGCCAAAATACCATGAAAATGTTACTAGAGAGACTTAAATCTTATTCAAGGTCAGATAAAGACCTCTTTGCTAAAATAACTTTCCTGGATATAAACTGTGACAACAACAGACTTCCTTTGTCATTATTATGTTAAGATCAAGGAAATTCTGCACTCATTAACGCACATCTAGGAGCTCAGATACAGGTGGAAAAGGATGAAGATTGCCATGTGAAAGCATAAACAATCTTGGCCTTTATTTTTGTGTAGGTAACGAAGGCTTGTACGTAAAAGCTTACACAACAGACATATCAGAAAGTCCAAACTTTAGGCAAGAAGCCAGTTTTCTTTGCTGTCTTTTCTAAAAGTTAGGTTAGAGTGCCGGATACAGAAAGTGACATTTCTGCTCTCCAGAGTGGAGAGAAGCTACTTGGAAAAGCTTTATTTCTTGTTTAAAAATACAAGTGGAATCCAGATGTATTTCTATCAGCAGCTCTGTAGCCCATAAATATATACCACCTAAGCCAGTGTCTTCTGTACGTTATTTTATTAACATTCTTTGCTGAGTGGGCTTGAATGGAGCACAATCTCTCATATAGAGGATCTAATTATAAACACAAGGGACAGAACCAAATAAGCAATCTTTAAAGGGAAAAGAGTCTGGCAGCTTTGT
Source organism: Phasianus colchicus (assembly GCF_987193195.1). Taxonomy (NCBI): domain Eukaryota; kingdom Metazoa; phylum Chordata; class Aves; order Galliformes; family Phasianidae; genus Phasianus; species Phasianus colchicus. The sequence continues at coordinate 71,107,197 of NC_143436.1, read as the reverse complement.
TTAAAGTGTCCTTTAATGAACTTCTTTAGCAGCTTGTATCTTAGCAACACATTTTATTACATACCAGTGCGGGAGAAGCAGTTTGCAGATGGAGTTGCACACAGTAATTTATTTCCCCCCTTTTTTTTTTTCCTTTTTTTTTCTTTTTTTCTTGCTTCTCTGTGGTGACTCAACTAGAATGTGCAAACTAGCTTTTCTAACACTGATAGCTCACTCGAAATCCCTGATTGGTTCATTTGTATCTTTTCTGTTTTGTTAGTTGACGAAAAAGGCATTTAGTATGGTAAATGCACAGTGATTTTTGCATGCTCTTAGAAATTCAGATATGACTGTTTTGAATAGGCATGGATTTAAATTAAAAACAACCCAATCTCCTTTCAATGCACTTTTTTTTTTTTTTTTTGCTTGTATGTGTTCTGTGTGGTGCTGGTCCTCATCACACACGCAGAATAGTTTCCAGATTTGTAGGTTATTTACTCTCCACTGTTACACAGAGTTGTTTTAATCTGTCACCTTTTGCTCCTCTGAAACTAATTGGAATATGGCTGTGACAGGAACATTTGCAAGCATTTTCTTTCTTCTTAGACAAAACTTGGCACTTAAAATGCAAATATATAAAGAAATAACTGCTGTTTTAAAACCAATTAAAACAGTGCACTCTTGTCACTCTTTTAGATGACCTGAAAGAGTTGAGAGTTTCATTGTTGAAATGAATACTTTTTGTGCTTTTCCATTACTAATTGCAGACCAAGTTTTACTTGTATGTTTTGAGTGAAAAACACTCTTCTCAATATATGCTGTTAAGGAATGAGGTACTACTGGAGACGTGCATGAGCAGTGGAATCTAGACTTATTTTTTTTTTTTTCTTATGAATGAAAGGGACAAATGAGCAAACTAAAAACCATTCAGCTCAATTTGCATTTTCTGCTGGCTAGACAGGTGTAAATCAAGAGACATATTTCTCTGGAGATCACTGAAGTTACCCAGAGTTTTCACTGATGTAATGAAAATCAGAATCCAACCAGGGGAGGAAAGAAACAGCCAAGAGGTGAGGGAGGAAGATAGTGCAGAGTGTTAGAGGAACCCAGAGAAGAGGGGAAAGCTTGTTGGCTTAATGACACTACTCTTGGGAAAGGTTTCCTTAAACTTCTTTTAGCAGCTAGTATGTTAGGGATTGATGTTAAAAAGTCAAAAACATCCATTTCTTGAAGTCAGGGGGTATTTGCCAGTAGACAGGAGTTGGTTTTTGAAAAAGATGGAATTGTTTTTTTGCTTAACATTGGTTAAACAATTATATGTGGCGTTAACTGGGCAAACTGATACACTTAATGAGTCTGTAGTACCACACACAGGTTCCTCTTCATTCCAGAATATGGATAGATGGAACTGAATCCAGTTTTCAGTTTATTTTAGGTGTCTGTCAGTTGACAGCTTTGGATTTGCAATATCTCAGCCTTATCAGGACACATAAAAGACGTCCTCTAAGCTTAAAAACAAAGAATCATGTGAGGAGGAGTAAAAGAATGTTGCAACTATCTTTAAAATAGTGTGATGTTAAACCTCAACAGCAGGATGTCCTCTGGAGCCAAAAGTATTTAAGTTGCTGTGAGACTGACTTACTTTTTTTCTTTTGCAATCCAGCCTATTGTTTATTAAGTTAAATTGGATTGAAAAAACTCTAAGCTGGGGAATGCATCAGAATCTTGTGCAGTCACAGGATTAATGATGACAGCCTGAACTGTTGAACAAGCTAAATCACAAAATTCACAATATTGCTAGACAAAGGTGTTACATGGTTTTCTGCAGCTGTATTGGACGTAACAGAAGGGAGCAGCAATTTCTGGCACATTTCATGTCCTATAATGAGAAATAGTATTTGCAGCATGTGCAACCATTTCAAGTCTGTGTCTCAGGGTCTTTTTTTTTTTTTTTTTTTTTTTAATGTGTCAGTGCTGGGAATATTTAAGTGAGATGTAAAAGCAAGAATCTTAACATATTTAGAAATTTCTTCTGCAAATGCTGCAGTAACGAGGAACAAAATGAAGCATTTAATTACTTTCTGAAACATTTAGGAAACAATTAAGAAACTGTGTCTCCGTTGGCCAAAACGAAATGATCAGTTTAGTTTGTTCATTTTTGTTTCAATAAAGCAAGGAAATATTGCTTTCCAGAAACACAAACATTTCCAGAAACTTCTTTAACCTCTGAGTGATAGTACCGCACCTTGTTACAGAAGTAATTTTACTAAAAGAAACTTAAAAGAACTTCCATCCCCAGATGTAGCAACGACTCATTTATAAACAATGAGAGCAGGAACAATAGAAAGCTGAGTGCATTCTGCATGAATAATATAACTGAGGGTTGTGAAAAGCCTATGATTTTAGTATGCCAAACTCAGTGTGGGAGTGCAGCATTCAGCTGATTTTTTCGACACTGGAGATTCATCCCTTCTCTCCCCCACGTGGATGTGCCAACATACACAGACACAAGACTAGCAGTGATGATTAAAGACAGAAGTAAATTCATAAAACTGATGAAACTCAGGTTGAAATCTAGGCCAACATTTAGCTTTAATGCTTGCCTTAGGTAGGTGCAGGAAAGGCCGAAGACCTGATTTAAGAATAGAGTCTGTGTTCTTGGCCTTGAGTCTGATTTCCTTTGAATTCAAGAGTTTTAATTCAGAGAGCTTACAAGGCCTTCAGTGTAAACTCACTCATGTTTCTGGTACCTTTAAATATATTTTTATTTATGAGACTAAGTCAGGATTTAAGCTCAGGATTTCAAGGCTCTCTGTTGAAAAAAAGGAAAAAAAAAGCTGTACTTGGTTATTTTCTCCGTACTTCTTATTGCATTTATTTAATTGAAGTCTTTCTTCTAAAGATGTTGAACTGTAAGCTCATTGGATCTGATTCTGTCTTTGTCCTGTGTATATTCAGTGTTTGGCTTCACGAGATTCTTTTCCAAGACACCCAGACAATAAGGTAATGCAAACAGTGAGTAATAAATTGAAGGCAAAAGTGGCTATAGTTTACCCATATACAGTGATGGGATAAACGTTCCCCCAAACTCATCTTTGAGTGTCTTTGTCAAGGTTGTTATAAATATAGAGTAAGCAAGTCTGAATTTTTCTGGCGTAGGTTCGCTGAGATAGTTCAATGAGTCTACAGTTAGGGATTTGTTATCATATAAAGAAGTTTCACAGAAAACAGTGTATATGTTGTTATCTTCCTACAGTTGAAGGGTGGTTTTCTTTGCACTTCAGTGCCTTCTTATGCTTTTAGTTGCCACCTATTAAAGTGAGCATTGTCAGATGATAAAGATGGATTTTGTTATATGGTCCAATATCCTGAAATCCACTGGGGTATTTCTTAAGGAAATTTCTACTGTTTCTATACCTTTTGGTTTTACTAGTGTTAGCTGAGCTTTTGTTGCTGTTTTTGTTTGTTTGTTTTAAAGAATGAGAAAGAGAAGATATCGCTGTTTAATTGGCTGGATTAAGATCTAGTTTTATTCTGTTTGGCTCACTTGAATTGTGACTCCCACCATGCTGAAACTGTAATTTCTCTAAAGACTGTAAAGAATAAGTCTAGACCTTCAGATTTTAGTGTTGATTATTTCTTTTAAAAGTAACTTTTAAAAATGCTGTTCTTCTAGAAGAAAGTTCAAATAATTGCTAACTAAATATTACTACATATTTACTTAACAATTCATGATGACTTTCAGTCATCAGCTAGCTTTTGGGCTGTTACAAACTATGATGTAAATACACTGTTATGAAGTTTTTAAAATGCATATTTCTCACCAGATTGGTCAAATACATGACCCGAGGTTTATTAAGATGCAGATTCTTGACATAACAGAGCTCTTACAGTCCATTGGGTTACGACCCACTGAAGAAATTTTACCTTCCAGGGTCAAGGATCTATTAGGTAGAAACAATTGCTCCAAAATCATTATGCTATTAGCAGCTTGGAAAGGCTTGAAATTAGCATTAATGAAGTACTGGAATTCTATGAGAATTTGGTTTGATATACTGAATGTGCAATGAATCGGTTGCAAACAAATTTATTTGGTTGCTTTACACCATCCAACCTTACAACCTTATTCTGAAGGAATAGCACTTGTTTAAACAGCCAAATACGTATAAATTTTTGATTATTGTTGTTCTGGTTTGCTTTTAGTGAAAATGGCTTAGAAGAAGTAAAAACACGTTTATGTTTCAAGGGCCAGCTTCTGTCAAACTCAAGGGCTTTGGCATAAGCATCCTCCTTGTTTTTTAAAGAGAGAAAATCTTCTCTGCCTGACAGAAGAGGCTTCCACACTGCAGAGACATTTAAACACCCAGTGAGCTTGATAAACAAGGGTAAGAAATGATGTCAGTGTGAAGTTAATAAAGTTCAAGCTCGTAGGTTCCTTGTGAACAAAACAGGAAGGCTCCACTACTGGTGACCCTGCACATATCAGGGGGGTTGAAAGTAGATGATCGTTGTTGTCCTTTTCAACCCAGGCCATTCTATGATTCTATGATTCTGTGGTGACAGGGAATTGAGAGGGAGAGGTAAAAGTTTGAGCAGATGATTATCTTTCTCAGTTACCAGCTATAACTAGAGGTGCAATTGATTTTCTTTACTGGAGTGTCATTACTAGCCATTATATATTCAGATGCCTATGTTAAAATGTTTGATTAACACTCTAGTTAGAGTTATGATGCGTCTGCTCAGTGTGGTGATTTAAAGCCAAGTCAATTCATTTATACTTGTTCGTAATTCCCAGATGGGATGAGCTGATTTTCTTTCCCTACCAATGTACCAAGAGATAATAAAAAAGCTGATCTAGCAAAACACGTAAGGAACCCCTCTTTCTCTTAGTTTAGATAGGAAAAGCTACAGAAAACTCATCCTGGGCTTTCATTGGGCAAGCAAGAAAATATTTCAGCGTTGTCTTGAGAGATTATCTCATCTGATGCTATCCCTTGGCATGACTAAGACAATCTGATTCTTTCATGGATATTTGGAATGCTTTCTGAATAGTGTGAATAATCACATAGTGAAATCTGAATTTCATCTAGTCTCTGGAAGTTGCATTGGCTCCCAGATGGCTTCGTACCTTCCTTGAATGGCTTTGGCACTTTCACTCTGAAAGATCTTTATGTGGAAACATGACCCTTTTCTTTATCTGAAAGAAATCCACTTAGTCTGCTCCAAGATGATTTTGGGATGTCAAACAAAGCACAGAAAGCATTGAGAACTGAATGATTTGCTTCAGAAGTGAGCTCTTGATTTGGAACTGATAATTAATGTTTATTCAGCCTGTGTGAATTCCTTGCTGATGGGTTCCTCTGACATTTAGCACGTCACCACTCAACTCCAGCTCTTCTGTCTTTATCAATAATGATATCACAGGTCTTGAATGGAGAGGAGAAAGGAAGGCAGTTACTGCCTTGTGGGCACGGGTGTATTAACTGTATTCCTCTGTATTCTGAATGCTAGAGGGAAATTGAATAAAGAATCAGGTCCTACAATCTTTTCCCACATCCTTGAGCTCTGGAATATTTTAGAGCTAATGGACTTCTGAAATTCCACTAAAAACTTTATTTTATTATCATTTCAGACTTAAGGCCTGTACCTTAGTCTAATAGGGAAAACCCTCCCTCAAGGTGAAAGTCACTTCTTCTATGGCAAGCTAGTATTTGGGGCTGCAGTCTGCAATCAATTTACCCGTGTTAAGGGCAGTTAGCACCTATGAATTTTGTTATCTTGCTTGGATATCACATTAGAAGGATGCTTTAGAACTTCTTATATTTCTTGAAGAAAATATCAACAATTCACTTTTTCAGTAGAGTATGTTGTCTTTTTTTCCAGATTCCTAATGTTTGTATCATTGTTCTGCACATGAAACTCAGAAGAAAAAAAAAAATGTGATTCATAAACACAGTTAAAAATTCTTTGGCTTGGTTTACTTTTCACATTTTGTTCGTTGTAGAAAAGTAGGCAAACAACATAAGTGGAAGAAAGCACACTAGTGCCTTGATTGCTTTAATGTTAAATAATTGTGGCTTTTATAAAACAAAGGAGCAGATGGCAAGTAACCTGGATTTCCTTTCAAAAAACCTTAACATTCTTTCAGCCAAAACTTTACTGATGCAGACCTTCAGTGCTGCCAGGAGCTGTGTAGCCCGGTAGGGGTTCAGAATGTCAGTGGTACTTCTTCATGCCAGGCTGGGACCTGCGTGGATTGGGTTAGGGTTCACCCCAACCTAATGATGCCAAGGTTGTGCCATAATGTAGCTGATCACACATCTGCATGTGCTCAGAAACCAAGGTAAGGATAGGGAAGCGTGACATTATACTATTCTTGCTTGATACACAGTCATGATTTCATCCTGTCAGGGTGTTTTTCAGTGTCGTGACACTCCTCCTCCACAGTAATGAGTCTGCATGGGAACACATGACTACGTCTCACAGTTAAGTGGATAATTGTGTATGCTAAGGGATGAGGGTGTACTGATGTATAGCAAATGTTTAACGTTCAGTGTGTAACAAATGTTTCTTTAAAACTCTTTGAGATACATAATGTGTAAAGGTATATTGTACAGTGGGCCTGTTGCTGTAGATAGAAGGTTGGAACTTCTGTAAGCCTCAAAGACATGAAAAATGATGCTCTGGAACAACTTTCTAGCAGAGAAAGCTGAAACGATCAACCAGACTCTAAAATTGAGGGGAATCTGTGACATGCAAAGGTATTGAGGAGATTTGTCTGACTGCAGGGGGAGATAACACATAACCACTTGTTTGTAAGCTGTAATGTTTGGAAATATTTCTGCAGAATACAGGATAAAAATGTTAAGGGATGAAAGAGTAACTCAACATGTTAGCCAATCTCTCTTTAGTACATAAGGAGAGTCAGTTCCAGCTGCCATAAATTTCCTCAATCCCAGGTACTTTTGTCATATTAGAAAACCGATTCCAAAATTATTTTCTGTTCTGGACACTAAAGCATTACTCATAGGAGTGTCTTTTATTATAACCTGAACGTGGAGTTTTTTCCAAAATTGAGATTGCTGTCTTAGTTTGTAGGATAGACTTGGTATTACAGTAAGTCAGAATGTTTCTGGCATTTCATTTTTCACTGTGATTTTGATACCTGGTAGAGTCCTGAAGCATTTTTCTGAACTGCAGTGTTGCACTCAATCACAGAAGAGTAAACACATGGCTCTCTATACATTCAGAGATAGGAGTGACAGTGTAAGTTCTGACACTGGTATTTCTTTCTTTTTTTTTTTTTTTTTGCTGCAAGGAAGCACCAGAAGATGGCATGGTTTGTACAGATGTATGCTTGAAAGTGAATGAGCGAGCCTGTGAAAATGCTATTAATAATCTTGAGTAGGGTGTTAAACACTATCATAGAGAAATAAGCAGTGACATGCAGTATTTTAATCCTTACTTCTTTCTGCTACTGAGGGACAGCAGTGAAGTCCAGCCTGTCATATCCTTTTCTGGGTTTGGATGGCACAGAAAAAGGGACAGGGAAGTGAAAAGAAAGAAAATGTGATGTAATCATGGTGCAACATACTCAGTAAGGTCAGCCTGACAAAAAGAGTGTTGGTGGTAATAGGTAGAGATGGCAACTTATCACAGTAATTTAGGCATAAAACTTTTTGTATCTCCTTAGGAATCTATTGGTTGACCCTGAAAGGCACAGGTTTCTCTTTCTCACTTCCCTTCCACTCCTGTCAGTTCCCAAAAAACATGCTGTTAGGTAGTAAGGCAGTGCCAGGGCCTCCTAGCTTTTGGGGTTCAGAGCATAAAAGTCAGGTGTTGGTTTCATTTTAGCAGCAATCCTAATGTATTTTAATTGTATTTTAATAAGGTATTTTGGGGGGATTCTGCAGAGCTTCCCAGTGTTTTAACTGAAGCTTTGGCATCTTGAGTTGCCCTTCTTCATGCAGGACATTCAGCTGTCATCCAAGGGGAGAACTGGTGGAGCCTCCACTCTCTGAATCACTGTAGCCTGACCGATGCAAATAATCTTTTTACAAACAGAGACAGAAGTGTATTTGTTTTCTCCCCTGGGAGGAAGAGCAGAACATGAAAGAAGCTGTGTGTAATGTGAAGGGACAATCTGCTGTTAATTTGACATCAATGAACTGAGCAAGCAGATAAATGCTTACATTATTTTACAGTGTTTGAAAAACTTAAACAGGGAGGCTGCCAGGACGCAGTAATACCTATGGACCTGTTTGAAAGAGGAAATTTTTCTTTTGATCAGATATAGTAAAAAAAGGATTGTCTGCACTTTACTGGACCCAAGGTTTGCTTTCACACAGCTGCAAATGTATGTTACTTAGCTTTTTGCCAGTTTAACGCAGGGGACTTCGGTGTTGCAGTTCACTGAAATTGTGGACTATTTATTTAATATTTATTTAGCCTTCTGAAAGTGAAAAGAACTGCAGAACTATGAAGAGTTACACAAATTCTTCATTAAGAAATAATTAGTAGAGGTGTGGCTCATATTTTCTGTTCATTTAAAAGTTTCTGAAATCAGTACATTTAGGCCAGTGGACAATTTGATCCTGTATGAGTGGAGAATTTGGCCCTGTATTGTGGTTTCAGCTGGCACCACACAGTCATTTGTTCACTCCCCCCCTTACCAGTGAGATGGGGGAGAGAACTGAAAAAAAAACAAAATAGAACTCGTGGGGTGAGTTAAAACTGTTTACTAAAATAGAGAAAAAGAAATGCATATACATGCATATAACAAGTGATTTACAGGCAATTGCTCACTGTCCCTGATTGATGCCCAGTTTACCCCCTGAGCACCGAAAGAGAGATGAACTCCCACCCCCTTCAAAACTGCTTCCACATGATGTCATACGACATGACTGGCCAAAGGCCAGTTTAAGTTAGCTATACTGGTTCTGTTCCCTCCCAGCTTGTTGGGCCTTTCACTGTAAATGGCCTTGACTCTGTACAGCACTGCCTAGCAGCAACTGTAAACATCTGTGTATTACCAACATTATTTTTCTCCTACAACAAAAACAAAGCATCATACTAAACACTCTGAAGAAAACAATTCTGTCCCAGCTCAAAATAAGACAGTGGGTACAGGTGGGATGCATAAGCATTCTGTGTTTCAGAAGTGTGTAATTTAGGCTTTCACAGTAAAGCCAAATGTGTCTTTATTTTAAGAAGAATCTGTATGTATGTGGAAGCATAAAGAGGCACTGATTTCTCTATGTTGTTGACTACAGCTTTCAAGTGTTGGATGCTTATTCCAAACTTCTTTGGAAAATCTCATCTCAACTAGGATCTCAGAATATCTGTTAAGGGAGCTGAAATTTCCTGGTGGATGGCAGGTTAGACAATCTGTCCGTGCATTTTTGCAGACAGAAGAAACTGCAGAAAGTTTTGCATCAGGCTTTTATTATTAACTGTTTTATTTTTTTCCTCCCCCCCTGGCTTTATTGGGTAGTTAGTAGTCAGAGGTAAACATTGTGTTGCATCATTCTAGTATTTCATATTCCTGCAGTGTAGTCTGAGTCATTTTGTGGATGACATGCTTCCAAGTGTAAAGAATTTATAGATGATGTAACAGAACGTAATTTTCAAACTGAAACTATGCTAACTGCAGTGTGGAGAGGAAACACTGTGCATAAAGCTAACATTACAGAATTGCTGCCAGAAACTTTGAAGGAGTGCAGGTTCAGTAGTTTTCAATGTAGCTCTATATCCATAGGTGCACTGCCTCTCCAGTGTAGTTTTTGGTGAATTCCTTGTGGTGTAAGCGCAGTTCTGCTCTGAGAAGTGTGTGCAGCTAGACTTTGCTTGCCCAACCAGTCTGCTTTTTTTGCTGTGTAGCTTAATGATGCAGCATCGAATTTTCAAAAGCTCTCAACAGTGGCCTATACTATCTCTTACTGAAGTCAATAGTTTTACTGTTGACTTCAGCTGAAGTAGACTAAGTACTATAGCAAGAGCTTTTGTTGAAGCCTCTCTGTAACTACAGTTCCATGTGTAGGTTGTCCCAGAACAGACTGATCACAGCAGCACTTCTGGTCCCTGTCCCTGAGTCCTTGATCACTGAAATTCCTATCAACCCTTGTCCAACAACCCCTGGGGTTTTCTGAGTGCAAAGGGACAATAGATAGTAGGACTGATGCTCATTAAACTCGGCTAAGTTTGTAGGAATCACTCAAGGAACATGTTCAGAAGAGACATTTTCACTAATTCAAATATACCTTTCTTTCTTCACCAGATTTACTTCGTGTTAGAGTCACCATAAGAGAGTGGGCCAGATTCAAAGCCGTTTTAAAGTCAATTGAAAGGTTCCTGACGTACAGCATGGGCTCAGTTCCACTATATTAGTTCTTGCTGCCTTCAGGGGACTACAGATCAGTTTTGCTGTCTATGAGAGCTGGATACAATCTGAGACTAAAATGGGGAAAACATTTATATTCACTCCTGAAACCTGAAAGGGTTTGAATTAGTTAAAGAAAAACCTCAGTGCTAATGCAAAAACAAACAAGCAGTGATCAGTGATCAAACGGTGATCAAACAGTGACACAGAAAGTTTTAGGTGGGGGTGAAGCACTGGTGCTACAAACGAAAGGAAAGCTGATCTGGGAACCTGGAGTCAGAATTCATTCCACAAACAGATGTTTCCAAAACCAAGTTATGCATGTGTGGAAATGGAATTATATTAGATGTTGTTTTGCTTCTGTAACAGACACTGCAGGAAGCTTTCTGTAATACCGTTGACTTTCTAAACACTTCAGAAACATTGCTTGGTTAAATCAAGGTAAACCAAAATGGTGTGGATCTCAACTTGCTGTGAATATGCAACTGTGTTTATGTAGGCCTAATGGTCCTCTGACATTTTTATGCTATTAAATCTATTGTTCTGTTGGCATAAACACTTTGAAAAACTCTTTTTTTGATTGCTTTATTCCTCATCTTGGTACTTTTGGAAGTGCAAACTCAAATTCAAGTCTGGAAGGTGATGGAAGCATATGAAGGTTCTCTCAAATATGGATTTTCTGGTGCCCGTGGTGCCTTGCCTTCAATTACATCGAATACTAGATCTCATGTTTATACGAAGTTTGCTGGTAACTTAAAACCACTGGATCTCTACCGTTCTGTCTCTTCTTTTTTGAAATTGCAAAATAGGTTCAAAGTAACACACTTTTTTGATAATTTTAATTTTGTAAGTATAATTTCCCTAGGAAATTAACTTTCAAATGTTTTTATTAAAAACATTTTGATACGGATTCTTTCTTTTTCATTTTCTTCTCAGTGTTATCTAAGAGTTTTGTCTGCCATCCAGTAGGAGCAGTGGACTTTTTGAGCTGAAATTTGTCCAGTTGTTAAGACTGTATCGTGTTCTTTCCTGCTTAGCATGTCCATGGGAAGGGCTGAGGACCTTGTAGGATGACACTTTGTTCAGGATACCTGCTACACAATGTGTTTCTTCTCTCTCTTAGAAGAAGTAGAGCTTGTCTTTTGTTCTGGCTATGTTACTGCCTCCAGATTGTGCTAATCAAATTGCATTTTGCACCTTGAATAAGAATTTGTACAAATGGTACAATTTTAAAGTGGAACATAATGGCTGTATGGAGTTCCTTGCATTGCCTTGGCCTAGCACCTTACTTTTATTTCTCGGTGGAGATCCAGGTGTGCTTTGCTTCTCAAAGGCCACTCTAAGACTCTTAGGAATGAGGAAAAAGTCTTCTGGAAAGTTTAGGACTTTGGTTTAATGTTACTGATTACAGGCAGAGTGATTTACTAGCCAAAGTTAGGACACAGCTGCAATGTTCTGGAGATAGAGGTCTAAATGACTGTTCTCCAGACTTTGCTATCTTAGTCCTCTATCTAGCAATTAATTCTGAAAAAGGGTAGCAGGGCAGCTGACTACATGGTCAGGTAAAAGCTTAATTTAATTGTGACAATGACAAAGAAAGGGAGTAACAGGAAGGTAAAGATAGGCTCCAGATTTGACATGTCTTGGAAATAAGATTCTAGCAGCTGCCTTGTTGGCTTGAGTCTTTGGAGATGTAAGTTCAGTTCCTTGTTGTGGTGGTTTCTTCCTGTGTGGAATTTAGTAGTTCCTTAAAGTACATGGGCTTCCTTTCACGTTTCTAAAATGGAAGCAGTAAATCACTCTTTTTCACATAATCACTATGGTACTTTCAGAATAAATACTTTCAAGATTGCTGCATAGCTGAATGTATAAACACATATATAAATACACATGTAAATGATGCAGCTGTAATTTTGCCATGGTCATATAAGTGTCTGAATTCAAAAATGTTCAAATATCTAAATTCAAAGTTGCGCAACATAGAAATTCCAGAAAAAGTGAGAATATTCTCTCTGTAAGATACAAAGCAAAACACAAACTACTTCTTTCCTTCAGTAAGCTGCAAACACACTTGTTCATTGATTTGTTTCTGTCAATAGTCTTGAGAAAAGATTTCAGGAGAGATCTGAAAATCTTATGGACTAATTCAGGCCAAAAGAGGTCTGAGTTGTCAAGAGGACTTTATACACTTGTGAATCTGAAAAGGGCCAAATGAAGCTAGGTTAATTTTTTTTTCATGCCATTGAAAATTCATTTGTCCTAGAAGCCCTGGAAGAAACCCCGTTTTCATGGTAATTACAATTCTTGCTGTCACTGAAGTTCAGTGTCAAGATTTTATTTTTTTATACGGTGGCACAGTTCTTATTAGAAGCATTCGCATTTTGGGGTAATATTTTAGGTGAGAATATGCCCTGTTTCTGCCTTTCAGTGGCATGACGCTCTTGCAGTGAGGTGATTAGCCAGCTGAGGAAGCTGATTCAGCCCACATCTAACCTTACACCCTTGAAAATACTGTTATTTATTTCCCCCAGGTTACAGATTGATTGGCAAGACCTCTGTACAGGATTATGTCTGCAAATTGGCACAAACTGTACTTTACGAAAGCAGAATTGGACTGTTCTATTTTATGGTACATGACAGACTATATCACATATAATGCAATGGCAACATTTTACAACTAGGAAACATGTGACATGCTTGATATTATCACTGGTAGGTTTGCAGGCTGCCACATAGTGGATTAATCCCCACGGACCTGTCATGTAAAATCTTTCCATTTGGTTGTTTTCTTTCATACAATGTTCTGGAGCAGTTAACTGAATCGTATTTATACCTGTGTTAGTAAAATTATGCTTAATTTTTACGTGAGTAATCACAGAAAATTCAAATGAAGAATATTATCCATATTCTAGCTCCTCAGAATAAAGTTTTTAATGTATACATTAATGTAATCAACATGATAATCGTCAATTGCAAAGAATTTCAATAAGTCAAGCAAAATCCATGGATGTCTCTTGGTACTCAAGTTGTATCTGAAGATCTGTTAGAGCTGACAAATGTGTATTGTGCAGGTTCACGCTCCTTCCCACACAACTTCTTTGTACTTACACATCTCCAAACTCTTATCCACAGTCCTGATTCCTTCCGAAAGCCAGAATAGCTCCAATTCCATAACACCATACATTAAATACATTCCTGATGTAGTGCAGGATCCTGTACCAGAGAAAGTTTTTACTTCATTTTGGAATTGATATTGTTGAAATATTTCCTTACTCAATGGTGCATATTTTGTTGGTGTTGAAACACAGAGACTATGTAAAAAAAAAACATGCATTATCTGGAAATTATGTGATTTGCTGAAGTATAATATTGGTTTTGTGGCTTGGTTCATAGACTTTTAATGATCTCGGTGGGCTGGAAGCAAGAACTTTATGACTTCATGGAAAGTTTGGTGGAGTTCTATCTTTTGCTTCCTTAGTTCTGGGAAGAAGCTTTTCCATAGCATTGATCACACACCCTAGTACCTCTCAGCTTTAATTTCCTTCTAAGCATATTCTGGTGATAGCATGAGAACTTGAATTTTTTTGCTTCCAACTGGGGCCAGTGGTTTGTGTTGGCAGGTTGAGCAATCCACTCAAGCTGTTTGACATTAATCCTGCCATTCAGAAAGCCTCTTGGATACCTTTTTTCCTTCCCTGCAGCTCCACAAGTGGATACTTTGTCTGAGACTTCCTGCAGGCGCTCCAAAGTGCTGGGTTGTAGAATCACAGAATGATCTGGGTTGGAAGAGCATCTGATTCCAATCTCCTATACTATGGGCAGGGACACCTCCCAGGAGACAAGGTTGCTCAAACCCCATCCAACCCTGCCTTGAACACTTCCGGGGATGGGGCATGGATAACATGTTAGTAAGATATTACTGTGAATAGGATAATAGTGTGAGTTGTCACAACTGTCCACAGGTTCTATTTTGTTCTCGTCAGTCATGACAGTGCTGCATGCCTCACATTCCTGTTGAATGAGAGGGCATTGAAGATGTGTAGTATCTCCTAGGAAGTGCAGTTAAGCACTTTACAGAATTAGTCTGCAACTTGCCAGGCAATTTCTGCTACATGGTTTGCATGACTTTTATTTAGTGGAGTGACAGTGCCTCTTGCAACAGAGACTTGGGCTTCCTCAGATATTTCTAATTCCAAAAGAATCATTTTAAAAGAATGTAGGCACTGATTTTTAAGAATTCTTACTTATTCTCAGCCAGGTCAGTGTTTTTTAATGTCTATATTCAGATAATTTTTCATCTATATTTTTAATGTCTATGTTCAGCTATTTTTGATCATGTTGTCATGATTTTAACCTCCCCCATCCTCACAACTGTTCACTTCAGTAGCCTCCAGGTGCTTCATCTTCTGTGTGGAAAACAGCATTTAGGAATGTTTGCTCCTAATGAGTTGCCTTTTGTGAAGATGCATTGATTTCTAGATCAACATCATGATTTTAAATGGCCTTTGTAAACTCTGCTATAAGTAGCTGTTTCCAAAGTTCAAAGACTAAAAATTAATTAAAATCTGAGGCACTCTTCAGTATGAAATATTAAGTTGTTTTCTTTCTTCATTGTTAGGAATGTCAAACGTTAGTGCTAAATTGGCAACTAATGTTAGCTGCAAGTTAATTTGGTTATTGCTTTTTGAGGAGCTGCTAAATATTCAAAGGCAATTCTATTGTTACAATAACTATGGTATTTTCTGCATTTACATACATGAAAATAGTGGCTAACGTTTTGCAGTGAAAGCTAAGTGAGTGTGTATTTACAGATGATAGCATTTTGAGAACATTTATTTCTGTTGTGACACAATGCAAAAAGTTGTTTTTCCCTCCGAAAGTTATTGGCTTCACACATGGGAGTAGGTGGACTTCCATGTGTGTTACAAAGTTCCATTAATTTTTATCAGGGTGAAGAAGAATCAAGTATTTGCAAATGTAAATTCAGTCCTGAAAATCATATTTTAATTATTTTAAAAGAGCTTCCAGAAGTCTGCTAGGGTCGCCTGCTAGGGTTCTCTTTGTGTTAATCAGGCACAGGCAGACACTGGAGAACAATTTCTATCTTGACGAGCTTTCAGTTTAGACAGAAACATGTTAAAATCCCTCTTCCTTGGATAAGCAACTGAGGCACAGAGGCATTTAGCAAGGCAGACAAAGTTTGCACTCAAAAGTTTGCAGCAGAGCTGGAAACTGAATCCAGGGTTTTTATGTCTATTTTGTTTACCCACAACACTTCCCTGTCTTTCTGTGCCATTCCCCTTCTTTTGGGCCAAAAGCAGTGGAGGCTGCCAGGCAGGGCAGGGCTGTGCATGTGGTTGCTCACCTGTGCTCTGCTTCTTAAACTAGACCTCTCATCTTACCAAGTAATCTTCCTGATGGCATTCCTACTACTTTTGTCGCTGTGTGAAATAAATGAAAAAAGCCACTGGCCTCTCCAGACAGCCATAACAACAACAAAAGAGAACAAAGCTTCATTTTTTATCCTTGCTGAAATGTTTATTTGAAAGCAGCACAGCAAGGTGGAATGGTTTGATTTGATTAGCAAGTCTAAATGTATTAGCAGCAAGACAGAAACTATATTACAATTAGTGATAATTAGTTGCACTGATTACTTCAGTCTGCAATACTGTTTGACAGATGTTTTTCTGCGGTACAGTATTGAAATAGGAGGGTGCTTTACCTTTGTGGTGCTTCTTAGTTCTCCTTCTGGTGATATCTTCCTTGTGGCATTGTTTGCTAATGAAGTCTCTGCTGTGGCTAGCGGAATCTGTGGCTTTGCAAGGCTTTTGCAGTGAAGTTTAAAGTGGTAAAATATATCTTAGTGTAGCTGATGCTTGACAACCCGTATAGTAGGCCTCTCATTTCTCATGGAAATGGTTACAGTCCAGCTCATCATCTCTGGTTCTGCCAATCAGCTCTGTCCTTAAAGTCTTATCCAGCCCTCATTACATACCACCAGTCCCTCCTTTGACTTCTGAAGGCTCTGACTGTGGTGAGAGGCAAACCTGGCTTCCCTGTCTAGCCAGCCTCTGATCTCTGTAAAACTCGAGGGGAGGGCTGGTAGTGTCAGGATTAGTAGCAAAAGGATGCTTCTCAGGGTTGGATTAGCTGCAGTAAAACCCTTTGGGGAACTGTGACCCATAGGAAGGAAATGACCTACCCAGATGTGGTGCTCAGGCCCACCCCACCTGTGCAGAAAAACGTAAAAACTCAGCTGCCATTTGCAGACGTAGGAAGTAGGGAGGGGAGTGAGCATTCAGGAGCTACCATTTATGTGTCTATAAACCACCTCGTATTCCCTGCTTTGTTAGTTAGAAGATTATGAAACGTTCCTGTAAATTACAGGTACCGTTCCAAAGAGAATCACTTTTCTTGTTGGGTGTCCTTTTTTATAGACAGTTGCTGTATCAAACACTGACTGTGAATCCTGTGACACAATCATATCCTCTCATTTCCAGGCACTGTGTAGAGCTAACCTTGCTGGTTCAGCCTCATGACAATAAACATATTAGGCTGTGACAATCATTCTGTTCCTTAGGAATAAACTGATACAATTTTGGATGTCTTCCTTTTGGTATGAACAGTAATCCCATTATCAGTCATCCAGAATAAACTGAATTATGATATGTATTAATATAGACCTGCGTACTGTCTGTGGGCTGTTTGGGGACAGATAAGCCAGAAATATGAGTTTGTACAAGCCAAATGTTTTGGGGCTTCTCCTAAATGTACATTGTATGCTATTGT
The DNA here is from genome assembly GCF_987193195.1 of Phasianus colchicus. Taxonomy (NCBI): domain Eukaryota; kingdom Metazoa; phylum Chordata; class Aves; order Galliformes; family Phasianidae; genus Phasianus; species Phasianus colchicus. The sequence goes on along the minus strand of NC_143436.1, from coordinate 71,090,051 downwards.
ACATGTGTTTTATTTGTTTCAAAATGGGGGTTTGCAGTCTCTACAAAGCGCTTCTATCAGTTGGCGGACATGATAGGCTGCAGCAAAAGGGATCATTTAAAGGTGTAGCACAGTTGCTGGCTATTAGAATAGATAGCAAAAGCCAGCAAATTCCAGGGTTGAACCTTAGGAATTGCCCATGAAAAACATTAGATTTCTGAACAGCTGGCTCTCTAAGAAAAGGACTTAGTAGCTAATACTGCGTGACCAGTCACTTTATGCCTATCAAGTCTTTTAGGAACGTGTATGTATTTCCAGCCGGCTGGAGTTGTGAGTCAAATATTAATTAGAAAAAAATAGAACGTGGGCACTGGTTTGTCACTCTGGAGATGAAATGTTTTGTGTCCTGTACCAATAAGGCTGTGTTTGAGGATGTTTCATTTGGCAGATCACACATCCCTTGCGGCTGCTCTGCTAACATTGAGCGCTGTAGGATTTTTCCGTACTGCGATGTCCCTGAGAGCCTGCTGAGAGACTTGTACCTTGTACAGTTCTCCAGGTCAGCTGTTAGGTTGCAGAGTAAGATGAGGGGAACTGCACAGCAGGTAAGGAAGCATCAGCTAACCTGTATTGTCAGGAGCAATTTGTTTGCTGAGTTTCTTCTCTGAGGGTGGGATTCTGCCCTTCTGCAGAGCTTGGAACATCCTCAGAGCTTGCTGACTTCTGTGGCCATAGAGCTCAGCACCAGGCAGGACTAGAGCCTGCAATGAACTGCAGCTGGAGCAGAGCCCTGGCTCTGATCTTGTTCAAGGAAAAAGCAATCACAGAGGTTGGGAGAAGTACACAGAGTATGAAATGAAATAGATCTGAATAGTACCTGAGATACAGGGAATGTGCAGCAGGAAGGAATAAAGGAAGAAGGCTGAATACTTGCAAGCCTGATGGCAGCTCTGCCACAGTGCTGCCTCCCCTTGTGCTCCCTTTCCCAGCTGGGATCCTTCCTTCAGGATTACAAGAGCTGTCCCACTTTTTGTCTTCCAAATGCCTTTAATAAAATGACACTTGCTTTTACGCTTCCCTCTCTTCCTTAGCTCTCCAAGCAATTAATAAAAACAAATTAATACCAAACTCCCCGAGCCCTTGTTGTAGAGAATGCTTGTCCCCCTTTCCTCTGCTCACAGGTGGGTGATATAAATGATGAGGCTAAGTGATGTGACCAAGAGTCATGTGAAGACTTGGTGTCATAGGTGGGAAAAGCTCTCCTGACTTGTGTGCAGATCCATAGAGACATTTTGCAGCTAATAGCCCCTTGAAATCAAAGGCTTATGGATGTGTTTATGGATCTGGACCTTATTTCTAACAGCTGCACTGTCCCTGTGGTATCTACCTAGTCAGCAGAAGAGATTTCATTGAAATAATTATGCATGTGGCTTTGCAGCTGTAGTGTACAGGAACTGCACAGTGTATCTTTAAACAGTATATAAGCTTTCCTGCATGTTCCCTATGCAAACAGAATATTTTTCTCCAGCTTGAGCCTTACATGCCTATAGTTAGCTGGTCGACATAATGAGTTGAAAGCCATCTGTGAATGCATGGTTTCCTCAGAGCATTAGCATGTAAACTACGTCAGGACAGCAGTCCATAGAAAATTTCCTGGAATTATAGAAGGTGGGATGTTTATTGATCAGCTGAAACATAAAGTTATAATGAAGGAGAAAAGGGATAGGTGGTGTAAATCTTGTTACGAAGAGCTGAAAATATGGAAAAATTGGATTTGCAGAATTAAAGGTAACTTAAAATGAGACATTAGAAAAGACATACGGCTGTGCTGTTGCATCTGTCTTGATTTTGGCAGTGCACCTGCATAGACTATTAAACTGATTGTCTCAGAACATAAGCTTGAATTGGAGTAAACTGCCTGGTATTAATTTAAGAAGAGGTGATAATGGTGTCATGCTGACAGTGTACATTTGTAGTGGCAACACTGGCAACTCTTTCTTTGAAAGCTCTCAGATATAAGAGCATAGATTTTCATTACTGAGAAAGAAATACAAAATGAGAGACATGCCTAAAATTTGAAATTAGAGGCAGCCTCATGCCAAGCTATTTAAAAATGCATTTTTTAAAAACATTACTTTTCTTCCTGAATTGTTTGTATTAAGGGCCTGCCATGGCCTGCAGTATTCATTACAGAGAGCTGGTGGAATGCTTGGAGAAACCAAACCAGCTCAGTCCATCTTCACAATTATATCTTCTCATAGTTCCTTTGCCAAATGACAGCCCCCCTCTGCTACCCAGGGCAGTGTCTTGAAGTCTGAAGTTGGATCTGGATTTCATAGCTGAATTATGTGTATTAATTTTTGCTTGTATACATGCCTGTGTGTAGGTGTACATAGGCATATGTATATTTGTTCTTTATATGTATATAATCTCAGCATGAGTATAAAGCACAGTCACTAGAAATTTCTGAGTCTTTGATATTGATTTATAGAACCTCCTGATAGAATCGTCCTTAAAAATAAAGGCTCCACTTGAGTTAAAATACATACTTCTAAAACGTAAAAGCTTTATTCTTTATCTCCAGTGATGCTTCTAAGAGTCATTTGCCAAGAGGAAGTAAATGGATATGAGCGTAGCAACTGCAGATAGCTGCTGTCTGAGACAACTAATCACGAGTAAAGCTCTGAACTCATCTAGATGCAAACTGCTGTCAAATGTACAGTGGAGCTAACTTGAAAAAAATACAGGGAATGGTTTTTCTTTTGCTAGTGTAGTTCAGTTGTAACAGAGCTAGTCATCATTTGTAGCTATAATAGATAAAGTAATTTCACTGTTTTTTGGAGCTGATAATGTTTCTTTAACTACAGTGTTACAGGTCGTACAGTCTTTTACACAGCTGGTCACCCTCAATAAATCTGTTTTTAAAAATCATTTGGCAGTTGTGGAATATATGACAAGTGTCTTATTACATCTAATCTTTATATAAAACATACTTAGCAGTGTTCACTGTACAATACTTGCCCTGTTAAATTTCAATTACTATTGTAGTTAGGAAACCCTGATTTAAAATGTCCTTCTCCATGGAATGGAATGGTGCCTAGTATTCAAAAAAAAAAAAAAAAACATTTTTCTTCCTCTTCCACCTTCTAGTGCTGTTGGATACACAGTGTCCTGTGCAAGGTCACACTGAGTGGTACCTTAGACAACATGGAAAAGACATAGGCTGATGCAGTCAGGTGCGTTACGTATGCAGTTGCAGTAGAAAATTGAATGAGGGCTATGTTCAGTATAGGTTTATCTACCTAATCTCAAAAGAGTAAAAATCTAGAAGTGTCTGGAGGTAGCTGTTGGTAGCAGGCATTTGCTACTGTTCTGGAATAAGAAATATTCCGCTGGTGATTATTTTGTAATGCTAGTTACTTCCGTGCTAGTTACTTCATACTTGTGGTTATGAACTCAAAGTCATTGGAAATGATGTAGTTGTGTTTTAACAAGGAAAGCATCCACGTGCATATCCAAAAGACTTGAGTATATTAAAACATTTGCAAAACATAGCTGTGCTCTAATATATTACACCTGAGAATGTGCTTGTTAGAAGTTGTGCACTGAAAACTTTTGCAAATTCTCCCATTTTCTAGGACAATAGATCTGTCAGCTTGCTTTCTCTGTATAGCATAGCTACATAGAGTATCGCTGGCTTCAGTTTCTTCCTCTTTAACTTTTATCTTGCAGCCTTCTGCCCTCTCTCTCACTGTTTCCCAGTTATCAAGCAAGAGCAGGGGGTCTCCTGGCTTCCCTGAATTTGATTAGTGTCATTGTTATGAATCATTCAGTTTGTTTCATACCAGCTAAAGTGATGCCAGTAGCAATTTGCAAAATCTGATTTAGGATTTAACATCACTTAAAAAAAAATTAATTAATGCCACTGATGAGGGGTCTCAACTTTCAACTTCCGTGCTGATGAATTTAGTGCCAGTGAAAAGCAAGATATAAACAATTCAGCCAGAAGAAGTCTGTATTTCTGTGACACAGAACCCATATTCCCTTTTAGACACCCGATGCTGCAGCACATGCACTCCTTCCTCTTATGTTTAAATCTGTCTGTCTTATTGTGTGCATATTTCCTTCTGGAGAGTGAATTCCTCAAAATGGAAGCTGCTGATAATGGTAGCTGTTGCACTGGCAATCACACATCCATAATTTCTCTGTGGATATATTGTTCTGTAATCCTACCATAAATTAAAATTAAATTCAGAGGACATTTTGCTTCCTTTAATCTATAAGAATTTGAATCCTCAAAATGTACCTAATTTGTGACCAGAGCTTAGCTAATGGCAGGGGCCTCTGGTATAAAGCAGTGAATTTAACAGACAGAAATTTGACACAAGTTTTTTCCAATACTTCACAAGACCTTTGCATGTTTAAGTCAGGTTTGCACTAATTTCAATAAAGAAATAGTTGTAAAAGTGGAACCTTACTGCAGTTGCTGCCCCCCTTCTCCATTTCTATGATGTCTGCACTTTTTGGCCACCTGGGCACATAGAATCCTGAGAGTTGGAAGGGACCTTTAAAGGTCATCTAGTCCAACTCCCATTGGACTGTGTAATGAACAGAGACATCCACTGTTAGATCAGGTTGTTCTGAACCTTGTCCAGCCTGACACTGAAAGCCTTCAGGGATGGTGTTTCCACCACATCTCTGGGCAAAAGATGGTCCTGCTTTATATGAGGACCATATATACTATATATGAGGACTTATACACTGAGGATAGGTGGGTTTTCAAAAATGCAAACTTTTTTTTTCCCTTCACTTTTCTCTTTGGAAACCCTGAGCACTCTGGAAGCAGAAGCTTTGTGGCAGAGGTGAGCACAGCACAATCATCTTGAGTCCCAGTTAATGTTAACCAGCATCTATGGGCCTCGATTAAGATGCAGTCAGAAATTTCAATTCCTTGAAAACCTACCAAAAAAACAATTGGTAGATCTCTTTTGAAAAATAAAGCATCTGTCTGGTGCCAGTGTGCCGTATCTCATGTCTTCCCTGGCAGCTTTAAGCAGGCCTTTCTGAGAGAGGCTCATTCTTGCAGGGATGAAGAAGCAGCAGAAGGAGGAAACTATTGGCCAGAGATTTCAGAGTTTCAACTCAGATTCCTTTTAGTCACCAAGTTAGGGAGCCACAAGAGCATTTCTAGCTTTCTGCTCGCAATCTGCTGAGCAGTGATCATTTTCTGTGCCCCATTTTATTCGGTCAGCTGTCAAGCTGACATCTGCTGAGAAAGCCTCTAATCTTGGCCTGTGCTGGTCAGCCATTTGCTCTGCGCTGCAACGAATCTGCCTGTGCAGTGCACATCAAGCAGTGTGCCAGTCTTTATCCTTGTCAGCGTTATGCAAATCCTCAGTGCTGATGTTAATGCCAGTTTGGTTTTTATAGCCTGGTGACAGCAACAGCCCTCAATATTAAATACAAATATACGTACACAGTTACGGCAATGATTACTCTAGATGTTCAGCTAGTCATAATATTTGCACTTGGCGTGATAAGGAGCTTTGAATGATAATAGCACTATAGTAGAAGCTTGTTAAAGTGACAGTAACCCTGGTGTCATTATTGAGAGGTACACTTGTGCTTGCTTTCCTGTAGCGTTTTCAGAGACTGCCCTCCTCATTTGTGTGTGTGTAGCACATGAACATGCTCTAATTGTGCTTGAGGATAGGATGTGAAGTCCTCTAAACTTCTTTCAGTTTGGTCTGTTGTAAGATAGCACTGGGGTCTCAAGAGTTATCTTAGTTGTTTGGAATCTTCTTCTATGGAAGTATGGTTCATTAAAACAGTCCACTCCTGATGCAGGATGTCCCAGTTGATGCTGCCTTTATTCACTAACAGAAAGAAGGATCCTGGTCTGCATCTGACTTCTTCAAACAGTACTAGCTGCAAAGGGGAGTGAGTTTGAGGTAGATTGTCACATGATGACAACAGTTTGTGCTTCATCTTTCTCTTTTGGCTGAAATGATAACATATTGGAAGGATAGCAGCACCCAAAACACTGTCTTTTTCCAAAATGCAGCCATGCAGGCTGGATTCTGCCCTGGGAATTCCTGGGACCCCATACCACAGATAGGTTGATAAGGCCCAGGACACTTCTGCTGCCACATGAATAGAGGCAAGCTGATGGGATTTGTTGGCAGGGTCATTTTTTGGGTGCTGTCACCTAGGAGGTTGTTCAGTACAACTGAACCAATGGTTTCCACTTCCCCAAATCCTGCTCTCCCTATGTATGGATGATCAGAGTCACACTTATAGATTTTGTGAGCTTCCATAATGGTTGTTGTAAATACAGGTTTAGCACTTGCAGTGTTTAGACCAAGAGTGTCATTACGTGAATGCCCCTCTTTGCAGGTGGTTGTGTTCCTTTGTTTGTTTGGTTTTGCATATGGCTGTAAAAACTTGGTCCATGCTGTACAGTCAGTCTACAATATTGTCTACTCACCCTTGGGATTTTGGAAAGGGATTAAATGTTTCAGTGACTGAAATATTTTAGTAGCTATGCTGTTGCATCCAGCTTCTTTCCCCAGCATGGGGTGAGTGTGGACACGATCTGCAGAAGCACTGAGTTTTAGGATGCTCAGCTTTTGCATGTTGTGTACAACATTCATGCGTGCTGGCCATAAGGTTGACTGACTGCAATGCTTGGCAAGGAAGAGACAGGGACATGGAGTGTTGGGAGGAGATGGGCTACATTGTCTGGATAGTAGGCTGTCTGTCACTGCAGTGCGAGCTGGTTAGTAGAAACCTGTTTGTATACTTAATCTTGAAAGGGTAGATACTTGATAGTTTATAAAACTCAGGCCCTGTAATCTTACACCTAAAATAAAGTCACTGAGTAAATATTATTACGGATAGCTTTTGCATGACAGTCCATACAAAGCTTGCATCTTTCCCATACTTATTGCACCGGAAGAATCAAGTAAGGTCTAACAAAAGATCTGTTTTTTCAAGCTTCTGCTTCAAGTTCTGACCAGCAATGGTGTAGAGAATGCTCCTTGGATAAAGAATTTAGATGTAGTCCTGGAAACATGTAAATAACAGTAACAATACAATTATTATGTATATAATTATATGAAAGACTGGTAACCAAGCACTCCTGAATTGTTAAAGAAAGGATTTTTTCATTTGACATCCAAGAGACTACACTGGTAAATAACAGGCACTTTCAAATTAGTCTTTAATTTGACCCATCTTCAGTAAGATTCACTGGCCACAGAAAGGAAAGCTCTCCCTATACATTAGGAGACCCATATGGAGCACCCAAGCTATTTGCCAGGTATTGTACTACTCATGTCTCCTCTGTGACTACAGCCTCTCAGATGCTATTAAGAACAAGAGGGATGCAGGCATCGTGAGTAACTGACTTATGGCAGAACAAACACTAATGAAAAAAGTCTAGTGATTTCAAATGGGTTTCTTGTTAAAGCTGATGTTCTACAAGTAATAATCGCATTTGGAGCAGGCTATATTGGCAGATAATGTGCCTTTAATGCCATTTTATGACTTTGCCTTCTTTTCATCGCGAATAACTGAGATTAGAGTCCATTATTTGCCCAGGAAGCCCACAAAATTCCCTAACTAAGCATAGTTACATCGGTGTTCTTATCTTGGAGACAGGAGTTGCTGTTTTGAAGCCATTCTGTTGAACTTTTAATGTGTATTTTATTTCTATTTCTTCTGTGTTTAATATGCAGTTTCCATATATATTAATGTATGCTTCTTCTAAAAGATTGGAATTGCTCTTTTTTTAGTTGAGATTCAGTTTTGTTTTACTTTTGCAAAATTAATGCCACTAGAAATCCATTCATGTAAAAATAAATAAAAAACAGAATACGTGAGAGTTTGGGGCAATTTGTCACAAGACAGAGTATTCAGATTTGAGACAATGATTTGCATTTTTCGTTGTGAAATTTGAAAAACATGGAACAGTTGAACTCTGAACCAACAGATATTTCTTTTTCTAGGGTAGACTGAAATGAAACACTGACAAGATTTCTATTTTATAATCCTTTACTATCTTGAGTGCAGCTACTTAACTAAAGGCTGTGGATGCCAATTCAAATGTTACATAGCTCATTGTGTTCACGCAAATTAATAATGTTAGTATTCAAGTTAATGTACATTGTTATCTACTGTGCATTTCAAAATACATAAAACACTGCATAGTTGTTGTAATTATCCCAGAAATAGCTATTGTGCATACACAAAAGTAAAGCTAAAAGATTAAAGTTTAAAAGTGTATCAAGCATGTTTTAGAATGTAGTTGCAATATTTAGCCACATAGGTGTTCTGAATTCTACATTCATGAAATTCCTGGTTTTAATCATATTGCCAAGATTATTGCATTTTACTATTTGCAATGTTATTTCTGATTAATCTAATTTGTTTCAAAACACATGAAGGCTTTTGTCCTTTGTTTATTTTTATTTTTGTGTTTGTGCTATCTCTTCAGATAGGAGAAAGCCTGAATTCATTTCCTGTGATATATCTTGTTAGACTATATCAGTGATACTCAATAGCATTGACTATGGCATTTAAACACAAATAATGGAAGCTCGGAACTGCTACTTTTTTGTTGTTACTTCATGAATACTGGGGCAACTCCTATGAATCTTAGTCACAGCCCAGAGTTGTAAAGAAACAGAATAAAAAAGATAGTTCCAGTCTCAAGATGTTACAGTTTAAGTTACCCAAATAAAAATTAACACACACTTTTATTATAACCTGAAATAATGCAGTTAGCTACTTTTTATAATGAGATAACTTCTAGACTAGTGTGATAATATATTTTTACATGAATAATAAAATGAATTTTAAATGAAGAAAAATGAACCATATTCTTAGCCACCCTGAAAATACCAATACTGCAACTCCAATAAAGCCTTAGGTATTCAGGAATCCTTTGTCAAGGAATAGATGCTTGTTCTGAAACCCCTGACTGGTAACTGTGCTCATGACATTTTATCATGCCATTTTTTCACTGGGGTGTTTGTAGCTGGGGTGTACTACAGCAATGAGTAGGTGGGTCAACTTAGTTGAAAGAGTGCATTTTAAGCAAATGAAACTTAATATCACAAACTTTACCTGAGCACAATGTTAATTAATGTGTTTTTGAATAAATTAATAATAGATTAAAAGAGGTGCTATGCTGGATGGGTAAGATACAGGGCTTGGGGAGGCCAATCCTATTGATTCCAGAGGTTTTCAGCTCTCATTTCATACCTACTTTGTCTCTTACTTAGCGAGAGATCTCACAGAATTTACTTCTTATTTCATTTTCATGCTCTGTTGGTCAGCAGCTAGGGTGGGAGGTGGTAGAGCTGGACAGAGCTTGAGTAAAGGGTACTGCTGAAAAATGCAGAGCCTGACAGAAGGCCTTCTCTTAGGTGCTTTTTTCTCCTAGCTTGTGATTCAAAATGATGCTGAAACACAAAAAGTTATGTTCAGTTAGTTCTTGAATGTCTTTTTTGGTCCTGTTATAGAGCTGTAGGACTTGAAATGAATGCTAGGAGGCTGAGATAGAGAGGAGAGTGGTTCTGTGATATCTCCAGAGGTACTGGGAGCTGTACGTAGGTCAAGAAGGAGGTCAAGAAAATTAGGGGTGGACGTGGGAACTGTAGGTAGAAGCATCTCTGTCTTTCAGAGACTGCAACTGCCAACATCTCTTGAAGATCTGTAGCTTTTTGTTTTCTGCTGGTTTTGTGTTGATCTTTTGGTTATTTCTGACACTTGCACATGGTCAGCCCAGTGAGAGCAGTCTATAGCTTTAATTATTACAACACATCTTATCTTCTTTAGATACTCTTACTCTGGTAGCAGCCAGAGTAGAAGATCCTGATTTCCTTACTCTCTTCCCAGAGGGATCGGACTCAGATTTTGTGAGCAAAGCTCAAATCTGGCTTTGACTTAAGCTCTAGAAAGTGTGCAGGTAAACTTGTATGTAAGCAAAAGGGAGGGCTCTCAGTGACTTCAGTGGCTCTTACTGAAATAGTACCATAAGTGAAATACTGTGCAGTGTAACCAAGAGTCCAACTGTGGAACTTCCAGTTCCTCCTCTGTAGTTGTATGCAAATTATCACATGTCTCTGGCCTCAGTTGCCCCATCTGTAGTTGAAGGTAGTCCATCTGTGCTTTAGAATAAGAGTTAATATGCAAATGCATTGAGATGCATGCTTGGAAAAGGCTGCCATGTCATTTCCACACAAGTTATTGCATGCATTATTTTAATTTTAAATATAAACATTTTTTTCTGGCCAGAATTTTGCTGGTGGCAAAAAAATCTATTGGGAGCAAGGTAGTGAATGCCATCATTTATATAGAAGAAAAAGAATAAACAAGAAACAATAAAATATTCTGACCGGGAACTCTAGCTGCGCCCATTGAAATCTATTGATTGAAAGTGGAGCAAGATCAGACTGCTTACACTTTTATTAATGATACTGACAGTTTAGTATGAGTGGAGAATGGCTTGTAATTAGGTTTAGAAGCGTTATTGATTATTGTCATATTTGGTATCGATTATCTCACTACTTGGAAAAAAAATAATCCTGAGCCTCTTTAGCAATGCAGAGCAGGGCCTCTTTGGCTTGCCTTTCTGCTGTTGCAGCGATGATTAATCTGCTGCTCAAGATCACATGAAGTCCAGTCAGCCTTGTGGGCTGGGCTTTTAGTTGAATAATACTGGCAGTTCTCTCCTCCTCCTGCTTCGGATCTTCATTCATTGGCTGCCCTGCAAGGAAGGATACACCCATTTTTTTTTCTGTAATGCCTTCCAATAGGCATTTTTGAAGAAAATGAGGGCTAAATCCTTATGTCTAAGATGGAGAACCAAGATTAATAGTGGTTATTTGTCAGCTGATAACCTCCAAAAAAAAACAATGTATTTGTCACCCACCCCTACAGTCAATGTTGTATAAAGCCATACATATAATAACTTGGAACAAATGAGAATATCCATGACATGAGCTAACAGAGCGGAGATGCAAAATATGCACAACTTCTTTGAAAAGTCTCTATGATCCACATGATGCCTCAAGAAATCACTGTCAGCCTGGAAGAACAGACATTAAACTAATATTAAGCAGCGCCAAAGCTGCTCGATTTCAAAGGCCAGCAGTGCTGACCACTCACGTATTTGTGTGACCGAAGCTGTATAAAAATCAGCTCTGGACTAAAGAAAGGATGTGCTTTTAAAATAATAGCAACGGCTGAATTTCTCTTCAGTTATGTTGACACAGCTTAAAGGAGTTTTTTGGATGGCTGTTTCAAAGCAGAAGAAAACCTGTGTGGCTGAGGTCTGCTGAGGTCACTGCACCTCTATCAGCACTGCCAGAGAGCAAAGCCGCCTGCAGCAGAGGCTCTGGGTTGCGGTAAGGGTTAGAGGGCATTCCAGTGACTGGGCACTATCCTTCATTTGTCTCTTGCATTCAAACCAAACAATAAGATTTCTGAGGGTGAACAAATTCCTCAAATGCCTAGGATTCCTTCCAAACCTTCTGAAGCAAGGGCTTTTTTTTTTTTTTTTCTTTTTTTGAGGTACTGTCAATTATTGATTTTTTGCCAAATGGAAATTTCTTTGAGTCCAAGAAGATAAAGTGTTTCCAGTGAATGACAAGAGACACAAAAGTGCGCTATTTCCCTCGTGGTTAACTTCTGCTAGATCTTAAGGTTTTGGTTTTTCTACCACTTCTATTTTTATTAGTACGGAATATCTCATTCTGCAGTGAATGCATATATGTATTTTGGAAGCATAAAGCCCGCCACTGACCTGGATTTGGATGCATCTGTGACAGCCTACTTCACTGACTGCCAGCTGAGCATAGTGCATTTAATTGATGAAATAATAATGATGAACCGTGCCTGAACTTGCTTTGACGACCACTTGAAGCAGAAGCCGTAGTAAATCAGGCCAGGGCAGCAGCACCCCAGTGGTCACAGTCCATCCTCAAGCTTGGCGCATAGAAGGGATCGTGGGATCATTTAAGTGCTGCATTCTGGGTCCCAAGCATGTCCCCACAGGCTTACTTTTTTTTCACGCCTAAGAACTCATTTCTCCTTGCTTTAATAAAATCTAAGAGAAAAGAATTCGTAACTCCTTTTTTTTTTTTTTTCCTTCTTTTTAAATTATTATTATTAATATTACTTTTAAAGAGCAACATTTTAATGCACCCTGTTAACTGCGCACTGCATTAAGCTGATTAAAAGAGGGCTTCCCATTTCTAAACTATCTTAATGTAGAGACAGGCTAGGGTAGGACTGCTAAATAGATACAATGGCAAGGCAATATATCTGCCTCCCTTAACGGTTCTTTAGCGTGATTACTGTTGCATGCTCCCTCTAGCAGCCCAAGTCTGCATCTCATTAGCTTCCAGAATGGGACTTCTGATAACTGGGACTCAAGTCCTGCAGTTTTTATATGGGGAATGTCTGAAAGTGTTAGCAAACTTTCTATCAAGACTTGCAGCCTTTTTTGTGTACGTTCTTAAAGAGCAGCAGTATGTACCAGTGGCTTGTTGGTGTAGTTCTTTAATGAGGGGAATATGTTTAGAAGGTTTTTGTGCAGCTTAATTAACATTACCCATTGGTTTGAATTTGTGAAAGAAGACTTTAAGAAGATAAATACTTTGGCCTATAATGTCCCCCTAGGTGCTCTTTGCCTTGAAAATTGGTCTTTTGTTTTCAGGACCAGCGTGGAAAGAATAAGTACAGGATGTAAATGAAGAAAGGGTTTTCTTAGGCCTTTGTTAGAATTTCAGGTTGATTATCCTTGTTTCCCCCCCCCCCCCGGTTCTCAGACATGCCAAAATGTATCAATTAACCATAACAAAGAGATCAAAGAAGTTCTTTCTTTGCAAAAGGGAATATTTGTGCTCAAATATTGTCTTTTAGGGCACGGGATACTGGAAAGGTTGTTTTGAAAAGCAGTAAAATAATTTTGAGTGATATACTTAATCCCACATACTGATGGATTATTTTGTTTTCAACATGAGACACTTGATAAAATAATAGCAAGGAATCAGAAAACCATTTACATGTATCCGTAACAAAAGGCACTGTTATGTTTGCAATGAATTCCAAATTGACTGGAAGTGGAAGAACTTGAGCAGGTAACTGTAATCCTTAATTCTTCACCATGATGGTCAACTGATGTAAGATTGTCTGTAGAATATAAGGAATTTTGAAAGCAGTGCGAGATGTGGTATCCTAGGAGTTTCAGGGGAGATCAAGACCAGTTAGAAGCCGATTTGGCCATCTGTGGAAAGACCTTCATTGACTAGATAACATAGATAAGATTTGCAAATTTTATTTCATAGCATATTATCTGCTCTTGACCCAGCCACATAAAAGTTATCTTCTGAAACTGAAGGAAAGACTACAGTGAGGTTGAGAGAGACCTACCTTGCTATGATTTAGTGCAACGTTCTACTCTGAACTGTTTTTAATATCCACTCTTAGCGGAGTATGTGCCCATTGACCCACAGCTTGAGTACTTTAAATCCTCTGTTCATAAATACTTATAGAAAATGTTGTCTTAAGTAGAAGAACACAGGGCTGGGAACCATGTCTCTAGGGCTCTCTTACAGCCTTGTGTCTTTTTCATCGTGGACATAAGCTGGTTCTCAGTAAAGGCTTTCTATTGTCTTTAGGGAGAAGACATATATGGCCTTAGCTGCATCATTCAGTACATTGCTTTTTAAAAGGAGATCTCAAGCACTGAAAGCACTGATTTGCATTTGTAGAGAGATCAAAGAGATGAAGGGGTTCTTTAGAACAATACATTGTATTTATGCATTTCTTCTCTCTCAAGTGGAGATGTTTTGCTTCTTCCACTAGATCTTTTGGTTAAGAGACACCGTCACATTTTCAACTTTGAAGTTGTTGACTTGGCTGTGTTCCTGTTGATGCATTAGTGGTGCTGCTGTGGCAAACAAAAGTCCAGCTGTATGAATAACCCTATCACTTTTGATCTCTTTCTAACTTTGAAGATCTCCTCTCCAAATCATTTTTAAAGCTTAATACTGATTCTTCAGGAGATTTTCATTAGGATTAACAATTGGAAGAACATGCCAATCTAACATTTCATGATTAGGAACTGAATTTGTCTTCTTTGCGGTTCACCATATGAGACCTCTTCACAACTTAAGCATGGTGTATTAGGATCATAGTATAAGGAATGATTCTGATTTCAATTTTCTTTAAGTTAGGAAAAGCTCTATTGATAACAGCAATTTTACCCATGCAAACCAAATGTTGTGAAGTAGGATTTGCAATCTTAGAATTCCTTCTCCAGCTCTATAAATCTTCAGGAGAAATGAGCATGAATTATATATTGTGGGTGGACATTAATTATTTCAAGGTAGACAAGTATTGGGAGCCAAGGCTTTATTATCCCTTCAACTTATATCTGTTTTACTAATCTGGAAGTGAAATGTTGCTAACTACTAGGATTGACATTTCTTCACATGGCTTTATTATCATGTTCCTGTGTCCAGCAGCATTATGACAACCTGTCTATAACTGGAAACCGATCTGTCAGTGCCTAAGCTGAGTGAAATAGAAGCAAACAGTAGGAATAGTGAATGTTATTGACTTAAAATTAACTTCTTATTGGCCTTGTTATCCTAGATGTTGCATTAGGATGAATGAGACATTCCCTATAGTCACGCAGCTTTCAGCTAACAGCATCTGTTTTGAAAAAACATAATTTTACAATACAAATAAATAATTTTGTACCTCCACTATTTTTACTTTGCTACAGAAATGCTGACAGCACTCCATTAGGGATGATGTCCCACTTGGCACTGAGCCTTGACCCTCACACAAAACGCTCAATAGTTTAAGAGCATCTTCCTTACTTGTTATTCCCTTCTTAACATGGTGGTTCTGTAAGTGCACAGAATGAAGCCGAAGGATTTGAGATCCTGCCTCAGGTCTGGATGGTTTTCTGTTAAGCACAGAAATTTGGAGGTGAAATGTAGGTCACTTGGGCACCCTGCTTCTCTGTCTTTTCAGGCTTTGGTGCAAGTTCAAGCAGCTGTCAGGCCAATGACCCAGCTGGAAATTGGGAAGCCTGCAATATAAAGGTTCTAAGTTTGTCCAGAACATGTCTCACTGAGTTTTCTTGTGAGTTGGAACTGTTGTAGAGTGTTGTAGAGTATAAAATATGGTATTAATTGTTGGATGAAAATACTATAGGATTGATACCATTTCCCATGCTTTCAGATTAGCAGTCTGGTTTTAAATCACCTATAAGAAAAGTCTCAGATTAAAATAAGGGATTAAAAATGGGGAGTTTGGAATGGGAGAGCTGGCAGAACCTTGGCAATGGTCTGTGGTGGGTGTGGAGTGGAGCTTCAGCTCCTACAAAAAAGACCATGGAAGTGAGAAGTATGTATGGGAGCAGAAGTGCCAGGACAGGATAGTGACCAGTGAGCTATAAACACCCCACTCTCTTGAGAGGGCTGCCTGATGCTAAAGGAGTTTCACATTTCATATACCCAAGATGTGGAACTATCTGTCTGGAACTGAGGACCTGAAAATGTCAGTTTTTTGAGTTTTCTGTATAGAGTCCATGCTATGTTGTTGAGTAATGGAGGATCTTGGAGAGCAGCAAGGTGTCTTTAAACTCCTTCCATGGTACCTGAAGAGATTGGTTTCCACTTCTCCTCCTGTTAAGCAAGGACGTGCTATGCAGTGAATGAGCAGCCTTGCAGCCTTCTAAAAATGTACCTCATGGCTTAAAATGCCAGAGAGGTAGGAAAAGTACAGCAAAGCAGATAGTTTAGTCAGATTGAGATAACACAGGAGAGGCAGGGGAAAAAAAAAAAAAAAAGAAAAGAAAAGAAAAGCTCCTACTAAAATTGTACCTTAAATGTGAAGAAACGGTGCTTATATGAAGTGACAAGGAGCTAGTTAATGGGATCCATATCCACAAGTTACAATAATGCAGCTTTTAAATTGAGTTTTTGTGGCAGACCGGCTGAATAAAATTGCTCAGCTGTGCTTCAGTTGTGTAGTAAGTGGTGCATGTGGTGTGAAAGACAAGCTGCAGCGTGATAACAGGCTATCTCCTCCATGCACAAAGAGTTCTGTATTCTGATCAACTCAACAGCATGCACCGGTAAATATTGGTCCAAACCATTTGGTCATTAGAATTTATTGTGTTGGTTTAATCACACTGAGTTTAGGCACTTTTTCTGTCAGAATCTACTGATTTGATTTTGAAGAAAATCCTGTGCAATTATTACCATGTCGTGCTGGCATGAGATTCAGGATCACTGGGGAGTCTGATGGGATGTAGTGGCACATGCAAGAGATTGGGGTCAGTGGGAGTGGAATCAGCCTTTGCTTCTCTTTGGTTTTTCAGGGTCAATTCCAGAAGTGAGTGTCTCTAATCTGAGTTTTTGGCAGGAATAGAAACAGAACAAATACCTCCATGGTTCACTGACCCCCCTAAAATTTATTTGGAGGGGTTTTGGCTCACATTTGCTTGCAGTGGACTGGCTCCCTCATGCCTCCCTCACCTCCTTCTCTGTGGCAGAGTTGCTGTCTTATAGAAAGATTTTCAGGCATTTTCCCCAGTGATTTTTACTCTTGTAATCTGCAGATGTCAACAACACCTTCATATCTTTTTTTTCAATTTGCTTTTGTATTTTTTGTAAGATTGGTGAAGTGAAACCCTGGCAAAACCCACATTTACTTCAGAGAGGTGCCTAGCAAGTGTTCTTCCATCTTGGCTGATGTGAGTGCAGAGATGCTGTCACTGTGATTTCAGGAGATTGCTGGAGAGCACTGCTTGTTGTCCCTATGGTTTGTGATGTGGGGATACTGATGAACAGGGATTAGGGGGAGATGAAACACATTTTTTACTGCTTGTGACTTAACCCAGGCTTCACACCCAACCCAATGCTCTCATTTAGAATGCTTGGACTCTTTGAGGTACATGTTGCTGGCAATCCTCATGGTTTTATCACTGGTCTCACAGTGGTGAACACTGTTCAGATTAAGGCTTGGTTCTTGTCAGCAGATGTTAAGCTTTCATTCTAAAAACAGAAGTTTTTAGCCTACTTGATGGTTGAGAGAAATTTGAAAACTCAATTCATTTAAAGGAACTCATCTATATTATTTTCTCCCATCTCATTTCTATTCTTGCATGTTTTGGAAGGGAACTAAGTCTTGAGTTTCTGAACATTTGAAGCTGCCAGCGTTGCTTTTTGTATAGCACTGCAAGGTTGTAGACCCAGGTTTTTAGACGTGATAGCTTTTAACTCTTGTTGAAATCAAAGGGAGCAAATGTACCTAAGTACCTTTTAAAGTTTGATCTCCAACTTTATACTAGCTTGTTCCCACACAGTCCACGTTATTCTGTATATGGTAACTTGAAACAGTACTTGTGTTGAAAATGTTCAGTGCTCATTTCTTACCAGTGCTGGCTTTTTAATAATAAAAAAATATCCATAAGAACTTAAGGAGTGGTTTATGAGGTCAAACCAAAGCTCCACTTATCCCAGTATCCCATATCTGATAGTGAAATAGTCGGTAACAGGTGCACATAAAGGCATTAGAGTGGGGCAAGCAAACAGGGATGCTTTCCTCAATCTTCCACAATTTGTGGCTCAGGGACTTCCCAAGCCAGAGGTGGTCTTTTCCTAATGTCTCTGTAATGGTCCTGAGCAATGCCTTTATTTGAAATTTGAATAATCATTTGCCTACTCGGACTTGAAATAATTTTTGAGGCATATTTATATGGAAGACCAGGGGCCCATTGGATAGCCCAGAATATATTTCTAAGTGTGAATCACCACAGGCAGCTCATCTAGCTGTGCTCAGAAACATGAACCCCTATCAGCTGCCTTCATTACAGTATTACACTTGAGGGGAGAAAGTGAGATGAAGAAATTAAACCTCACAGTCAATTAAGGAAACAAAAGGAGTGGACTGTGGATTTACAGCCAGATTTTCCAAAGTGCTCAAAACCTGAATCTCTCACTGAGGGACAATAGATGGGTTTTCCAAGCCGCTCTGTGCCCAACGTGTGAAGCCTATTTAAAAATCTTTCTTGGACTGTGAGAGATTTCTCAGTTTGGCCTTTAGGTTTGCATCCTTGGGAGCCTGCCCTGGCAGAAACTTGGGAGTCATTCTTACTGCTTTTGAGTTCCTCACAGGAGCCCCAAGCTGCTTTGGTGGCAGGGGAGGAGTGCTCTCTTGCCCAAGTATTTTTTCTCTTCCTCCATCTCTGTTCTCCATTCGTGGACTCACCGAGTGTGCCAGCAGGACCATTCGGAAAGCATCGGGGACATCTTGAAGCATTTTGAGGTCACAGAGCAAGGCCTGAGATAAAGCGAACATAAACACTCAACCTGTAGGGTGGCACGAGGTCAGGCTGCAAATGCGCGTGTGGTAAATGTAGATGGAACTCTTGCTAAATCATCACTTGACCTACAAATTCCCCAGAGCAGTGCCTCTCTCCAGCCGTGCAGGTGCAGCACACCTCCTCCTGCATCTTCCCACATTCTCATCCACGGTGAGCTGGATGCAGAAGGGCTGGGAGATTTAACTCGGTCACCTGAGGGCAACAGCGAGTTCTGCTGAGTGGGGTTGGTGCAGTGTAATTTACTGCCGCCGTAGATCAGCAGCGAATTACTACCCCTTGAAGCAAAAGGGAGGCAGAGATTTGATTCCTTTCTGATGCCGAGGAGTCAGAGTTAGCCACGGTGCTCGGGGCAAAGATGCAATCTGGCTCTCCTTTTGTTAGCGGTGCGCAGGGGATCATTAACACACATATAAATGTAAACAACGCACCCACGGTTTGCGGGGACTTTCATTCAAAGTTCAGATAAATAAAAAATGATCTCCAGGCAAAAAGAAGGCTCTTTGGCTGTGGGCACGGTTTTATTTTCAAACAGCTACAAATACGAAATTATTCAACTCATTAATTGACTGTGCAGCTTTATGAGAACGAGCATATGGCCACAAAAATCTTTTTCTCCCTTCTTCTGCTGCACTGCCTCCCCTCCCCGAATGATAATCAGTCTGTGTTTAGACCTGGAAATCCAACGCACCATAAAAACTATTAAAATTTCCTGGCTTTGTGAGGCATAAAAATCTTTGCGGTATCAAGCTCGTTATTCCATTATGTCAATTTAATAAAGATTGGAAATACTTCTGGTCCGGTTCAAAAATTTGAAAAGAGAAATTTCTAAATAAAAACCAAAAGTTTTTTTGTTTTGTGCAAATGCTTATGGCAGGACCAACCAATGGAAGTGTTTATGATAGAAAACAGGGACAAAATTTCAGAGAGATTTTTCTGAAACGCTCTTGTTTCTCAACCAGATCTTTACACATTCACAGAAGGTAAAGTATGATAACTGTGCGTTCTGTAATAACACACACAACACATGGATTTCTAAACAAGTATATGCAAACACATGATTAGCAAAGCAGATTGTTACCCGAATTAATCCCAAAGCAGATTTTTAGCTAAATCACTTATAGGAAACAAAAGCATATTTCTTGAAACTTTCTTTATTGACTATTTAATTGCACAGGTTGCAGTGTTGTTGTAGGGCCAAGCTGTTTCTTGCATAGCAGGCAGGTACAGGGGACAGCTCTTTACCTGCTAGCACCTTGGTTTGGGAAGCCTTGCCTGTGAGTGGCTGCTGCCAGCAGAAGGTTTCACGCTTTAAGCCAATGGGAAGAAACAAGTGATGGACGTGCAAGGACTCCTCCTATGTGCATTCCTGCAGCTGAGCCCACGTATGGGGGGAAACAGCACACTGCCACTGTTTGCAGTGCAGAAGGGACCCAATGCCAGGCAGTGCTGGAGAAACTCAGCTGGATTTTTCTGGAGGCAGAAATTCACTGGGGAGTGGGGGTGATGGAGGCAATCTTCAGGCAGCCCCCCATAAAGTCCCTTGACCCAAAGCACAGATGAGCTTCTTTGGCTTTTCAGGAGCAGAAGGACTGCAATCTTGTGCTTGTTTGCTGATGCTCTAAACCCACTATCAGCTTGCTGGCCTCTCTTGCAATAACCTCCTTCCTTGCTCAGTTCTAGAGTGTCTGTGCACAAGCAGATACTCCTGTGAGATGTGGGATTAAGGCAAACTTGACCCGCTGTATCCTTTCAGCTAGAAAGAGGAAGAGAGAAAGTCGAAATGCTTAGCCCAGCTGTGCCCTGTCTTTCTGATTTCTGATCTTTAAACAAACACCAAACTGTTGTTAGTGAGTATGATGAGGTTTTCTATGTTGCATTAGCTGATATATGGAGGAGTCTCATTTGTCAGGGGAAAAAAGCTTCAACATACAGTCTCTCATCAGAGAGCTGGATTGATACACCCAAAACAGACAGAGAAAAAGCAGAAGAATTGTAGCATGCTCATTACAAGGGAACAACCACATGGCTGCTTGTTTTCTCCTCTTGGAAAACCCAAGCTGATGATCTTTTGAGTGGTCAAAAGAACAGTAATGAATGTCACCAAAACGTTTCTGGTTGAACTCTCCTTACTTGGCTAGTGGCTTTTATGTGACTAAGCCACAAGGTCAAAAGAGTAGAAATTAACCTGATTGCCCTGAGCTGTCATTGGGATATAAGGCTCTTATAAACCCAACTGTTGTGTGCCACTATCTAATCAATAGGTGCTCTTATAAGAACCCAAGTATAGGTGCTGCCAGGATGAGTGTGCCAAGCTCCCTCCAATCCACAATAGTGCTCTTATTCCTCTTCACTGACAGTGAAGTGGGGAAAATGAACAAACCCTCTGCGTTCAAAACCCGCTCTCATAAAGAGTGACATGTAACTTAAAGCTGCATGGACATTTTGTCTAATAAAAGAACCCCATATCTACTGAAGACTCATAAAAAGTGATAAACACCAATATTTCTGTCATTAAATGATATCGTAACTGGAGCTAAATCGCCACCTGCAATGAGTAAATTAAATATTGACTATTTCATTGACTGTTAGATTTAATTTGAGGCAATCATGCAGGAGCTATAATGGCACAAAAGATGAGTGACTATTTAATCTTGGCTGTCATCCCTGTTAAGTGTTGAATAATGAGAAAAATATGCACTTGACAGAGTAAGGGAGTTGACTTCATCTTGGGTTTCTGTGTCAGGACTTCCACTTCATAAATTTGTAACAAAGCTGTTAGGAACAGCTGTTATGGCAGCACTCACCTCCCTTTTAGCATGGCAGGATCTGGTAACCTCAGTACCCTGTCTAGACGTGCTCCAGCTTGACTTAGTTCTCAGCAGAACTGTTTGTATGAGCTAGCAGAGGGAGTGAGTGCCTTTCTGAGCAGCAGCAGCCTGTGCTCTGCTGCAGCACACAGCTGTGCTCAATGACCAGATACAGAGCTCGTTAACCACCTTGACTTCTGCAAGCTTGTTTTTGGAACTAATGCAGCATTCCGTGTTCTGCCTGGGATAGTGTCATGCAACTCAGATGTGAGTTCTTTTTTTTTCTTTTCAGAGATGTTTTCTGCTTACTACTTTGCAACTAGGTGAGAATCCACGCCTCTTTAGCAGGAAACTTTGCTATCTCTTGGGGAATGCTGACTCATTTAAAGAAGAAAAAAGCCTGGATCCCATGGCATGCTGAGCACCTTCATCTCCCATTATAGTCAGTGGCATCAAAAAAGTCATATATATAGCAACACTGCTAGTTGCATTTTCCAGTTTTTGCTTTCCCAGGATTGTTGCGTTTCTAAGGGACAGCAGAGGATGCTCTTTACAAAGA
The DNA here is from genome assembly GCF_987193195.1 of Phasianus colchicus. NCBI lineage: Eukaryota > Metazoa > Chordata > Aves > Galliformes > Phasianidae > Phasianus > Phasianus colchicus. The sequence goes on along the minus strand of NC_143436.1, from coordinate 71,068,288 downwards.
ATGGGAAATTGATCTCATACCATGCTTAAAACCCAGAGATCACGTACCAGAGATCACGTAGAATTAAATCTTGCTTTCCAACATCTTCCTGTCTTTCTCATTTGATTGGATGTTTCTGATGTGCAGAGCAGGCAAAGGTTCTTGTTTGCACAGTGCTGACATTTTCCCCTTTTGCTTTCACATTTTTTCATGAAATAGAAGTCTCGCAGCAGCTCATGCAAACTAGTAGCTCTGCAGGTGAATGCCACCATTACTGTGAATGATGAAGGAGTCTGCACTGTGATGATTAAATTTAAAAAGCAGCTGTCATGTACAGGCAAGCACAGAAAAAGCTATTAAAATGGCTCTGTTTGTCTTTAATGCCTTCTGGGTTTTCAACTTTGCTGTATTATTACTTATTTAATTGTTTTCTCCTGCAAGTAAGGTCTTCAACTGTAGGTAGTCAGCTCCTGACTTCTCCTTCCATGCAACCCACTCTTCAGCTATATAGAAAAGATTGGGATGAATTTAATGCAGCAAATGAGGTCTCTGCTAAACAACCCATGATCTGACTTTGAATGTAATTACAGAGAGTCTGTACTGCCATATACTGTCTACAGGCTTTCAAGCCTAAGCCATTAGGTCTGTAGTGTGGTTGTTTGTTTTTTTTTCAGAATGGGCTCACTGTCTATGAGAAATGACAGTAAAAATAAAGGACAGCTGTCTCTTGAGAGGACAGTGACACTGATATTCCTTGGAACTGGCGTTGCATTAAACTTGGCAGCTGAGGCTACACCTGGTTCCTGGGGTTAGCTCTGGGTGGTTATGCAAAGAAAAGTAGTGCCAGGCACGGACTTTCCATCTCCTGCAGCTAGATGCAAGCTGATGTTAAAGAAAGTTTTCTGCTTTGCTGTTCTGAGAGGATGAGAGGAATAGAAAAAATCTTTTGTTGGGTTTTGCAGCATTATTGTGGCTGCTCACATCTGCTATCCAGGGCTTTGCAGGATGCTGAGATGCCTTCAGGTCCCACCGCAGCACGGCAGACCTGACTCAGATCACGTTGTGTAGTTTGTTGATGGCAGACAGCTAGCTAGCCAGCATCACAAACCTTTGTTCACATGGCTGGATCTGATAGAACCAGCACAAGGTAACTGGTGCAACCAAAACAGCCACTCTGACACTGTGCTTGAATGGTCACCTGCCCATGGTGTGTCCCATGAAGGGAGTTCTGGCTTGAAGGTGACCTGAAACTATTTTCCATGTGGAAATAGTGGGAACCAATGGGTCTGGTAGAACTTAGGCACGTTGATCCATCACTGGGTCTCAGCTTCCAAGTTTGCTGCATCCAGCGGCTGTGAGCCTGGTCATTGGGATAGCTTTGGGAAATCATTTGTACCCCACTACTTGAGGGATGGTCCTTCATGTAACCACACATCCTGAACAGTGATTTCAGCAGAATTTTACCTGCTTTACACAGTGTCAAGCAGCTCAAATTCTGGCCCAGCATGTGCTGGAACAACTCCCTACATCCTCCTTGGATTGAAATTTGTGCTGTAAACAGTCGAGTATTTAATACATGCTACTACTTAAAACTGAACTATTTTACATTATCTGTGTCAATTAAACTAGTGTGTTCAATGAGGTACCATGCTATAAACTTCTGTGTGTTCCATTGGGAATACTGCAGAGTCTGATGTGTGAGCCCCATCCTAGTCAGTGGGCAAAGGTGTTAAATGATGTTTGTACTTCTGGGAGATACTTGCTTTGCCAGGTTTTGCTTGCACAGGTGGATTAAGAAATGAAGAATGTGGATCTGAGATCATCCCATCACCACCATCCATGTTTCACATCCATGTGGTGTGCTTCCTGTGAAGAGGTTTCTAGCAAATGTTTAATAAGCCTTGAGGGGAAAAAAGATAAAAAAGCCACTTGGTAATTTGCTAATTAAATGAATTGTATTTGCAAAGGTAAGTATTAGAGATGACAGCTCTAATGGAACTTAGTGATGACTACAGGAATAAAATAGAAAGACTGAAAGCTCCTAACTGTAGCAGTTAAATAATTATTCCATGTGTCCAGGTCAAGATGGGCCAGATTTCTCATTTTTTTTCCTCCTCAAATTTAACATTTCTGCACAAACCTTATACATATTGGGCATTTTTGGAATTTGGCTGCAATGACATAGTTTAAATTTCTTTCTTTTTTTAAGATGATAGTCACACTAATATAGAGAAATTAGCAACTAGTAAAGTGAATGGCTGCAAAACTACTTTAGAATCCATACCCATGACAATCTAGAAATGCTTTTCTTTCTTAGAGCAGGTAATATCTATTACCTATATTACAATTCAGTGCAATTTGAAACGCAGTAGTTTCATGACTTGGTGCCTGGGAATTAAAAGATTTACCATTGCAGAAATGCAGCTATTAGATGACAAGAAGAAAAGTGTGGCCCTGCCAACTATTTGTTTCCATAGTCAGTGACAACTACGCAGGCCCTGATTTGGAGCAGAAAATTGCTCATCTCCAGTTTCCTATAAGTTGGTACCAGAGGTGAATTTTTATGGGCCCATTCTTGATCTCAGATAAAAAATTCAACTCAGTGTTGGCCTGTCTGCTTGCTGCAGTTTATATGCACACTGGCAGTTACATGCTAACTAAAAAGTCTCGCTTTTGAGAGACAGTTTCACCTGGAGTTTGTTTAAGTGTCTGGTGACTCATTATATGCAAGTAACAGGCAAAAGAAATACACACAGTACACAACTAGCATATCTTTCCCTTTTCTTTTCATGATTGCTGAACCAACGTTATCCTCATGGGATTGAAATGCTGGACCTGACCTTTGCATGCTGAAGTCAGAAGGAAGTCATAAGAGCTTTGCATGTGGATCAGCAACATCATTAAATTTAGAGTTACTGACTACTGTGAAAGCCTTCCTGAGCCCTCAGTCATGTTGATATATCTGATAAAACATGGGAAGGATTTAATGCCTTGTTGCCTTTTCTTATTCTTAAATACTTTACAATTTAATCCTAATGATTATTATTGTACCACTGAGGCCTTAATCCTCTGCTTGTGACATAATCTCAACGTTGTCAGTAATTGTAATATCACAGTATGCTGCTGTACTGATGATTCTTCTAACAGCCACTATTTTTGTTTGGATGAACATACAGTTTTTTCTTTAAGTTTTGTTTAATCATGGTCCTTCAAGTGAGGAAGCATAATGATATATATTTCTTCTGTCTTTAACACAAGAATCAAATTCACACTCAGTTCAAATTAAAGTAAAATCTGTGATCTGAAAGTATACTGATGAAGTAGGTTGAAATTGGTGATGGTCTTTTGCACAGAGTGAATTTCACTATTTCCTTACGTATTCAGTTGAAATCCCTTTGAACTCCCTGAGAATTTGTTCGAATGTAAATTAAGAGGAAAACATGAGTACCAAGACTGTGGGAACAAGTTCAGTAAAAGAGCTACTCAGTCACTGAGTAAAGATTCTGAATTTTGTCTAGCCCAGAAATGAGTTTCTGTATGGGAAAAGTATCAGCGAACAAAATTACTCATCAGTGAGGATGGTTTTCTCTGGATTACATTGCTCTGAATTGTTTGGCAGTTCCCAGAGGGAAGACCTACTCCATTTGAGAAACATTCCCTCCAGAAAACTTTCAGGGTTTTTAATTGCATTAAAGGAAATATGCTATGGTTGGATTATACTTCAAGACAGCTGATTAATTAATAAATTAGAATGGCAAAAAGGAAATGAAAGTGAAAATGAAACAAAGCATAAAAATGTGAACTTATCATACAATTAGAACATAATGAAATACATTTACAGTCTTCATTTGAATAAAGTGAGAATGGTGAGTTTTGTCACTAGCCTGAAATATGTGGATAACATCATTCCATACATGGGTGCAGCCAGTTCTAAATGACCGTGGTTGGGAAGTAAGAGAATGACTGGGAGTATATGAGAACCTTTACATGGAATGCTCCATACAGCTCTGGCAAATTCCATTGTCTGTTTTTTTAGTGAGCAAAGTCTTCTTTCTCTTTGGGATATATAGGATAAAGCATTTACATCCCATAATACTGCTCCTTGAGTTTGACTATCTTTGTAAAAATAACTCTCCTTCTCAGCATTCCCCATACCTTGTTGAACCACCTGCCTTGATGATGAGCCCTGAACATTTTGGGTCTTCAGCAGATACTGCTATTTCCAGACTTCCAGTTGTTTTCAGGATGAAAACAGGATTCACGTGTATGGATTCCAAAGCAGCTATGGATTGCTGGCCCTTTAATTGGACCAATTTTTAGGGAGCTAGCAACTCAATCAGAAGTGAGCAAATGTGAGAATTCCCAGCGTGACTTGGTGTCTGCTCTGGAAGTACAAAATAAGACTAAACAATACCTGCTGATCATTAGCTCTTTGAACCTCAGACGTCTTTTTTCTAATGTTACTAAGACTGTGCAGCAGTAGGATGAACAGTTGCATATTTGGTATGATTTGTTATGACCAAGCAAACAAAGCAATCTGCAGGAAGAGAAGCTAGTTACTACAGCCTGGTGGGTTGTTGCTTTTTTTTAAAATTTTTTTTTAAAGGCTGAAGACACACAACCAGCAAACATAACACTTCGTAAAGGTAGCCTTCTCTTAAACAGCTCTTTAAGAAATTCTGCCTTTATTTCTGTTAGAGAATGAATTACAAACAATTTGTCTTCAGGGTAAAGGTAGAACTGGCTCTCAGTCCTTTCTGAGCATTTCAAAGCTGATTGTATAATAAGACACTCCTTAAGAATCATACTTTGTGTGAAATGCTGAAAACGCCAGAGATTATCAAATTCCACAGAAAGCATCCTATTGAGGAAAAACACTGATATATTCCTAAGAGACCTATTTAAAGAGATTAATATTCCAACTCCTTTCAGACATTCCCGGCAGGAAGTAATAACTTTAGACCTAAGCAGGTTTTAAGATTTTAACTGTGGCGGTTGAAACTGTTTTAAGCAAACATGCTTATCTGTAAACAGATAAAAGTGAGAATAGGCTGGCTTTGGGGTTTCACAGCTCTGCAAAAACATATTAAATAAATCAAGGTCCTAATTTATAAGAGTGAGCCACATCCAGAGCTGATGTAAATTATTCAGTTCCTTATAAGTGAGTGGAATTACACTGATTAACACCATCTGAAGACTTATCTTCCTGTTTCAGAGGCTGAACAGATATATTTTTTAAGTCTGTAGCAATTATTTGCATTTTTATAATCAGCTAGATATGAATAATAATAATAAAAAAAACATGTTTTTTCAGAATTGTGAATTAAACTCCTAGTTTCAGAAAGAAAGAAAACGTAAGATAGCTTCACTAGAGAGAGAATGGAAAGATAATAATTACAATATTTGATTGCTGTTGTTATTGTCAGTACTCATTTCTTGATATAAGATAGGAGAAATCAGAAACTCTGAACTGATTGGTTATATAAATTCATTTTCATTTTAAGATCCTCTTACAGGTTTTTGTTTTTGTTTTTTTTTTTGTGTGTGGTTGAATGTTGCAATTTTTTTTATTTTTTATTTTTTTTAGTTCTTCACATTAAATACTTTTATTAAATTGCTTTCATTTCGTGAGTTGGTCCAAACCAAATTTCATTGGTAATAGAAAAGTTGAAAAGTTTCTGAGCAATTTCCAGAATAGAAAAAATACCTGTTCTGCATGAAGCCTGGTTTAGAAATAATACCTCTTTCAATAGAGTAACCTCTAAAGATGCCCCACACGAGATCTCAAATCCATAAGCCAAAGAAAGGCAGGCAGTAGCAGGACAGGTTGCAGTGGTGTTATTGCTTTGGAGTGGTTTCTCAGCAAAGCAGAGCTGAAAGTACTGCCCTCTATGAAATGGCTTGAGTTGTGTGAACACCCCTCAATCTCCAGGATATGAAGTCCAAAATTTCATTCCTACTAATGATGAAATTTGGTTTTAGTTAAGCCTGGACTTTGCATTAAAATCGTCAGTGGTATGATGTACCTTTCAACATCAATGGAATGGAAGACCTAGGGGAGGACAGGTGAGCAGAATGAAATGTTTGGCTGCTAAAGCTGGAATCACCAGGCTATGCCAGTGCTAATGGCATTCCTGAGGGTTTAGATGAAGCCAACAAAAGGTGAAGAAAATGAGTTGCCTTGTCCCCATTTTACTTGGGAAAATGAAGCAGAGGGGTGTGACTTACATTTCAAAAAAGTGATAACACTTAATCCAGATTTCCAGTGAGAGCTCAGCCTACCAGACCTTTAATTAAGATGGATTTTTTAATCTAAATCTGAGTAATTATACTCCAATTGCATGAATTAGAATGACACAAAGTTCCTTCTCTATTCTTGTGATAGTGAGAATTAAATGTGAAATGATGGAGATATTTATACTAATGGTTTTGAAGCACAGAAAATATTTCTCAGTGTGTGAATTAGGAGTGAGCAAGCAACACAGCCGAGTCTTGAAGCTCAGATCCAAATCACATACACTGTTATCACAAAATGCTCTTTTTTTCTTTTTTTTTTTTTTGGAAGGGGTAGTTCCTAGAATAGTGAAAGGTCATGAGCATAAACTTCTAAAATCCTGTGTGCTTAATAGTTGTCATGATAAATGATACCTCAGGGTAGATGTGCAAATAAAGAGATACTTGGAGAATAGTTGCCTGTGGATTAGAGATTCAGAACCTGCTCCTCGTCTGTGTTACACTTGAATAAGCTACTGTGGCACATGATTAGAGGCAATAGAATTGCACAGCTGTAGCACTGGTGTATGGGGTGGAGAATCAGTATCTTGCATTTTTAGAGGGCTACAAGGTGCTGAAGTATAAAACTGCTGATAATTTTGAATAAGGTACCCTTCAAAGTATCCATAAAGCCTCTTTTGTTCCCATTGACTTTAGCAGGGGATGAGGATGCTCAGGATATTGTAGCAGGAGACCTGATCTGTGCTTATCTACAGGCATTACTTATGCCTAGCTTACGCTGAAGGGCCTGATCCTGCTGCCCCTGTGTGCATTCTCAACAGCAGCAGTACAACCACAGTTGTGTGAAAGGGCTGCAGGATCAATTCCCATCTCCTTCCTTCGCTGGTTGCTAATTTTTTAAAATATGCTGGAGGAAAAATAATGTGACTAATTAATTATGCTTTTTTTCCTCACAGCTCTTTAAATGTAAGGTCAGATTTCTAATGATGAGTATTTCCATCGGGAATTGCTCATGAAAACCCAACCAAATGATTTACCCCACTACAAGAAATTACTCTTAGAAGAAACATTAGAAACGATTAAAACATTTTAAAAGTTAATAAAGGGAACTCTGAAGTGGGGAAAGGAAAGCTATGCTCATCTATTGAAGTATTCAGAAAGAATTGTTCTAATAGCATTTTCCAGGGGATCTTTTAATATTAATTTAATTAAGAGCAGAATTTTGCAGCAGTTCATTCTGGGGAGGTTGCTCGTTGGGATTTCTGTCTTTTCTTTCTCTTCATCCATTTTATCCTTCTTCTGCCCAGAGGATGGATTTCCAGACCGGGCAGCTCTAGAAGGAATGGTGAGAAGGAAAAGGGGAGATACGTGAGGAAAAAAGCCCCAAAGTCTGCATTGCTTCTGCAGCAGACCCCAGTGGCAGATCTGACTTTGCTGGCTGGTGATGTCCTCACTGAAACAGTGCTTGTTTGTGTTGTCAGGGAAGTGCCTTCTTGTCCTCTCTCATGCCTACACGTGCATAGATGTGGATATGCACACGGGGTTTTCTCCCCTGTCCTGTTCTCTCCTGCAGGATAATTGGAGGAAGAGCCATAGAGAGGAACAGCTGGCAGGTTATACAAATGATTTTAGGGAGAGGTCACCCAGGAGAAAGTATACATTCTTGCTCATAACATGGCAACCTGCAAAGAGATTTACCAAACACATTCTGACAGATGGACTTCTGGTTCCAATTACTAAAGACAGATGCAACTCTAAACAACAAATCTGCAAGTGCTTGTCGTTAAGGAATTGCACTTCAGTCATAACCAAACAAAAAAGTCTTTAAATGCTTGCATTCTCATTGCCCTTCTGCAGATGGAAGTCTAAATTTCATGTATGTTGTATGAAACAACAGTTGAATGTAATGTTGCAAAACCTCTCCTTCTCTAGTGGGGAGTTTTAACTGATTTCTTTAAAAATTCATTGGGAACATGGCTTTCCATCTGATTTGGAAGAAGCAATTCTGGAGTACTACAAACTGAAACTCTTGCTGAACTTTAATTGTGAAGCTTCTCAGAGGCAGTCAAGGACTATCTACAGTGTGTTTCCACAACTCTGACTCTATGTGTGGTGTCAGGGGAGTGATTTATGGCTCAAATAGGTAAGGCTTTTGCCTCGAGGCAAGTTGAATGTGCATTGCATGTGCAGTCATTCCAAACTTCTTTGTATATCCATCAGTTCTTTCTTATAATTGAGCTCAGCAAGAGCAATTCTACCTGTTTGCAGCTAATCACATCTTACGCTTATCGTTAAGCTGTGTTGCAGTCAGCACCTTATAATATGAAAACAGTATTTCTTTCACTTATTGCTAGTGCTGGCACCTGTGTCTCAGTCTGCTGTGTAGTTGGAATCGGTTTGTTATTGTTTTCTCTCTTTTTAAAATCAAATTTGACATTTTTCCACTCATTCAGTAACTATCAGGAGATTTACAATTGCCCCCAAGAGAGCCAGTAGGTATGCCAGGCTGCCTGGGAATCTCAGAGCTGAGCTGGGTCAAGGAAGTTCTCATTTACAGCCTCAAGGAAAGTGTGCATTTTGCAAGGGACAGAATCTCTCTTTAAACCTATGCTTGGAAAGCCTTGGATTAAGACTGAAATTTGGAGAAAGTATAATTCCCGGTATTTGGTATACTGAATATGTAATTTTCTTCAACTCAAAAGTATCCTGAGTTTCCTTTATTAATACAAGTGTGCTAAAGCCAGCATGGCAGTTATCCAGAACTTTCTGCAACTGGTGTAGACTGCAGGCTGGTCAACTACACTAGCTTTTCTGGGGGAAAGTGTGAGTGTTTTTGAGTAGAGGGCTTTCAAATACTTCTGGCTATCTGTAGTGGTTCACAGTGTTCCCACATAAGTGAGAGCTCCTCTAAGTTCATCTTAAAAGTTCTTCCTTTGTCTTTCACATCATTTTGTGTTTTTTTTCCCTTCTTGGTGACAGTATGTTTGCATTGCATTTTCTTGACCTAGCCTCAAGTTTTTCAAGTTGTTGATTTGAAAGCTTCTTGGACCAAGGCCTTCTTCTGTGTGCTCATAGGGACCTTGTGTCCTCCTTGAACAGCCTCTGAAGAGCTGAGAATTAGTTCTTGTCTTCAGTCAAGTGAGAAAACAATACTTATAAGAACAGCAACAATATTCAGTTTTAAAATAAATGGCACTGGAGTATTCTGCCTGTCTGGAAGCAATCTGGACCATCACATGAACGTGCAATGACAGAAGTTAATTGTGTGTCTCTTTGGTTTGACACTGCAGAGAACATGTGTGTCATGTGCTGCTGAATTCCACAGGCCAAGCACAATTTTTTTTTTGTCACCAGATTTTCTGTACTAGGATAAAGAGAGGGAAGCCAGAAGAGTAAATAATCATGGTATACTTGCCATTGATATTGTGGCTCTTTTGCATTCAAAGTGCTTTGAGAATGTGAAAAGCTAATCTCATTCTGAACAGGTCCTTGAAAGGCAGCCAGATAGTCATGTATGGCAAGCACCTGAGGCATGGCAGTGACAAGGCTATTGATATTGGCATGGGTGCTGAGCCTATGCAGGATGAAGGGGAATGCCATGCATCTGCCCTACAAGGGTAGGAGTCGTTGCTAAGGATGTGGTACTGGGGAGAGGCTGGGGAAAAGGAGAGGGCAAATACCATGGCTGGTGGGACGTCTTCATATCTGAGAGCCTCTTACAGTTTGTCAGGAAATCCTCATGTTTTCTAAATGTAGTGATCCAGAAAAGCACCTGCAAGTAGCCTGAGCAGGGAACAAGACCTTTTTATATCTCTGAACCTGAAAGGTATAAGGCAAGCATGTCCAAGCTGCAGCCTGCTGGCCACATGTGGCCCTGCACAGCCCATCCTGTAGCCACTCTGCACCCCTCGACATCACTGTAGTGGCTCTTCTTCACTGAGCAGCCAGACCTAGCCCCCAGTGTGTACCCATCACTCACCAACAACCACACATCTGTGTGCAATTAACACTGTGTCAAATAAAACTAGAAATGGGGAAGGCTCAGTGCAGTGATAACTCAAGTTATGATTAGTCACCTCTGTTGGTGCAGATTTTTATGAGCATGGCATGTATGCTGTTGTAGTTTCCATGGAAATAAATATGAGGCATTACTTTTGGTGCCACCTACACATATGTGGCTGAAAGCAATTTCTCTTCACTCAGTGTGTCCTGGGCAAGCCAAAAGATTGGACACCCATGGCATATGGTATTACATGTGCTGCCATATATGCAAAAAATCTTGCCTCTTTCCCCAGGACATATTGCCATAGCCTAATCTCTCCATGAACAGACCCATCTGTCCAGGCTATTCAAGTGACATTTACACTTCAATGACTTGCAATCATCACTGTGTAGTGGCTTCTTGTATACTATGAGGAAAGAGGTACAAAATTAGTTTTTCTGCCCTCATTTCCAATTGCTTAGTGTGAAATGATTTTAAGGCCTGTGGAACATGAGGCACTCTTTCACAGAAATGTCTTCTTTCTCTGAAGTGACATCTTGATTGCATCCCTGCTTCTGAGAAAGAAGAGAAGGGGTTTCTGATCTGGCTGGTTTTCTGATATCATCCAGATCAAAAGGTGCTTGACCTCTCTTCAAACTCAGGTCACTATTACTGAGGGGACTGCTCTGATGTCAGTAAAATTCACTTCTGCCTTTAGCCTTGGAGTTAGCACCTAAAGTGTTGGAATACAGATTAATTTACATACATCTTCATCAAAAGCTCAGGTGCTTTTAGCTGACTTTAAACAATTACAGTGGATTGGGAATCACCTACAACTTTTATTATCACAGATTATATGACACTAATCTCTTAACAGACCAATTGAAATAAATTAATATTAAATTATTCAGGCAATAGTTTATTCAAAACCTCAAACAAGGGGGGGGAGGGCATAAGTGAAAAGTGAAGGCTTTTTTTCATCTGTGTGCAATATAAGTAAAAATTAGAAATAATTACAATTACCACAAGAAGTTTAAATATATTTATATTTTAATCTTTTTTGCACTATAGCTGTAGTGTAACATAATGTGACTTTTAATTACTAATGGCACATAAGTCAAGCTGCCAAGTGGAAAAGTGTCATGAACAAAGCATTGTTTGTTAGCTTTAGTGTGGCACATGTGTTGGTCATTAACGAAAGAAGTTAAAACTTTATTCCGACTCATTTCTTCCTTAGTTCTTGGGAGCAGTAATACTGGCAATTAGCATTACATCTTACAGTTGGAACTGGACTCTGGCTTAGCCTACAACCAAACAGTACTGGTTGAAATAATTTAGTTTCTAAATCAATTTAATAAAATCATTGCAGCCTCCTTGTGTGGACATTCTTAAAACTGAATTAAGCTAATACGATATTAGCTGTTCTTAAACCAATTTATGTGTCCTCGCCTGGGAGCCGCTCCAATTTAACTAAATTGATTTAGAAACTGATTTAGTTAAATTGGTGTAATTTCAGTGTGTGTAGACCAGACCTTAGATTCTTCATAAATTACTCAAAGAATCAGTTTATCTAATCGGAATGCATTATAAAATGTTCATGATTGTGAAAATAGACCAGAACAAGGGGCAAAAATTGTAGGTGAGAAGTTTCTAAGAGATGGTTAGTCAAAAGCATCCATACCTACCGGGCAATTACAGCTATCATCTGCTGTCTCAGTAGAGTTATATGGATTTATTCCAGGCTGAAGAACTAGCAAGGTATCCTAGAAAGCATGAAATATCCTTAAATGGTGATAACATAATTCTATTCCTTGGTAGTATATCATAGAATCATAGAATCATAGAATCATAGAACGGCCTGGGTTGAATCATCTAGTTTCAAACCCCCTGCTATGTGCAGGGTTGCCAATGAATGCCTCCAGGGATGGGGCATCCACAACCTCCTTGGGCAACCTGTGCCAGTGCGTCACCACCCTCTGTGTGAAGAAGGTATATGTGAAGTATATGGTTGACCTTCTGTGAATGAGATGCAATAAAGGTAGATTTCCTCATGTCATACCCTTGGTTTGTAATGGCTGTGGATATGTCTGTCCTGTTTAAGAATGCAAAATACAACTGTGAGAGTTCCGTTTCTTATGCTTGATTTCTGAGGTACGTATGCCAAAATATCCTGAAGGGGAAGTGAGTCTTTAGATCTTCAGAATTCAAATAAAATCCTTATACAGGCAGTGTGGCAGCAGTATTCTACATCAGCAACCAGACAAAAGCATGGTCAGACATTTATTGTTGGGTAGTCATCACTCAAAAGTAGAAATTATGCAATGAACTATGAGATCCTCCTTTCCAAACCTTGATGTGCTAGGAAGATGAATATATTTCCAGATACTTCATGGCATTCTCCCTGTTCTTCCTATATAAAGAGTGCTATAGATCCATGTTTTCTTTGGTTAAAAAAACTGTGAATCTATGTGCCAGTCTGAAATAGAAGCCAGTGATATTTTGGTCATGGATATCATTACTACAGTGGGAGTGGGCACTTAATGCTGTCACTTAGAAAAATAACTTACAAATGGCTGTGATTTTCACTAATTTCATCTGGGATTTAGTTTTACCACAAATGGACCTGGATGTGATACTATGATCAACACTTACGAGTACAAGCATTCAGACCAAGGGAAGTTCTCAGTGACGATCAAAAGTTTTTCATTTTAAAAAGTGTTCTGAAATAGTGTTTCTGTTAGAACCATTTTTACTAAAGCTCTTGACCTTGGAGAATGTGTACAAATTCCACCTGCCATTGACTATAGCTGGCTTTTACCCCCCTTTCAGTATGTTAGGCCCTTGCTTTGTTGTAATGCTTGAAACGGGGCTTACTATGGAAAAAATCCTGCAGGTTTTACAGCATAGCCCTGAGGCTGGTGCAAGGGTCCTGATGGGCTTTTCCAGAGGTAAGGATCTTTGCTAACTGAGCTATGGCTTGCTATCCTGTTGGCAGTCACTGGAGAGTCAAGAGCCTGACTCCTAATTTGCTATGGTCCTCCTAAGAACACAACTAACAGTTAAGTACTGCTGTTCCTCTTTATGTACATTAGAAACAGAAAAGCAAGTGCAAAAGAGATGCCTCAAAAGTAGCTTGTCAACACAATTTTTTTGTCTGTGAAGGTAAAGTATTTCTTTCATAAGAGGAGAGACAATGAAAAAGGTGATAATAAGCTTATCTTTTAAATCTTGTAGATGTTTATTTTGTTTCTTAATTGGAAAAAGAGCAAGAGAGAAGAGTTCTTAAGAAAGAACTAATTTAGTATAAAATGTATTTAGTGTTAGCGCTTAATAGAATGAGTAAATCATCATCTAATACAATAATATCTTAGGCTAGTTAGAAGAATTGTCAGAATGAGAAGTAAGCATTGGTGCTGCAAAATCCCAGCAGAACGCATCAAACATGAAAAGCTGACTAATAAAATGCCTAGCTTGGCTAATAATTTTTCAAAGCATTAATACTGCAGCTAGTGTGCGAAATCTTCCACCTTTAGCACCATGAATTATTGGAATTCTGAAAACACATTGTAAATAAGTTATAAATGTGAGCATGTTCACAAAGATCTTTATGTTTCCTTTCATTACAATGAAAAATTTCACATAATTAAGAACCTGACTTCTACTGTCAAGAAGGAATAATGGTTAAAGGTGGATATGAAAAATGATGTTGAGTATGTAAACATGGAAACATACTTTGAGATAAATCTTACTTCCAAATCTATTCCTGTCAGCTACCATTTGAATTCATATTGCACAGGGAACATATGTAGAATGCTGCATCCGTCTCCCTGGAAAAGAGGGAATATAAAGTACCAGCAAACCCAAACCTCATTAGCTATTATAATTTCTTCTGAAGGTATGTAGTTTGCAGTGTCTTTGCAAAGTGCATTAGCTGTCATGCTTTTTAAATGCCTCATAATAAAAGTGCCAGCTGCCGACAAGCTAGCCTTCTCTCCTCCCCCTCCCAGTGCATGCTTGTTTTATGGCTGATAACACGGTTTTTATTAGATATTCTGATTTAACTAGCAGAAATTGAAGTGTGTAAGTTTTGAAAATCTGACACCGAGAGACAAAGAAGGCTGAAGGTTGCATGCTGCCCTGTGTCTTTCATTTGGAACATGAAGAAGTGAGTGCAGTCATGGAGGATCTCAAAGGCATGCAGAGCGGTGTAGCTACACTTTATAGAAAGCAAAGAGCAAGCAGGAAAAACATCTTTAAAATTGCGTAAGATGCTTTACTTTTAAAAAATGATTTTGAACATCTAAAGCAAAAGATGCTCCACTGGTATTGTTTTGCTTGTAGCTGTTGAAGGCACTGGATTTACATGACCTTATACTGGCTGAAGAAAACGCTCTCCTTTTCCAAGCTCATTTGTGTTTCTAGTGATGTTAATAAGAGCTGGGTTGTTAAGCATGTGAATGAGAATGGAGCTTTTGTAATTAATACACTTTTATCTCCAACTAGAGTCCAAAGTCAGCTCTAATTTAACATAACTAGAAAAATCAGCTTTCGCTTGTATTACTTTTTGAATTTTAGTGCAGGGAGAGCACAGATGCTTAAAGATCCTTTTTGGACAATGTGTAAATAACTGCAAAACAGCTAGAAAAGAGGTTTAAGTGGGGCTTTCTATGGCTAATACCTTTTTCTCCTTTGCTTTTGTTAAGATGCATTGAAATGTTGACAGAATTTGTCGTCCTCCCTCCCCCCCTTCCCTGCCATAGATTTCAAGAGTTTTGTAATTCCCAAATCAGAGCAGAAGAGTGAAACAGTTTTGTGAGGTGTCTCAAGTTCAGTATGTTTTTCACTGAACATGGGTTTTACAGGTCCATTTTCTGCATCGAATGTTTCTTACAAATCATCCTCTCGGCAGTGTTAGCTCAGTTCCTGACCCAGCTCTTTTTACTAGATGGGAAAAGACACGTATGGCTACACAGTGCCAAGCATCCTTAGTTTTGTTTCATCTCATTAGCTATTCAGAGGCTATTCAGGGGTGTCTAGGAAACACGTATCACCCTATAGATTCTCTGCTGATAATCCGAAGCCTAGTACTCTGTCTCTTCCATAGAACTAATAATCAGTAATATCTGGATGTTTTATAAAGGATGAGGAGAGATGCAATTCGTCAGTGTTTGAGAAATTCTTTGGGATCCCAGAAAAAATTGGCCTCATTAGGACTCTGTTTATTACAAGTGCTTTATTGTGACTGGTGCTTCTGCTTCCCCGTGGAAAAGGTTATAACTAGATCAATGGTTTTCAGCATGACCTGAGGGGCCTGGGAGAGGTAACAAAAGGCTCAGAAGGTCTGGGGGAAACCAATTGTATTATTGCTATGCTTAAATTTATTGTCCTGCTATTAACATTTGCTCTGGCACATTTCAAGGAGTACACAAACTGGAAAAGCTCTGTTGATTTTTATTAAGATTTTAAGACCACGCAGTGATATTACAAGTACTTTAGTTAAACTGAGCACTTAATGATTCTTTTCTACAAAGGTCTCCTCTGTCCGTGCTCAGAAAGGTCTCAGAACTGTTGGAAAATTACATTACATTTCATTTCAAGCCTCTTTTCAGTAACAGAGCAAAGTGCAGGAGAATTCACCTCAGAAAGGCTTTGCGTGGGTTTTGGAAGCTGCCTGTGAGCCAGGTGGCTCAGTCTTTGGGATCATTTCTTTAGGATGAGAGAGAAGAATTATCTGAGCCAATCTAAGTGGCACTTGAGTAAGCAGTAGACTTTGCAGCAGACTTTACTACACAGAACCCCACTGCTTTACTGCCATCCTTATTGCCTCCAGTCATGTCCCACTGGGTTTCAGCGCGCCCAGCCCCTCTGCACATGCAGAACAAAAGGCTCAGCTGAAGTGGGAAAGAGAAGGGGGAAGAGGAATATATCAGGGGAAGATAATGCAGTTTAAATGGTGAACAGTGGCATCCGAAATACCATTTGGTAGGCAACAAACAAAAATCCACCTACATAATGGCAAGTGAAACTGCCAGTGAAAATCAAGCTCATTTGGAAGATGATTTGTTAGCATTATTTGTAAAGGATGATTTGCAACTGCTGTGTACTTTTTTCTTTGCGTTCCTTGAGCTGCTTTTGTTTGCATGAGCTTGAATATGTTATATTATATATCTGTGATAATGTTAGATTTCCCAGGCAGAGGAAAGAAATGAGATATGGGACAGGAGGGACACTGGTAGATTTTATTAATAATATTGGTTAGAAAACAGGAGATGGAATTTGAACATATTCAATATTTTTTTCCAAGATTTTTGAAGTGTATATATTCTCCCTCTGCTATTCCATTACAAATGGGAATAGTAAATTGGTTTAAGCCTTGAAAGCATGTGTAAGTAATCTGAAAGTAAAAATTACTACAGTTTGTAGGTCTTAAAGAACAAACCCAGTAAAATCAGTAGAAATCCAAGGTCATCCCAGAGAATACCCAGAGCTTTATTTAGTTGTGAAGATGTGCAATTAAAGCAAGCCAATACAACCATACCTTCTCTTCTCCTATGACATCACTTAGTAATCATATATTACAGGATATGTGAGAACAAATTAAATTAAATGACTTTTTTTTTTTTTCCCTTCAATTTTTCCTCCTCCTGATAGCAGCAGTGATGATGTTTATAGTCTTCTGGACTGAGCTTTCTGTCTCAGATTGTCAGTGACACAATGAGTGGTCCATTAAACCATCCATCCACACCAGCAGCCGTGGTTAGATTGAGAATGAGGCCTAAAGACCGAAGTGCATAAAGCTGCTTCAGTGGCTGAACATGCCGTGCCAGCAGAAGCAGCCATGTCAGTGGGGTCAGAAGAGGGGACGTGGATGTGTTTTGAACCAGTGTTCCCTGTCCCCAGATGTGACTGCTTCGCTTGCATGCTACAAGTGAAGGGGACAGCTCTGTTCACACCAGCCTGCTGCAATGCGGAGTCACCACAGGAACCGATGGTTTCCCGCCTGACAAAGCAGGCCCGCATCAAAGGGAGCAGGCATTTCTCTCTTACTGATGATAGAGGATTTGGCCAGTTCCTTCCACAGAATCTCTTCTTTTTCCCTCTGAAGGATGATCTTATTGTTATATGGCCTTTCAAAGCTGTCTTTGATCAGTGCTGTGTACAGTCTGGTTCATGGATGTATGCTGAGAAGCTGTTATGCTTGCCACTCAGTGCAGCATTCTGACCTTAATAATTTTGCTACTCCAAATCCACAGCCCAGCATAGACAAATTAAACTTTTTTTTTTTTTTTTTTTTTTCCTGGAAGGCTGACTTTACTCATGTGAACTAATAATTTTCTGCTGCTCCTCTTCCCCATTGTAAAGATTTTCAGCTTTTATAGGTTTAAAAGCTCATCATGGTGTGGCTTACTTGAGAAGGGATGTTGAGATGTAATGAGAGGAGCTCACCAAGGTAAAAGGGAACAAAATGACCTGGCCTGTTTGTTTTAGGAAGACCATTAACAGTTCACTGCAATAAATTCAGCCAGGGATTAACTGTGTAATAACATTAATATTCCCCCTGCAGTTATACTCTATTGATTTGTACCAGAATTACATTGCCTTTCCTTATTGCATTTTCATATTTGGATTCATACCATAAGGCTTTATTGCCACAAATTCCAAAACGATTTTATGCTTTGTGTCCCTCATCACTTCATTGTCTTTTGGGCTTAGGAGTGCCCATACAGTAAATGTGTGTGTCCTGGATGGTACAGTTCAGGTTCTTCATGGAGTGATCAAGAGACATCTATATATATATATTTTTTAATAATATCTCCCTCGTTACTAGAAAACCCCAAATTTAAAATTAAAATGAATTATCATCCTACTCAGACCTACTGCTATCCCCCTGTTTCATTATTCTAGTTTATTAACATTAGAAGGCCTGAGAAGAATGCAACAAGACAGTAGAGGACCTTGTAAGGTGATGGACCCAGTGCAGACACAGCAGGAAGAGCTTCAGAAGATTAGAAATCATAATACTTGTAATTAGAAATTCTGCAGTCAAGTAACGTTAGTTAGGAACTCACAGGAAGAATTTAAGCACTCAGGTAATTATTTTCACACCATATGGGTAAAAGTCAAGCCAAGTGTTGCACCATCAGTTGGGTAAGAAGCCATCAGTGAGTAGAGTGTAGAGTGCACCCACTGATACAAGATGTACCTGCTCTTCCATGACTGTAAAGGAAGCAAAACTTCTGAATGCTGGAATTATGGAGTACAGTAACACAGGTAGCGTACCTGTGCTCAACGTGTTGCAGCACCATAAAACACCATGTAGGTTAAAGAAGTTTTCAGTAGGTACAGATGAATACCCATTCTTTTCTAGCTGATTAGTAAATGTCATCACCATCAGAGAAGTATCAGTTGATTTTCTTCAGTGCTCAGCACATACATTACCTATTCATGTCTCCAAGAGATTTGTGGGCATCGAACACCTTGTTTACGATTTTCCTTTTAGGGAATTTGTCATTGTATAAATCAGTGAACATTGATTTCTGTAAGGATCACAAAAGCAATCACCCTTTAACTAGCACTAGAAATATACAGATTTTGACAAAATCGTTTATACTTACTTTTTTTTTCCCCTTGGTTCAATTATCTCTCTGCTCTTACAAGTTTGGGATCCTCGGACCTGAGTGGGACTTGCTGTCTAACTGCTGGTTTTTTTTTCCTTTCTCTCAGTATTTGGAAGCATGATTTTGTTCCTCAACGTGCTTATGCTACATGTGTTTCTCAGGCTGGGTTGTTTTTTTTTTCTTTTGAGCTCCTAAGACTACAGACAGCCCCCACTCAATTCCCATCTCTCAATCCCTGCAGATATGTCCACACTGGTTTTCTCAGTCTTCAGCCACTTCATTGTCCCACGTGAACCTATGTGAGTTGGGACCACCATGATGTAGCAGCTACTTCTTGTCTGCAAGCTGGCTGGGGCATGAAAAAGTGCTGCAGAGTAGACAGACCATCATGCACAGCAAATGCTTCTGTATAACTCAGCATTTAGGAGTTAAGGGTTTCTTATGTTCTGGCAATTAAAAAAGGCTGCTGAACGAGATCAATTAACAGAAAAAAAACAACAAAAAACTCTGTCTTTCTTAAACCATAGGAAACTAGGAGTATGAATTCAGAAGCTGAGGTGGAAAAGGTGGCAGATTTGTTTTAATGAGCATTAAAAAGCGTCAGTCATTTAAATTTGACTTGTAGAATCAATCTCTCTAGCTGGGTTAAACAAACATCTGTGGGGGAATGTCTGGCTATGCTCCAGTGCATTGGAGCCTGCCTTGGAGCAGAAGTGCAGAGATTGCTGCCTAAAGTCCAGGGGACCAACATTTTCTGTGTTTCTGTTTGTTTGCATAGACAATGTATATTAACCTGAAAACTGTTTTCTAATAGAACGTATCCAGAATTCTATACTGGGTTGTATCCTGGTTTCACTTCCACTGTAGATCGTTATTTTTTTAATACAGTAATTGACATAATTAGAATTATTGATTCAATTTCAAATGAAGCAATTTAACTGTAAATGTGCCAAGAGACTAAAAATTAATCAATCTACAGTTGCTTTGCTTGCAT
Organism: Phasianus colchicus; assembly: GCF_987193195.1. Taxonomy (NCBI): domain Eukaryota; kingdom Metazoa; phylum Chordata; class Aves; order Galliformes; family Phasianidae; genus Phasianus; species Phasianus colchicus. The sequence goes on along the minus strand of NC_143436.1, from coordinate 71,048,481 downwards.
GAATGAACCTTGATCCAGAATCAGCAGCGTTGTCTTTTTTTTTTATTGGTGGTGGTGGTGGTTGATGGTTATTTTAATCCTTTGGATTGAATGAGATACCACTCAAGGTTTTTTTGTTTGTTTGTTTATGTTTGGTTTTTGATTGCTTTATGTCAAAGAGAAGCTGGAAGTTATGAGTTCGTTAAAATAATCTTGATAGTGTCCTTGGAGGGGCACAGTACACTTAAATTGTAGAACAATTTTCGTTTTAGTTCATTCTTCCCCAGTAGGCAGTCATCTGGTAGAATTTAAAATACTGTGAGTGTAATCTGAATCATTGAAAGTGAAGTAGAAAGACATTCTGTGTGGGAAAATAAAAATAAAAGTTACATTACTTTTTGCCTAAGTGAAGCAGAAAAGTATGAAAACTTATATGGCATCATTTGCAAAAAAAAACACTGCATGTGAGTAGATGCGCATGTTCATGAAACAAGGGCTCTGAATAACTGTGAATAATATAGAAAGAAAATCTCGGTCTCCAAGCAGAAGGGAGAACTTTAAGCCGACAGGTTTAAAAGAATTTAAAAATAATCCACAAGAAACCTTTTAATCAGCATATTGATTACCAAACTCTTCTTTTGTACCTGTAGCACAGCAGCATGATTTTTTTCACTTAAAGCTTTAGGAAAGTTCCTGGATGACATTTCTGTGTAATACCTGAAAGGAATGGAAGCAGCAGCCAGTGTTACTATAGGTCTCCCTGGGGAAAATGCCCAATCAATTCATTCTGGCTGTGGAAAAACAGCAGAGGTTCTTTCAGTACAGCTCATACTGTAAAAGTAATTTTTAACTATATAGCAAGGAAAGAATTTTTTCCTTGGTACATTTTAACTGAAAGTCTGAAGCTTATTTTCAGCTTACTACACATTTCCAGTACAATTTACTGTTCTTTCTAAAAATATTGGATTGGAGAAGAACAGAGTGTTTAGTACTACTCAACTAGCAGTCAGCTGTGTGCATAACTTATGCTACAAATGTCTTTCTGAGAGTGAGTGCTGTTTGAAGCTGGTGATGTAGCTGGATTCATGGCTCAACAAAGGTTCTGGGTGGAATGGTAAACAAGCTCCTGCTTTTTTATGGGGTTAGGCTTCAAGTAATGGATGAATGCTGAGGGAGAAAGGCGTAGTGTGCTAGGATACTTGGTTTCTGTGTCACTGCCACTGCTTCATCGCATCTTCTATTGTAATGCTGTCATATATGAACTTGGCATTTCTCTTGGCATGACATTTGGAGGCAGCCTCCCCACCTCCCCTGCTAAATTTATATGGATGTACGGCCAAGGAGAGATTTAAAAGGCCAGAGATACACTCTGTCATTCTTTAAAATCAAATACTTCTGTTGTGTTATACTGACAGTAGTGTTCAAAGGAAGATTGAGAAGGATAATGACATGCTGCATTGCCTATTTTATGGCTGTTCTTTTCCTCAAACGGAATGTTCTTGAAATACAAACAAGTAGTCCATTTTCAAAACTGCATAAAATCCAGGTCAGAAGTAGCATATATGTTGGGTCTTTTAGAAAGGTGGTAGTTTGACAAAGAGAAGTGTCAAAAGTTTGTCCATCCTCAATGGATTTCTGCTTCTCTGTGTTTTGTTTTTCTGCTATCTGTTAAAGGTACTATAAAAACATGGAACTTTTTTTTTTTTTCACGAGTCTCACTGCTTTACTGCACAGATCCAAAGTTCTGACTACTAGAAGATTTAACTAGTAAAAAAGATTTGTATTTGAGGACTAGTTTTTGGTTTTAATTAATAGTATTTAAGATAATTACATCAGTCAAAGACAAAAGTGAGGAGATATCTATTGAGAAACATTGGGGAGCTGACGTATTTATTACTTAATTACTGAAATTATACTTAATGTGTCAGGCTCCATTGTACAATTTACACAATCAAAAGTACTAAAAATAAGAAGGAAATAATCCCTATCCTAATACACATCAGCTAAGTGATTCATTTTTTCATATACATGGGTATATGAATATACATGCATACAAATACATGCATATGTGTATTCATATGTGTATGTATGTGTGTCTATGTGTATTCATCTCCTTGATTTCATTATTTGATGTCTGTTACAGTTTTTCAGCTTGTTTATGTTTGTGTGAGTTAGAATGCAAATTTCAATTGCAATAGCTAGCAGGGATGTGTAGACAAGAGTTTTGTTTCCTATAGAGATGTTATGAGAAATGTAGTGCAGACTTTTTCACACTTTTCCTTGAATTTCTATACTTTCACTTTCTGAAAGTCATTTTACTTCACAGATATATACTGATTTTCTTTTAGAAATATGTCAAGAGGAAATTGATGTATTGCATGTGGCTGTATAGGATGAGCACAGCAGATGCTGCTAACTTGTTGCTTCTTAGTATGCCTGTTAATAATTACATTAGGTAAAACCAAGGAATTCTGAGAGTATTTAACTACTAGCCAATGCTGTAGGGATAATATACCTTTGCTGTTTCATATATACTCCCTGTGTGTTTTAATAGTAGACCCAATAATCTAATATGAATGTGTTTGTTAATTTTTTAATGGAATAAGAACCAGCCCTGAAGTGTTGCAGTTTTAACCACCCCAATGGCAGAATAGTGGAACCCTGTCTAGTGTCCTTTGAATGATCATATCTATCGCTCTATAGGAAAAAAAAAGCAGATGTAGCTGATGAACTTCCCATCTGATTGCAGTTATTGGTGAAATTCTGACTTCAGAAGAAGCAGAACAGTGTCCAATGGCAGGATACAAGAAATAGCCAGCACTTTAATTGATTACAACCTCCCAATTCAGCTCAAGTCAAACATTTCAGTCTTCCCTGAGCTTGATTTAATTTGTTTAAATGTCGTGTGTGGAAGCGGTGGGGGCTGTTGGCTTCTTGACAATCTCTCTGGCATTTGATCAAAGTCGAATGTTGCTCGCTCTCACTGGGGAAAAAAATGAGGAAAAAATGGAATATTGAAAGGTAGGACTGGTTCAGAAAACGTTAACATTTACTGTGTAATTACAAGAGTTTCCCCCATCTCCTCTGTGCCACTTAACCCCAATTTAGATGAGGAAGAAATTTGATGTCTGCCAGCTGTATAGTTCAGAAAAGATACTCAGTATTTCTGCTCGAAGACTGTGGACAGCCTACTATGCTTTTGACTTCAGTTTCTATCAGAGAATCTAGTGGGAGAGAAAATGATAACCCCAGTTGAACTGCACAAGATGGAGGAAAGTCTTCCGAACTTTTGCTTGCGTGCAATTACTTTGCCACTCTCAGAGAGCTCAGAGAGCAAAAGCTTGAAGCATGGTCTGCTCTCCTACCAAATTCTTTTGCTGTTTTTTCTTTCCAGTCCTGCTCACTGAGGTTAGGTGGAAAGCAGCACAGTAACCGTTGAGACAAAATACAGGTTGCTCAGCATTTAGGTGAAAAGAAAGGTTTGGGTTTGTTTGTTTGTTTATTTATTTATTTATTTTCTCTACAAGGAAAAGAACACTGATAATTTTATATATATATATATGTATCTTGTTTAGGAAAAGAATTCTAATATTTTTTTTCCTGGTTGACTTTATTCAGAAATAAGCCCTTCTTTCAGCTGTTGTTCCATTGATTCCAAAATATTTTTAATTTTCATTTCTCATCATCGGTGAGGATTGAACTCTTCCTTCTTCTCATATGTCTTTCAAATACCCACATTGTTACCCTCTGACAGTGATACAGAGTAGTTGGCACCATGAGGACCTGTCCTTATTGGCTCACATTGATTCAAAATCAGCTTTGCGTTTGAAAGAACATAACAAAACAAAACACAATGGTGTTCTTAAACATCATAACTTCAAAACTATCTTGCTTTCTGCAAATCAAATTGAGTTGTTCTCATTTACATACCATCCACAAAATCAAGTTAAAAGCCAAAGGCTCAATTACTGTTACTAGAACATAACAATGGTTGCACTGACTCAGACTTGACATCCATCCGTTCTGCATTAGCTGCCAGACATGAGCATGTAGGGACCCAAAGAAGATCAGGATGTGTATGGAATGCTTTCTCTAAGACTCTTCAATCACCAACTATTTAATCTGTTTTTAGACACAGTCAGTGGCTTTCTGTATCATGAATTTGTCTGGTTTTCCCTGAGCCCATATGAGTTTACACCACCAATGGTGTCCTTTCACAGAGCCCCTTCATTTTGAAGCTGGGTCCCACAGGTTTTGTTTGACAGCCCATACTAGTTGAGACACAAACAATGAATCTTTGCATCCCTTCTCCAAGCTATTTGAGATTTAGTAAACCTTGATCATATTCAGCTCCTTTCCAAACTGTCAGCTCCTTTCCAAACAAGAACCATAATTTTAGTAATTCCTTACACAAACTTTATTCCTTGCCTCTGGTCATGATATGAAGCTGTTTTAGTACTGTATTGATCTCTAATTTTTTTTCTTATGCTAACAGTAGCCTTTTGTGATGATAGGATCAAAGCATTGTGCAGTACCTGAGTGCAAGTCTTGCTTCTTCAATCTTCTTTCATTTGTATTTTACTAATGTATAGAGAATGAAATCTCTTACAGAAGAACATTTCCCTTCAATTGGATTTCTAATTCAGAAAAAAACATCAGGTAGGAAATATGGAGTACTTTAGAATTCAAATTGTAATTCTTGGAGGAAGGGATTCAAGGTTTCCTAAGAGGAAGACAGAGATATCTGTTGAGAAGAAAGTCATGGTATAAAAATTGGAAAAGTAAAAAACAGGGAGTTTCTAGATTGCTTACTGTTGCTTACTATAAGAAGAATACTTTTTCTCTTCTTTACATTTTGCAAAACTTACCTTTGGAACATAAATGGTCCAAAAGCTTTTCTTGAGCTTTTAGACTTGTTCCCTTTAACCATTTTTTTTTTTTTTTTAATACAGAGGAACTTTTTTTTTACATCTAGGTATTCACAAACTGGAATCTGTGTTTTTTCTCCTAGTAGGCAACTGGAAGAACCAGTGGAAATACCCACTAGATAATATGAAATGTAGAAAGTTAGAATCTGAGTGGTTTATTAAAAGAGGAAATAAACTGAAGAAAAACCTCATCATGTCCAAATTTATTAATATGCCAAGATGGCCTCAGTGAAAGGAGGCAATCAAATGAAAAAAAGCTCTTCAGATGTGCACAGGCATTAAACATGGGCATATCAGCATTCTCCAGAGTACCTGTAAAAACAAGTCTCCCTTGAGCAAAGCCATGGTTCTGTTCTTTGAAAGATAACCACGTAGCCAAATCTTCTATTGAATAGATAAACCCTCAAAGATAAAGACACACCTCTAGGTTGGTCTTGCTGAGCTTATTATTTTCCAATTCCACTCTTTGTCCTTGTTTGACATATTTAGTCATGTGAGATGCTTTTCCTGATGTCTAGCCTTTCCTGCCAAGTTTTTAGAATTAGGACCACAGTTGGAAGCCTTACGAATAATTTCATTTTATCAACAGCAGTTCCACAGAGCCAGTCCACAGCAGAGACGTGGTAATCATAAAGATCCAGTTTACTGTAATTTGTTTTTACGTGCACTTGTCCAACTTTTTCTAAAAGGTATTGAGAACCTGTCACCCAAAACAAAAGCACCGTGTGCTGTTTGTTGACTGATTCAGCATTTCTGACAAAGTCTGGACCTTATGCAGTGAGGCTGAAATTCAGCTTAGCTGTTCCCACTAGAACAGTGCTTGGAGTGTACTGAACAGAAGTTGTGCAGACTCTTTCCCTGGTTATTGTTCAGAAGCTGATGCTATTTTTGATGCCTACAAAGATGAGAGAGAGAAATAGCCCAAAGTATCATTAACCTAGATATAGCAGGGCATTTGCTCCTCTACCCTGATTCAAGGATCCAAATACCTTCTAAAATGTGATGCTATGCATGGTGTTAACTAATTCACTGTATTTCAGATCCCCAAATCTTATTTTATGTTCAGATGTAGGAGCTTTTCAGTCCCAGCAGATGCTTCTAATGGTGAAAGCAGTGACACCCAGCAAGAGTCCTGCCGATCTGCTCCTTTCAGAGGGCAGCACTGAGTACTGAATGTCACCACTGCAGCATATAATTCAAGGAGCAAATTGATGACTTTAGTCTGTAGTCCTTGAAATAGTCATAGTGAGGAGAAGAGGGAGGGCTTGAAGATCATTACAAGAGTGTTGTAAGCTGTCAAAGTTAACCATTTAAAAAAAAACAAAAACAAAAAAACAAAAGAACAACACCATAAAGACCCCAAGAGGCTGTATAGTGACTTGTAGCTCTCTGAAAGACGGAGCTCATATTTATGATGTGATTTGCATTTGAGCATGAATTACATTGTGAGGCAGCCCAGAGAGTTAAAGTATTTCATTAGAGGCCAGTCATTAAGACAGAAAGACCTACATGGAGGCAGTCAGGGGTGGTTATTAAACACGCATTTGTGTATGCATGGACTGACATTGGGACTAGAACTAACATACGAGTTAGTTCTAGTAGCTGAAAAATGAAAGAGTAGTAACAAAGCTGGTGCTTTCTTTCCTGGTAGTTCTAAGTTCATTGTAGAGGACATTAGCTACGGTTGGGATTTTTGCAGGTTTTATGGAGACAAATTTTAAAAACTGGTTTGTATTCTTTCTGAGTTTTAGTGCAACTAAGAAAAAATGGAAAAATGACAACTCTATAATCAAAATGTCATCACTACTTATATTTTTATTGCTGCAGTTCTATTTAATCAAACATACAAAAGTCCCACAAATAAACATAAGCATGCCACTACATTATTCTTAGTTGCTGATAAGACAAACATTATAATGCTGTGTGGATATCTTATAACTGGTGATTTGTTGCTTTTGGTGGTTTTGTTTTGTTTGTTTGTTTTATTGTATACTGTTAGTGTTTTATAACTAGTTAATTCTGTGCACTAAGTACTCTAAGAAAACTTGGGCCCAGCATCATGAAAAAGGACTTCAAAGTTCCCCTGTTAATCCAGGGCACAGTGTCCTTGCTGTAATGTCATAAGCTAACAAACATGGCTAGACATCGTCTCTAAAACTGAGCAGTGTAGGAGTTTTGACTTGTAAGCAGTCCAGATTAGCTTTAGTTTACTTAAGTCACCTGAATTTCAACAGTTATAAACCATACCTAGTCCTTAACCACATGCATAATCCTTCAAATTTGCACGTGACTACTGATGATCCAGAGAAACATCAGTCACCGTCACCACTTGCAGTAATTGAAGCCCTGCTCCATTTTGACACGCAGATGTTAGAAGGGTGAAATGCATAAGCCTGAAAAGCTTATGACTCACCAAGAATGAGTAAGGACTGAAATCCAGGTTTGGAACAGCAGTGTCAGATAAATGCTGCTGGTAAGTTTAGCTTCATTGTCCACTTTGAATATGCAGCAAATAATTGAAGCGCTGCCAACTGTAGCGCAGTACTGTGTGTCACACAGTGCTTGGCTTTATTTTTAAAGCTCTAGCTTTTGGAGTCGTGTGACTATATAAATTCTCCACTCCAGTTTGTGTGTCTTATATTTTTAAAATTGTTTGTGTAATTAGTTGGAGTTAAAATATCTGAGCACGTGAGCTTTGTCAATATTCTGAATTTATATGAAGTGACCTAAAGACATAGAGTATTTGGGGTGTTTTGTTGTTGTTTGGTTTTTTATGTGCTTGTTATTATTCACATTGATATTAGTGGTGGAGTCCTCTTAGAAATCTTTCGCAGTTTTTGCACTGCAGGATGTGAAGGTGTTTTGAGATGCATCCAGTGCAACAGCGTCTGATAAAATAGAGGGAAGGCTGCAGGTTTCTTTTGCATCCCTCTCTGATGAGGAATGACACGGCTGTAGAACCTGATCTCTAGTTTCCACTACAATTCCAGTTACATTAGCACAGCAGTAGGAGGGCATGGAATAATAACAGCTGAGCTTCAAACTGTTCCAGGAATACCTGAAATAACCGTATTTATTCACTGAAACATTCACATCAGATTAGAAATTATTAATTAGAAAACTCTGTCTCCTCTGCCTTCAGGTTCACAAAAGCAGTCCTCCAGGGTTAGTGCAGAGTTTTGCCTATTTGTTGAACATCTTTCCTAGCTTGTGTCTGTACAAATGCAAAAAAGTAGGGGAGGAATATGCAATATGCAGTATGAGGAATATGCATCTTATTCATGCAGGAACACAGGATGATGTTCTCTCAGATTAAAAGCAGACTAGAGTGAGAGTTTGACACAGGGTGTGTTTTTTTTTGAAACTTGTTATTTTTGAAGAAGTGTTGACTGGGACAGCTCATCAGAGCTGACACCAGAACTGATTTAAGGCTGAAAAACATGAGGCAATGTGTATATGTGTGTTTGTGTCAGAGAGTTAGTGAGAGAGCCTCTGGACCTTGAAAGGACAAATAAGTTTTGGTTCCAGTCTCTCTGGAGAGCCCCAGTTTATTTAAAGACTGAAGTGAGCTGTTGGGACTGCTTAGCTTGTTTTTGACTTCAGAGAGCTGAAAGAAGTGCTGAAGGAGTAGGATTTCTCTGTGTGTAGCAATGAACCATATGGAGAGTTTGTGTCATACCTCCTTGCAGGGGAAGGAACAAAACAAGATCGTGATTCTCTGTTCCCTCTTTAGAAAGCCCCTCATTATAAGACTTCTGCTCCTGGGAAGACTCCACCTTCTGACTTGCAGCATCAACCACCTTCTTAATAGCAGGTACTTCGTTATAGCACACACACACACACACACACTACGCCTGGCTTTTTGCCAGGCTGTAATTTGTTTTTGACATCTATCTACTGACTAATGTGACAACCCACACAAGTATTTATTTCCAGGAGGAATGCATAATGAAAGCTGTAGCTCTCCCAACTTCTGAAGAACTGGTTAATGAAAAGGAGGGGGAAAGAGCAGCCTCCCATCCTGCCTCCCAAATGACAGGTTTTTCAAAGCCCCAGCACCAAATTCAACAACTTTGAAGTTGGCCTTTTTTTTTTTTTTTTTTTTTTTAGCTACCATTTTTTCTCTACAGTAACTTCAGAGAAGCTGGTATTTGTTCTTTGTCGGATTTGGGGTATTTGGGGACTTAAAAGAGCTATGTTGCCAGAATGTGAATGGCTGAGAGCTAGGTGAAGGGATGGATTGTATGCTGCATTGCACACAAATACCACATGCTCCCACACACTCAGCCTGCTTTGGCTTCCTGCATCTGATTAAAATACAAAAATCCTACAGGAACAAGACAACTATCAGAAATTCCAGCCATACCAGAGGGCTCGTAGCCCTTGAGAACCCAGCAGGCAAAACTCCAAGTAATTCAAGTTAGAAACCTAGCTAAAGACTTTAAGAGGGGTAGGGAAGAAGGGGATGACCAAAGGAAATGGGATTTGCTATTTCATGAGTGCCTTATATCAAGGCAGGATGCTTTTTCTGGAAGGTCAAGCTTTACCTGAAAATGAGTTATTAGTTTCTAATTGGTTGAATGTTATGGTGGTGTTATGAGAGACTGAAACATCCTTTGTAGCTTCAGTATCTGTGAATGGGAATTATAGCGTGTTTTTCCCTTCAGCAGTACTGCTGCTGGGTCTTTGCCTGGAAAGTGTATTGTTAAATCTTCAAAGTCTCGATATCATGCATGTTGCAGGTACCTGGCTGATGTGCTTATATTCTTTTAATTTGCTCCTTGTTATTATTATTACATTAGTAGATCTGAAAGCAAATTCAGTGACCAAAAGGTTTGCAAAGCTATCTTACCAAAGAGTAATGCATCTTACTGAAAGGTTTTAACACGGTGCCACAGGCAAGCTTCCCCCTGACTCAGCTCTTTATTATGAATAACAGTTACCTGAATATAGATTTAGTGTAACTGAAATGGGTTTTATTTGCACACCATTAATTAATATAATGTGTTTTTTTTTTATGAGGCAGCCATCTCCTAGGAAAATCTCTGGAATCAAGAGAATTTGGCATCCATATGCAAAATTCTGAAGGCAAAAGATAACTTTGCTGTTGGTTGTTGGGCCCTGTTCATTTTTGTATTCAGCTGGTTTTGGGGACTGGTAGAGCAAGCATTATACTTCTCACGAATGAAAAGAATTGGTTTGGTCCCAGAGCAAGGTAGAAACAGTCAAAAGTTACCCTCCCTTTCTACCCAGCTACACTGCCTTCTATAGGTATCAGTGTTGTTATGAAGAAAAACAGAATAATCATCTTCTGCAAAAAGAACTTCTGGGTTAGTAGTAGCTTTTTGTAGCCTATAAAAGGTATAAGTGGCTAGAAGCTAAAACTAGAAAAAAAGATGAGGATTTTTAACAGCAAAAGTCATTAACCTAGTAAAGCAGTAGGTGCTATTACATGAAATCCTTAAGTTGAGGTTTAACTTTGAGTCCTGAGAAGAAATTGTAAGCTCTGTGCAAGAGTTCCTGAGCTAGGCTTTCTGGATAACACAACATGACAGATTAGTTAAATAGTCCTAATGATTCCTTAATGCATTTCCCTGCACATTTAACAGCATGTAATTGTGTCCAGACCACCATGTGATAACCTGTAAGAAGAGAGCCTCTGAGGTGGAAGCCAATGCTGATCCAGAGGAGTTTTGGTGTCCACCCACACCGATGACTTCTGTCAGTTCAACAGATTTTCTAGTAGCCATGCCTTCCTGAACACATTTAGTTAATCCTTTTGGGGCTGGAACCTGTCTTGCTTCCTGTGACTGGGGACATTGATGAACAATGAATGAGTAATTAATACCCTATGCATCTGTTATATTTCTAGCAGTTATTGCAAACATTTATCCAATGGGACTTGTCCCAAGGAAAGTGGAAGCAACTCTGGAGTGCAAATGTGACTGCTTTTCAGGAACAACGCTTTCTCAAGGTATTAATTAGGATGTGCAGTCTCCCTTTACTCTTGACCATATATTTTCAGAGAAAGAAATATAGTGAAAGACCAAGGAAAATAAGAATGCTCCCATCACTTCCTGTGGTCTCCCATTTCAAAAGCAAGGTGGGATGCCGGCAGTGGATAAAAGCGTTCCCATTTCTGCAGACAGAATGTGGAAAGTTTATTATTGCTCTTGAAAGACTTTTCTGTGTAAGATTGTAATAAATATACTCCTATTGGCTGTCGTTAGAAAGAAACAAATATAATAATAATAAAAAAGAGGATTCTAATTATAGTTTAGTCATGATCATGTGAGAATAGATTTTTGTTGCCATGAGCCAGCTTTTTCTCGATTATGTCTTCTTGTGCTCTTTGCCAGAACACCACATTTGTCCAAATCATTTTGCTCCATCTCTCCTGCAGTTGTTGTTACTCATTGGTAAAGTCCCACCCAAGCTTTATTACTGAGCATGGGCAACTTTGACAGCATCAACCTTCCTCCTGACCAAAATAATTTCCATATTACACTGCAGCTTCTTGAGGAAGGCTAGAGCTTTCCAAGGTTTCTACCTTCCAAGGTTTCTTTCCAAGCCAGGCTGTGCCAGAAGGGAACATATCTCAGGACCTATTTTGTCCCTGCCTCAGGGAATGCTGGCAGGTGAGCAGCCCATCTGTGTGTGGGGGATCGTTGCTGCAGGTGCGTGGTGACAGCAGATCCAAACTGGAGATGGCAGGACTGTTTGTGTCCAGCACTGTCATGGCTGGATCCTGATCACCAGTCTGGATCCTGAGCACCTGGGCAGTTGATGTACATACCCAAATTACCTGTCCCACATGTCGTGTGCCATGTTTGTCAGGATCAAAAGCCTGCTTTTGTTTTCCCCTGCATTCCATAAGCCACATGAAAGTTTTGGATGTGTTTCTGTTGCTGAATCACTAGCTAAAATAAGCAGTTGTACTCGAAGGATTTTCTTGCCCTGTTTTCCTTCAGCTCCTGCATGAGTGTCACTGCAAGTCCTATTACATTCACAGGATGGGTGTTAACCAGCAAACCGTCTTAGGGAATCACTCAGGTTTTTTGAACAGACAGAAAAGTCTCTCATCTAAGAACATATGCAGCCTGATTTAATATATGTGTCATCTTTTGTTCATCCACACCCTCCCCATATAAGCAATCAACTAATAAACTTGTATCCTGTTGAGTTTTTGAATGGAAATGCTGATAAACTCTTAAGTGCAGTGATGCTAATGGATGTGCTGAAATAATAAATAGGAGGAGATTCAGTCATGCTCATCACTAAAATACTTAGGAGCTTCATTTTCTTTCCAGCTCAGAAAAGTTTCCATTTACAGATTACTTTTCCCGTTTATAGATTTAGCCACTGCTGAATTCAGCAATCTTTGCCTCTTGCCATTTTGTCGACTCTCACATTAAGAGAGCATCTCTGAAGTTGTGCTTCTTCCTGAAACCTTTGGTTAAAAAAATTGAATGCATTTCCCTTCAGCCTCACATAGCACTGCATTCCAGCATATTGTGCTTTTGGTTCCTGGAAAGAATGCTGTCAAAAATTCTGAGGTTTGAATACCTTTATCTTAATGTTTCTTTAAAACAGGTCTTTCCTTGTCTGCTCTCTCCCTTTCTATACAAATGTGTGGGTTTTTTAAAATCCTTTTTGAGGAGTTGCTTTTTTGATGGCTTCACTTCTTCTGGTTTGTTTCTGATTTCTCATGTCAGCATAAGAGTTGGGTGGGTCTTGTCTATTTATTATTACCTTTATTAGATCTTGTCTATATGGGAATGCTGGTGCATATTAAGCTTAGGTGTGAATTTGGAGTATACTTTCTATTTTGGAAAAGGTTGTCTGTAGGAAGAAATTGTTAGTAGTATTATTAAATATGATTTTATAATCAAGAGATTTATTTTCTTTGAAATGGCTGTTGAGGATAAGGAGCGTATTCCCTAGCAAGCTGTAAATGCTTTAAGACAGGTCAGATTTCAGATCTGAACAACTTGACAGAGACCTATAATCCTCCAAGGGTTGAAAGGGTAATTTACTCATTGTGTCCATGCAGTCTTTAGCCTCTGCTGAGTCTGCCTATTAGTGTTGGTTATGTTATAGGCAGCTGTTTGCTGGAAACAGGGCTGTTTCCACACATTCTGCCAAACACCCAGCTGAAGAAAGTGAGCGCTGATTACTGCTGGAAGCAACTTGTTGGCCTAGTGGTGAAAGGCACGTGGCTTTTTCCTTTGCACCTTTAGCTAGGTGTGCTATCCTAATGAGCAATTGTGCGTGTGCAGCATGCCTTCTTTTATTCTTTAATCCCTTCTTTGCTGTTTTCCAGTTTTCTCACAGCTGATTGTAGTTACCAATGCTCATAGCTGCCCAAACACCACACCAGCTTTTCCCTTCTGCTTCCTGCAGCTGGAGTGTGAGCTGCTGTGGATAACTGTTCTGGCTTAAAACCTGTAGTATTTCTTTGCCAGGCTAGCTCTAATTAGTAGGAGCTAGCCTACTAACTACCTGAGTGTTAGTGCAGTTACACAGGAGGAAGATGAAGAAGCTAGGAGATGGCTTCCTTTGGAAGCACTGCCACTTTATATTGGTAAAACAAAGCCTGTTCCTCTTAGCTCCTGAAGAAGGCAGTCATTATTGGGCTGTATTGTACTTTTCCACAGTTCCCTTAAAGTTGTCCAGAAAATATAGGAGTTAAAGCAGGGGTGAGAGCAGGAGTAGTATGATGTGGGGCTTTGCAACTGTGGTATTGATGGAGAACTGGGCAGAGAGCGATTTCTTCTATGTGCAGTGTTATTAGCATTCTCACTTCCCGCTCAGCTGGAATCCACTGCAATGAGTAAAGCTTCATTTTGTCCCTTATATGCCCCATTCCTTTTCTACATCACATCTTTGCAACTCACACAACTGCAGGCTAATCTGATCCCAGGAGGGAGGGTTACACCCGAGATGATTTTGGGGCTTGGAAACTGGAACAAGGCCTTCCTTCTTCTTTCCCACTTAGGCCTTGACCTGTATTTGAACTCAGGTCTCTAGGGGCTGCTGCATAAACCTACATAGAACTCTGTGGAGTGTCCTAACCCTTGCTGTCTGCTCTGAGGAGATGTAAAGCGCTCCAGAAGAAAAGGATAGCTCAAATGGAAATGAAAAAAAAAAAAAAAAAAAAGGGTGCACCGCAGAACTGGAGAGCGGGAGAGCAGAGCTTCAGTTTGTTACTGACCAGCTTGTGAGTTTTTTGTGTTTGGCTTCTTTACACAATGGCTTTTATCACAAGAAAAGCTATCAGCCATGATAAATGTTCCAGGCAAAGGATCTGAGTGGCTGATTGAGGCAGAGTTTGTAATAAGTTGCTATGATGTTTTGTGCTCCATAGCACACAATGGGAAATAAGGCCAGAAGGATGTTGTTTATTCTTATCCTCAAACGTAGCAAAGTTGTGAAAAAGTTTGCAAAGCTTCTTGTATTCTTTTCTTGCTTTTTGTGCCCTTGAATCCTAGTACATGCGCAGATCTGTGTCACTGTATAGTTTCCTATATAGCCCTTGCAATTGAAGTATCTAAGTGCTTTCCACTGCTGTGGCACAAAAATCAACCTACAAAATGTCTTTCTTTCTCATGTCTCTGTTCGTGGGTGCAGTTTACAAACTAGTTCAGATGCTCTCAACTGCAGACTAACGTTGACATTTTCCAGATAATCTTCGTAATCATCTCTCTTTATTTGTGAAGGTAGATGCGGAGTTACTGTGTAGTGTGTCCTTGCTTTCTCCTTACCCATTGTGTTCATGTCCTATTGTTTTGAAGTGGGCCTGGCCTGTTCTTTCTTGTTCTCTCTTCTAAGTTCCGTTTTATTTACTGCCATTGGCATGATCTGCATTATTTATTGCTCATTACTCTCTCTTTGGCCTCTGGAATAATGGTTGTGAAGGGTCTTAGTTTCATCATAGGATCTACACAGTCCTTCATTAGCAGCCTCTTTGTCTCTTTTTAATATTCTTTCCCAACACTGCAGCCATGTACCTTTCTTTCTCTTTAAACATCATCGTTTGCATTTCCATTAAGTTAGAGTGAAAGCATATCATTCCCTTGTTTCTTAAATTTACCCAATATTTTCAACGTCTGCTAATATATTTGTACAATTCAGTCATTCTGAATACTTTTTTCATGCATTCTCTGAAGTCTCATTAAAAGAAAAATATTACATGCTGTATCCCCCTCCTATTATGACTAATCAATTGCCCGTATCTACTCAAGAGATATTATTTATGATTCTCAAACTGGAAAAGTTTGCTTTTGATTTTTCAGATATGTACTCATACCACAGTTGTTGTGTTTTTTTTTTTTTTTTTATCAGACTGGGGGGATTAGGGAGGGGAAGTTAATTTATTTTTTTTTTTAATCTGTCTAAACCACCCATGTCTCTAGAGGAACTAGGTCATTGTACTTCCCTATTAAAAAAGTAGAGCGCTGCATAGTGGTCTCAGCACATGACAGATAACCAAGAGCTTGGAGTTCCTAATTTCCAGTATCTTCTACTTCAGCAAGGGGTGATATTCAATCAGGTGATCTCCATTCGGATGGTTTTGAAAATTAACTTCTGGTTTTGATAACCTGTTTTCTAACAGTCTGCCTGTTTTAACACCCACTTCTGGCAAAATGGGAAAAAACAAAACTCACTGCTACCTCAAAATGCACAGCAGCCCCGTGCCTCTCCATTCATCTGTAAGGCTAGGTACATGAGTAAATGGGGCAAGGCAGCTTGAGTGTTTGTGCCACAAGTAAGTGGTGCAACCCTAGCAAAGATGAATGGTGAAGTGAGGGCGTTGTCTTGAAGACTGCAGTTTTGAGTTTATGACATCAAGGTTCGATTTCCAGATTTGACCTGGTATGTTGTGTCAGTGTGTCTGTCTTGCTTCAGTTTTAACTCTTGCAGCTTCCTTCCAGGGTGTACTCTGAGCTGCTGCCTCTGAGGGGTTTGTTGGAGGAAAGGGGTTTCTGTGAATGATGTCAGGCTTCTCATAGATCATGGGAAAGGACAGAGAAAGGCACTGAGACTGTCATCCTTTTGTACTGAGGTGTGTCTGAAAGTAGAAGGCATTGGTAATGAAAGTCCATTGTCTGTCTTCCAGTTTATACCTACAAAGCACCTGTGTGATCCCTCATCATTTTCACTCATAATTTATCATCTTGACAATTTATTAAGTATTTTTATCTTACCAGTGCAGGAGGAAGATCTCTCAGACTTGCCATTCCAACCCTTTTCTGACCATTGACTGAGCTCTGCAAGAGCTCAACTGTGAGAAATTTTGCCCCGTTTTTCTCCTCTTTCATTTCTTCCATATTCCCTAAGCACATTCCCTCCTCACGCTTGTAGCACCTCTCCTTAGCAGTTGCATGCTTGTCTTCTCTGGTTCTGGGCTTTTCTGCATTTCAGGATTTCTTTTTATGGACCATGTGGAAAGGAAAAGACATGGAATGAACTGTCATGCCTTCCACTTAGTTCAACATGAGGCCAGGCCTGCACAGATGGACAAATTGGACCTGTGAAGTCTCGTCGTTGTCTCCACAGGCATTCCTTGGGAGGTCAATAGGAATGGTGAACTTCCTTTGGTTAATCCACTTGCATTATAATGGCATCATATGACTTAATTTGTCTGTAATAGCAAACAAACAGCATTGAATAGATTCTAGTTGGTGAATTTTCACAGTATCTTTGCGAGGAAGACATTATCAAGTTGGGAAACTGAGGCAAAGTTTCTAAGTAATCTAAAAAGAGGCTTCCAGTTAGATTTTATGTCTGATGTGCTGAAGGCTAGAGTGAAATGACTCAGTTTGCCAAGTCTTATGGCTTCTTTGTTTGCAAGGTGAGAACAACAGCTCTGTGAATTCACCCCCTATGCTTTCCTTAAAACCTCTTCATAACGCTACTTTCACTTCCAGTTTCCCCAGACTAAATGCTCTCTCCTAGGCTTTGCACCAAAATCTAGAGGTTGGTGTTAGCCACTTATCAACACTTGCTTCTTGTCACCACTGCCCCATGCCAGCCAGCAGCCCTGTGTGCTCGGCTTTGCGTTGAGATACCCAAACATGGGCACTCAGTTTGGGCTCATCTTGTGCATGTGCTCTGCTTTCACCAACGTTGTACTTTGGAGTGTTGGAAAATTGAAAGGTTGCTCCAAGCATTTTTGGGAGGAACATGCAAATTACTGGAAGACAATAATCACTCCTGAGTAATACAGCAATGCTAAAATCTTGGGTTGCTGGTATGAAATGTACATATGTGCAAGTCCTGGGGAAATGTCTATATGAGTTCTAGAGAGAAGGCAGGTTTTTTTTTTTATTATTATTTTTTTTTTCTTTTCTTTGCAACTTATCCAGAATTTCTGATGGGAATACTTCATAACTGACGGGCTGCCTCCCTCTGGGGGAAGTGCAACCATTTAACTTCTTTCTTCTTTATATGTATACTGAGGAACTGATGGTTTAATCCCATGGGAAGTCTGTATCTGTTCACAGTTACATTTGCTCATTTGAAGAGGATTCTGTGTTATCTGGGGAAAAAAAAAGAGGGGAAAAAAAGAATTTGGCTTAGTTTATTGTTTCGCCAGTTCTTTCTGCCACACGGAGAGCTATGCATTTCCAAATTTGATTTTAAGAGGGTCTGAAGGAGGGAGGAATCAAAGAAATGGTGATCAGGTCTGGGGTGGGAAGGATGGGGGGAGGGGGTGGGGGAGGGAATGTAGATCAGGAGGAGAAATGGCTTTGAAACTGGATGTAATAAATTATTTGAATTTATTGTTTATTTTTCTGATTGCATGTAGTTGCATTTCTTTTTGTCTTGCTTGATCATAAGAATTAGTGCATGTTTAAGCTGAAACAAGAGTCCCTGAGTTCACATCTTGATCTGCAGACATACTAGTATGCAAACTTTAATGACATTCATACAGAGGAAAAGAGTGAGGGAGAGTACTGAAACAAAGGGAAATAGGATACCAAGAAATGTAGCCATTGAAAAGGACCTGGATCCCATGATTTATCTAAAAATGACAAGATGCCCCTCTAAAAATGCAAATGTCTGTGCTGCATCTTGTAGCTGTAATGAATGAGTCTTTCACACAATGGAAACATTCAACTTGTTCTGGGGCACTTACTGTGGCTCCATATGCTAAGCTGCATGCTCCTGGCCTTTAATCACACTGCCTTTGTTTTTAAAAAACTTAAATTAGAAGCACATTAGTGTTTATATGGTGTGCACTCTGGGTTTGGTTTTGTGTGTGTGTGTGTGTTTGTTTGACAAGGCTTGTTTTTGTGTTGGTTTTTTTTTTTCTGTTGTTCTGCTATGCTTTTGTTTTTTTTTAACATTAAATACTCTGGACGAATGCAGTCCTCATGAAAACATGGGACATGGCAAATCATGGGAAACTTGAGCTGGCAACAGCAAAAGGATGTAAATTTTGAGCTGCTAATGGCAAGCAGGATTCCAGCATTGGGGTTAGGGGAGAACCCATGTTACGCAGCGGGGAGCCATTTAAATCCCCCTGTGACCTGCCAGGAGGATGCCTGCATGCTTTCTGCTTTATTCGAAGTGAGATCAAGACTGAGTTCTCCTTTGTTGTAAGTTTGGGTTCAAAAGAAGTGTTCCATAGATCCGCAGGCTGAGCTGAAGTCTCGCCGCTGCAGTCCCGATCCTAAGCACAATGCACCCATCCCTGTCATTAATGGGGCTGCATCTCATCTCACTATTAGCGGTGTACGGTACAGTTGTTCCTGGGAATAAGGCAAAGAATAGAGGTTTATCCTTCAAATGAAATCTGAAACGAGCCACTATTTTCTTGAAGATTTTTCAGGACAGGTTTATCCCACGTGCAAAATATTAAATTTTCTGTATGCGTGTATGTAAGCTGGCATACATGCATGTATAGGTAACACCAGTGCAAGTTTTAAAAGCTCTTTTTTTTCTGACAGAAAAGCGGGCTAATTAATAGGAGTAGGAGACAAAATGCCAGCTTGTAGATTTGTTTCCCCTGCAGAAATCACCCCCCCTGTTACACTGCTCCTTCTTGATCTGATGTAACAAGAAGAGAGAGTCAGCTGTGAATCAAGCGCCTTGTTCTCATTTCCTTGATCATTGACATGGTTTGAGAGAGAGAAAGGAGGAGGGATTATTTGTGAGGTTATTAAAAAAAAAAAAAAAAAATCCCGCTCCCCCTCCTCCACTTCTTCGAGATGCAGAGACACTTCCAGAATGTTCCATGGCACAAATCTGACTTTTCTCATTAAACATCGGCCTCTCTCCCCCCTACCCCTTGTTAGTTAAAAAGTGCTGTTTACAAGTCACTAAGCGGATAATTCAGAGCTCTGACGAGTGGATTGCCAGTTAGCAATACGCGTTGTTTTTTTCAGTCAGCAAGCTGTTTAATGGCTTCAGAAATTAAAGGATAATTGCACTTGAGTGAGTATGTGCTTTTATAAGCCCACCGTTACCATTATTAGGGTTTTGCCATTCTTGAAAATTCTCCCTTTGCATAAATCCGCTAATTCTCCATTCCTGCCCTGCCCTGGAAGGCAGCCACCCGAGGGCTGGGCTTTGTGCAGCTCAGCTGTTGCCTGGGTTTGCGTTTCTTCACGGGATAAGGAACTCGATTGTCTTCAGAGAATAAGCAGAAGATGCAAGGGGAGATTGGTAGTGGGAAAAGTTTAGCTCTTGTGCGCTGCGGTGTGCTTCTGCAGTGTGTAACATTACTGATGGGTAAAAGAACTCGATGAGGCTTCTAAAACAGTTTTTTTTTTCTAATAGTGTTAATGGAAACCTTTCCTGAAGAGTGTGCATAGACAGAGAATCCAGAGCCATTGCACTTTAATAGAAAGACTGATTATTATTGCCTGGCATTTGCTTTCTTTCTAATTAATGTCATACGCAGAAGAGGTAATCATTCAGCCATCTTTTTAGCTTAAAAAGAGTCAAAGATTAAAAACCAAACAATTACCCCACATAATTAATTGGCGAGAGGATTTTGGGGGGTATGCTGTAGAGGGAGGGCTGTTCCTCCCTTCCCGGCAGCATTCGTGGTTCTTTGGCAGCAGTGAGGGATTTATTGTCTGGCTCCTGTCTGGATCCATCGGGGGGGCTTTCATTGCCTCCCTGCCGCCCAAACTCTTCTGATGTGCTGTGTATTTGTTTGGGAGGGGGAAGGGAGGAAGGTTAGATGTTTCTGACCTGCTTTACTGCTTTTCAACTGAAAGTAAATTAATGCACACACTAGATTCCCCTCTGCTGTGCTGATTGGATCCTTGTGCCGATTAAATATTTCACACTGATAGAGGGATGCTGAAAGCACTCAGCTGGTAACATGGGATGTGCATCAGCGGTACAATAACCGACTTTCAAACAAAAGTCAAACAAAACCCCCAGTTTGCTGCAGTTTTGATTAGAATGAGTTTCACTTTGAATTTAAATCCTTGAGCCTGCTGCAGCAATGGCTAATTAACTGTGATCTGATAGAGAAAAATGAACACGTTCTTACTTCTAATGACAGGCAGGCAGTAAGTTGTCAAAAAAAAAAAAAAAAAAAAAAGGAAAGGAAAGGAAAGAAAGAAAAAGGAGAATAAACCAACAGATAAAGCAGCCTTAAAAAAATAATGCAGTGATTTAAGTTCAGCAAATGCAAACCTCCTTGCCGTGTTTATGCTCTGTCTGACTTAAACCAGAGTTGGGTCCTGATGGGAAGTAGAACTGGCAACAGGAACTACTCCACCATCTTCTCCTTCTTCTCCTTCTCCCTCTCCTCCTTCTCCTTCTCCACTTCCTCCTCTTCATTCACCTCCTCTTTCTCCTCCTCCTCCTCCTTCTCCTCTTCCTCCTCTTCTTCTTCCTCCCTGCCCACCCCCAGTTGCAACACCTGCACATTCCTAGACAGGAAAACTGCATTTCAGGAATGGTGCCTAAAACTTTTCCCTGCCTGTGTCTCCATCCTTGGTTTCAGGGAAACACACCTTAATGTCCTCCCCTTGGGACAGGCAGTCTCTCACTCAGGGCTGTATGCAAAAGGGAGCATTTCTGAGGGGAGCCTTGGGATAAAGCACACCCCACAAGGCCCTTCTCCTCCATTAACACCCACCAGACTCCTTTCAGTACCCATATATATGTCCACCTGCATGCTCGGCCCCATATCTTTCTGCCTTGGTGCTGAAGGCTGGGTAGTTGGTAAATCCTCAGATCAGCCAGCACCAGTAAGTAGCAGCCTGGATGTG
This sequence comes from Phasianus colchicus, assembly GCF_987193195.1. Lineage (NCBI taxonomy): Eukaryota > Metazoa > Chordata > Aves > Galliformes > Phasianidae > Phasianus > Phasianus colchicus. Next base: position 71,027,333 of record NC_143436.1, on the reverse strand, counting down.
TTTAGTAAACCAAAATCCTAAGACACGATACCAAAGTGCTATGGCTGATGGCCATAGAGCCTTTCTGTGTTGTCACTCCTGGAATATTAAATATCCCATTGTTCAAGTGACTGTTGATGTGACAAAGGAGTAAATTAACAGAGGTCATGGCCCACGTGGCCAGAGGAGTCTGCTCAGCCGTTTGGCATGCAGGGTTTTACATTAGTGACCAGTGCTAAATTACTAATTGAGAAGCCATAATTTCAGTTTGGAAGTGGAGTGCTGCTCTTTTGCAAGCAGAGTAAACTGTCAGGGTTGTGCTAAGGGTTTTCTCTCAACCACGAGGCTGCTAAGAAGGACCCATATTGCTTTGAAAACAAGTGCAATTTTTCACAGCAAAACCACTTTGTCAGGAGAGCATCATTCTAGAGAGATTAATGGACTGAAGTCTCTATCTCCAGCATGGGTGTTAAAGTATAAACATGATGGACAGTGTGTTTTAGGACCTTTCTGAGCATCTCGTATTCTGCTATGAAAACATGAGGGGCTGTTAGGAGGCACGTGCCTGGGTTAAAATCCCTGCTATGGGGAGGAGCAGCCAAAAGCAGGGCATTCCCCATTGAGGAACGTGAGCAGATTCTTACTTCTCATGTACATGCCTGTGTGGGAAAAGAGGGCCAGGACTTGGGAAAGGAGGGCCAGGATTATGTTGGTACAACTGGGGAAAAAAATTAGCTCTGCTTCAAATAGTTGAGACCATTTCACGTCCAAGACGGAAAGTCATAAACAAGCAACAGTCTTCTTACACATTGGGGTGGGGTTGCATGTGACTGGCATACATATTGCAAACTCTGGTTTGCCTGTGGCATCCTGTGGTGAAAATGAAAGTTGTGCTGCTATTGAAAAGGCGCGGCTTCAAAATTGGCGTATTGTGAGGGCTGGGGTGCTGTGGATGGGAAGCAGCAACCTGATTTCCAGCACGTAGAGCCAATCAGTTTTTCTTTTTTCTCTCCCCCTTATCTCCCCTCCACCCCCCTTCCTTTTTTGGCTCTCCCATTATATCAGCACATTCGCTGCTGCAGCGTGCAAAGCGTGCTTCATTTCTTATTATCCATTCTTCCAAAAGTGAAAGAGAATATGTTCTATCAACTGATTCTCAAAATGCAGATTTTGCCTTGCTTTAAAACACAAGAATATTCTTTTAATTAATTAAATTTGGAATGCGGGTTGTATGGAAGATTTCTTCTCATATGGTAGCCTTTGTGCTGACCAATGCATCTTTATCAATGCCTTAATGGGGCCAAGGAATAAAAATGATCATTATAAAGAAAACAGCGTAAGATCTCTTCTCCTACTTGTCCAATCTGACTAAAAGGGGCTTTTCTGAACTTCTGGAAGGCATATTTTCAGAAGATTTTAAAATGAGATACAGAAGAGGCTTTGCAGCTGCATTTCATCAAATAGATGATCTTTCTGTAACTCTTTTGAAAACAAAATTGGAAGACCCGATCTGTTGCCCATGCTTTCATAGGCAGTTTCTAAAATGTACAGTTATTTAAATAAGATCTGCATCATATGGTTCCCTGTGGAGGTGACTGGCACAGACTGATTGGTCCTTTCAAGCTCATCGCAGGGACAGAACTCTTTCAGGATTTTCTTTATTTTCTTCAAAATGCTCCAAAACCTAAATAGGTTTTGGAATGGTCAACATTAAAAGTATTTAATATTCATCTCAAGCTAGATCTTAAAACAAGCAGAAGCCCTTATTTCCTCCACTTTTTTTGTTGTTGTGCACAAATAGACACTTCTGTCAGTTTATTGGGAAAAAGTTGACACATCACGTGCAAAGATGTGCAAAAATAGTTCACAGTTAATGCATGTAGGGAGAACAGCAGGAAAAGGACGGATGGTAGATCGAGTAGTGAATTATTCTTTTTTTCTTTCAAAATTTCTGCTTTGGTACTTCTCATGATGCTTTCCTATTACATTCTGTCAGGAAAGCGATAACCAACCCCATACTTATTTACTTGCTTGTCCACTGAGCTAGCACAAATTGTGTATCTTTTGGGATCATGGAGTTTTGTTTCCTTGGATGTTTTCTGCTTCTGGGAGAAAAAAAAAAAAAGAAAAAAAGAAGTAGTAAAGTTGTATTAATGCCTGTAGGATATTATGCAGTAGAAATTTTATTGAAATGAAAATATGAATTCAGTGCAGTATGACCAGGCATTTGTTGTAAGTTTTTCACTCATTCAGTAATTAAACATTCACATTTCTGGGGACAAATATTAAAATACACTTTAGTAATACAAGAATTTCTCCATTATAGTGAATGGTTTTACTATTCACATAAGAAGAAATCTTGGGCCACTGCTGTCAACAGCAAAATTCTGATGGTACACAGCAGAGCTGGGATTGCACTCTTAGACTAACTCCATTGGCTTCCAGATAATGGGTTTACATCACTGGAACCAAGGGCAGTGTTTTTCTTCCATCTGTGAGCCTTTAGCGATGTGTACATGACATAAATCACAACAAAAACATAACCACAAAACTGAAATATTAACCTGAGAGCTTAGCATTGGCGCTGCAGATTCGTGAGGCGCTGTGCAGGGAAGTTCTCAGTAGGTGGGATGAGGCACACAGCAGTGCTGCACCTGTAACAACACACCACTCACATGGAAACAGATAAAGACTTTTATAGAATTTTGTCATAAGCAACGTTTCCCACGTACCAGTGGAGTAGTAGAGGAAACAAACATGAAAACAAAAGTAAGCAAAATTTAAAATGATTTATGTGAAGCCACCACAATCAGTAGAATAATGCTGATATATTAAAAGGAAGATCAGTGTTCCTTTACATTAAAATATGAAGCAGGTATCTGCAATAATGCAATTTCATATAAACATACTGACAGTCCCCAGAGCAAGCATATTAGACCATTGGACTTTTATAACATGTAACGAGTTTAAAGACAAGGAGGCAGGAACTTCTGTAAAAGTCAGTTTGGAACTACAGGGCTTCTGCATTATTCCCAGAAGTGTTGTTTTCAGTCGTGATTCTGAAAGGAACAGAGCATGTCTGTGACTTGATATCTGCCAGTATACACAGTGTATTTAAAACAGGCTACAAACAAAACTCTGACTGGCATTGCTGGTACAGCAGCAACCCTAGAAATGTGGGGAGCCCTCCTGAAAGGCTGCACACACATTAGATTCAGCCTCTAACCGACAGCACTGTGAAGTGCATAAAGTCAAACATCGGCAGAGGTCTTCACAGGACTTACCTTTACTGCAACTCTAGAAGAAATGAGATGCTTAGTACTTCTGAGTATCAGATGAGGCTGGGAACAGTCTATATCTGTACCCAGCCTATCTAAAACAGCATTCCTAAGAACAGCTCCTGAGATCACTCCAAGTGCAACAGCTCCATAAAGACTTTGTTTTTCTGAATCGAGCACAAACACGGACACGTATGGTGCAGCCCCTCCACACGGCTGCACAGACCTCCGACACAGCCCTTAGGTACCATACCTGGGTGCTACGGGTGAGGGCAGCTGCTCTGCTGTGATCTCAGAGCTGTGAAGAGAAACAGCGAGACTGAGAGTTAGGATGGATGCTCTGGGGAAGAGGTAGCTTGAAAGACCTGAAAGGAAGAAGAAAAAAAAAAAATAATAATAATAACAAAAGTAGTTTAAAGGTAAGAAAACATGACTCGCAAGTAAAAGCAAGGTGAAAGAACGAGCACTCAGCGAGTGGAGTGAGGCAATGGGTGAGAGAGGCAGGCGGAGTTGAGAAGCGGTGCTCCGGGAGTCTGAAAAGCCGCGTTTTGCTGTTTCGCACGCACAGCGCAGCACCACGAGCCCCGCGCTGCGGGCTGGGCAGCGTGAGGACCGCAGCGGCGAGGCTGCGGGCTGGAGCGCGGCGGGCCATGGGGTGACGACGCTCCTCTCTCTGCTTCCCTCCCGCAGAAGCTGGCGGTGCGGAGCTGCCCCGCCGCCGTGCTGGTGGGCGGCGGCTCCGGCGGCAGCGCCAAGCCCGGCGGCGTCCCGGCGCTCCTCAAGGCACCCGGCGGCGGCGGCGGCGGCGGCGGGAGCCCCGGCGGCGGCCCCGCGCAGAGCCTGGCCATCTCCGTCGTGCCGGCCAAGGCGCCCATCGCGATGGTGACGGCGCATCTGAACGGCGGGCTGGGCGGCGGTGGCGGCGGCGAGCCCCCGCAGAGCGCGCCCATCAACCTGCAGACCACGGGCGCACGCCGCCCGCCCGAGCTCGGCGCCCGCGCCCAGGTAACGGCGGAGGGCGGGCGGGGCGGGCCGCGGGGTGGGGCGGGCCGGGAGGCGGGCGGGGCCGGGTCGGACCGGACCGGGGGGGCGCCGGTGTGGGAGGTGGGGGGAGAGCGGCGGGAAGGGATCGCTGGCTGCGGTCAGCACGCCGTCGCAGTGGGGGTTCGGGGGTGTGCTGTGCTGAGAGAGGGAAGTGGTGCTGACGGAGTTAAAAGGGATGTGTGAAACTTTATACAGTTTAGAATGTGGTTGCTAACGTTGGGGATGTAATGTCTTTCCTACTTTTTGCACGTAGAGGCAGTGGTGACGTGCTTTTTGCATCCCAGTGCCTCTCCGCGAGCTCAGGATGTGAGTCCATGATCATAGAATGGCATGGGTTGGAAAGGACCACAACGATCATCTAGTTTCAACCCCCCTGCCATGTGCAGGGTAATCAGTCCAGAAGAACATAGGGATTGTGTGTGGCACCTGGCAAGCAATAACTGAGCTGTCCATAAGGCTGGGCTGGAACCTGCAGGACTGTTGGATACCTGGGGAGATTCTTCCTTAGTGGCAGAGTGAGGGAAGAGCTCACCTTCACACAGCTAGCAGAAGGGAAGTGCACCCAGATACTGGGGGATACAGTGCTGTCCCCCTTCTGGGAGAGCACTGCTGTCTGTGCACTTACAATGATGCAACTGTATGGGCAATTCAGCTTTGAATCTCCGCTCTGTAACCATTCTGGGTCATTTAGTTTACTGAAGGCTTGTACTTGATTAAAAAGATGGTTGAAGCTCTTCCAGTCAATCTTTCTTAGACTTTTGGAGAGTAACCATAAAAGTGGTAAGTGCATAAGTGATGAAAGTTTCAGTATTTCAGTGATCTATCATTTTATGAAAGACTTTTCCCATCACTGTTGCATTCTATAGAAAGTAAAGAATGAAAACGGGTGAAGGAAACTTGAAACACCATGCAGTGTAGTTAGGCTGAGCCATCATCTGTAGTTAGGAATAGCCATCTCACAGGGCAGATTGAAAAGCAAGCTGCAGACGTGGAACTAAAGATTTCCTAAATTAGTTAGCTGGCCTGCTGTTGAAATGCCCTTGGTGCTGTGCTTTCCATTTATCTCTTCCTCAAGGCAAATGGGTCTCACTGCTGCCATCCACCTCCCTGACACACTGTGTTTAGTTTAGTAGGGGCAGCTGGTGCAGTGGTGTTTTGCCCCAGTATTGTGTCTTTTTTCACAAAGAAGAGCTTTATTTTAAGCTGAAGCTTGTCGTTATTGAAATAGCTATGGAAACATCATCCAACATTTGGGGTTTGCCTTCATTCTGCCGGAAGAAATGCTCCAGTGTTTTTCTTTAGAAATCTCTTCACATTCCCAACTTTTCAACAACTTTAATGTTGTGGTGCAGTGTCTCTCATTATTTAGGCAATGTATGCAGAGACACGTTAATGATGCAGAGAACTACAGCGGCTTTGTTTTTTTGAGAATAGTCAGCAAGCATGGATAAAAACAATTAGAAATATTGAATTTTAAGTGTATAGAAACACAGGCTGACCTCTGTCCCTAAGCTGCCAGAGAGCTTAGTGCTGGATTGCATGTTAATTATCACTCTTGTACCCAAATTAAATTTGTTTTGCAAGGTTTCTTATTCTGGTCCAATGGCAAAAAAAAATAAAAAAAAAAATCTGTACTTTCTTCATGCTAGTATCTTGATTGTATCCCAAGTACTGGTTACAAATCAGTAGCAGTCACTCCTTAGCTACAAGCACTGCAATGTCAGATGGAAATTTCATTGCTGACATTTATCAATAAGCATTTTTTTATTTATTTGTGGCATTGTTGTGGCTCAGAAAAGTATTTTTTTTTTCTACTTCATGTATGAAGTTTGTGAGATGGAGGATAATGACAGCCTTCTGCAAACTGAGTTTAAGGTGGTAAGCTGATAGTAGTAAATTAGATTGCTGGTGTAGTGCAGCCTATCCCTCTGCATCTGCAAAGTGAGGGCAAAGGCATAAAATGTAATGAGTTTCTGAACAGTGGCTTCTGCTTGAAAGCATTTAGGGGAATCGGGATGTGCATACAGTCATCTCAAGTGATATCTACTAAAAAGAATGAAGTGCTAAATGAAACTCGATGGAAAAAACGGGGCATCAAACATGGTCAGCTAAATGCTTAACTTTTAAATGTAGATAGGATGAAATGTCAGTTTGTTAGAGAATTTTCCTTCGGACAGCTGCATGTCAGCACTTTCATTTCAGGCTGTTGTTCACCTAGCAGATTTTTAAAGTGATTTTGAAATGTCGTTGGCTGTAATTGAAACCTTATCTGCATTGAAAAAGTATCTAAATAAATCTGTGTGTAACAGATACTGGGGGATTGTTTAGATATTTATCACATCTTTTATTAGAAACAGGAAATGTTGTGATATTAACCATGATTGAAATCTGTAAGCGTCGGAAATCATGAGCTCTAGAAGCCAACGTTAGGTCTACACTTTTCCTTGGCAGCCTTTCAGTGTCAATCCCATGTATGAAGACATAACTGATAGAGCTACAGTGATGAAAGCGTGTGTGCGGGTATGTCACGAGAACAGCTCTTTATCCAGCACAGAGAAATGAAGCTTGGAGCTTCATTTGGATGAGCTGGAGCAAGTTATGCTGGCAAAAGCTGAATTCTGCTGGCATAAGCTGAATTTTGCTGGCATATGCTGCATATACGCTAGGAGTGCTTTGCCTTCAGAGAACAGCTATAGCTGCTCTGTGTAAAGATTGCCCTAGAGCTACAGAAGAGTTGTAGGATAGCACCGTTCCTGCACCTACAAAGTACTCTTACTGTAAAGAGATTTTAATATAACCTCGCAAATTACATTTTTATTGTATTTATGTGGTATTTGCTAGTTCCTATCATAGCCATCATTTCCTCTCTAAAAACAGGATGAGGTTGCTTTGCTGAAGGGCAGAGTCCCATCTGCTGTACTGGAACAACACACTGGGTAAAGAAAATGCCCCTCTGCTACCTCATCGTTCTCTTCTAAATAGCAAAACTGAGGGCCAGCAGGCATCCCAGAACCTAGTTTGGGAGAAGCAGAAAGCCTTTTGGCTGTTTGAATGCCAGTTGGATCAGCCGGCTCTTGGGAGAGCAAGCAAAGAGGGGGGAATGCAGCTGTCAGCCCTGTTTTTCTGCTTTTTGGGAGCAATAAGAAGAGAAGAAAGCCCTGGATGAGTGTATCTGTACTGGGCCATGGAGCACATAGGTACATAGCGTTGCTCTGCAGAGACAGTGATTCTCTGTCCATCAGGACTCCAAATCTGACAGCATAAAGTCTGCCTTCTATTACTTTCCATTCTTCCCTTCTCACACATGTATTCCTAGAGTCAGCTGGAGGAAAGTTTGGCAAGCTTCCACATGCACATGTGCTGCTGCATCTTGGGGCCTGTGCGTACAGGGAGGTTATTTCAAAGTAAAATACAGCACGAGGATTTATGGAGCTATAAATTCTTGGCAGGATGGTAAACTGTTCTCCACAAATGCTTCATTAACTACACAGCTCAAAGAACTTCTTGTATCCTTGTATAGACTGAGGAGGCTACATGGGTATCAATATTTGTTTTTTTTGTGGGTGTTTTTTTTTTTTCCGGAAAAAGTGGCTTTTATGTGTGTAGGAGGAAACTCATATATACTTCTTACCAATCTTTTTACTCAATTTACTAGAAAAAACTGCATTCCAGAAGTTTAAGAACATACATTTGACTGTGATGGCCATTTTTCAGAATAATTTATTTGTACAGTGATTTATTACCTTTCTCTTCTCCCATCCCATTTAATGTGCTCCACTCTGCTTTCAGTAAAAATGCTTCCTTCATAATTGGAAATCCACCTGCATGTATGACTAAGTCTTTTTGCTTTTTATTTATTATTTGTATTGCAGGAGTACTTAGAGGCTTTATTTATAGATTTATTTATCTCTAGTGGTTATGTGGCAATATATAGCTTTCTTTGATCCATGTTACCATAATTTCTGAGCATAAGCCAACTGTTAATATATTTTCCCAGTATGGAATTATTGTGACTAAGGAGCTATTATTCCACATTTTCCCAATGGAAAACTGAGAACTAAAGGATCAATTTATGCTTCATCACAAGAAAATCCCAAGGACTGTGTAGGATCAATGTGTTGGCATCCACCCTACTGAACTTTCTGTTCATTTTAAGAATGACTTAGATACATCCATATTGCACAAGGCACCCTTGGGAAGAAGAACTGTCCCATGCATCCTTGCTGCATGCTACAGCCCTTTTTTGTTCTTGACATGAGTCTGTATCCATCTGGGGATCTGTGTCCATCTGGATCCGTATCCATTGCTTCATGCAGGCAAAAATCATAGAATCATATTATATCACAAGTTGGAAGAGACCTTAAAGGATCACCACTCCTGACTCCACAGGGGACCACCCAAATTTTAAACCCTGTGTCAGAGAGCATCATTCAAATGCTTCTTGAACACTGGCAGCTCAGTGCCATGACCACTTTTGGGCAGCCTGTTCTTGGGCCTGACCAACTTTTCCTAATTCTCCCAACCTGACCCTCCCCTGACACATCTCTGTGCCATTCCGTCAGGTAGTGTCACTGTCACCAGGGAGCAGAGACCAGCGCTGCCATCTGCTCCCCTGCTCCCCTTCTGAGGAAGCTGTAGGCTGCTGTGAGGCCTTCCCTCAGACTCCATTGCTCTAGATTGAATAAACTAAGGGACCTCAACCTGTCCTCAAACTTCTTCTGTTCTAGACCCATTCTCATCTTCACAGCCCTCCTTTGGATGCTCTCTAATAATTTGATGTCCTTCTTATATTGTGGCGTCCAAACTTTCACACAGTGCTTGAGGTGAAGCTGCACCATCAGCAGAGCAGCTCCTGATTACAGGCTCCTTTTAAGTACCAGAAGTCTGCAATAAGGTCTTCCCGGAGCCTTCTCTTCTCCAGACTGAATAAGCTCAGCTCCCTCAGCCTGTTTTTGTAGGAGAGGTGCTCCAGCCCTCTTAGCATTTTCATGGCCCTCCTCTGGACCTGCTGTAACAGTTCCACATTTTTATTGTGCTGGGGGCCTCACACTTGGATGCAGAACTCCAGAAAGGGCTTCATGATGGCAGAGGGAGAGGGACTATTACCTCCCTTGCCTTGCTGGCCACCTGTCTTTCAATGCAGCCCAGGTTAAGCTGGCCTTCCTAACCACAAAGACACACTTCTGGCTCATGTCCAGCTTTCTGTCCACCAAGACCCTCAAGTCCTTTTTGGCAGGACTGTTCTTAATGAGTTCTTCTCTCGGTCTGTACACATATCTGGGACTGCCCTGACCCAAGTGGCCTTGTTGAACCACATTCATTTCCCATGGGACCACTTCTCAAACTTGGCTAGGTCCTTTTGGATGATGTCCCTTCCTTTTGTCTTATTGACTGCACCCCTGACCTTGGTGTCATCAGCAAACTTTCTGAGGGTGCTCTCGATCCATCTGTCTATGTTATTGATAAACAAGTTAAAGAGCACAGCTCCCAAGACAGACTCCTGAGGGACACCGCTTATAACCAGCCTCCACCCGGACATAGAGCTGTTGACTGTAAGCCTTTGGTTGCAACCTTCCAACTAATTTTTTTTCCACTGAACAGTCCAGCTTTCAAATCTATCTCTCTCCAATTTAGAGATAAGGATGTAATAGAGGACTATGTCAAAGGCCTTTCTCAAGTCCGTTTAGATGGCATCATTTGCCCTTCTTTTGTCCACTGATGCCATTGCTCCATCATAGAAGGCAGTCAGATTGATCAGGAATATCAGCTGCCTAAGTGGGTAACAGCTAAGTTAACATCTGCCTTGTCCTAAATGTAGATTAAAGGCTTTCCTTTCATGAACCCAAGTTGACTGTGACCTATAACTGCATCATCTTTCGTATTTTTCAGGTGTTTTTCAATAACTACCAGAATGATGACTAGTGAGCACAGGGAAGGACAAAAGAAAGACCTAGATGTTCCACATAGATCTAGGCGAGGGGAAAAATGAACACTTCATAGAATCATAGAATTACTCAGGTTGGAAGGGACCTCAAGGATCATCAAGTCCAACTGCAGCCTAACTATAGTACCCTAACTCTAACAACCCTCTGCTAAATCATATCTCCAAGCACCACATCCAAACGGCTTAAACACATCCAGGGACAGTGACTCAACCACCTCTCTGGGGAGCCCATTCCAATGTTTAACCACTCTTTCTGTAAAGAAGTGTTTCCTAATGTCCAACCTAAACTTATCTTGGCACAACTTGAGGCCATTTCCCCCTCATCTTGTCACCTGTCACCAGTAAGAAGAGACCTACCCCGCTCTCACTGTAAGCACCTTTCAGGTACTGGAAGAGAATAATAAGGTCTCCCCTCAGCTGCCTCTTCCCCAGACTAAACAGCCCCAGCTCCCTCAGCCTCTCCTCATAGGGCTGATTTTCCAAGCCCTCCCCTAGCCTCGTTGCCCTTCTCTGGACCTGCTCCAGTACCTCCATGTCCTTTTTGTACTGAGGTGCCCAAAACTGAACACAGTACTCAAGGTGAGGCCTCACCAATGTCGAGTACAGGGGCAGCATGACTTCCCTAGTCCTGCTCACCACACCATTCCTGATACAAGCCAGGATGCCATTGGCCTTCTTGGCCACCAGGGCACACTGCTGGCTCGTGTTCAGCCAACTTCCATCAGAACACCAAAGTCCATTTCCTTCAGGCAGCTTTCCAGCCACACCTCCCCAAGCCTGTAGGGTTGCCTGGGGTTGTTGTTACCAAAAAGCAGGACCCGACACTTGGCCCTATTGAAACTCATGCCATTAACCTTGGCCCATCGATCCAGTCTGTCCAGGTCCCTCTGCAGTGCCCTCCTTCCCTCTGGCAGATCAACACTCCCTCCCAGCTTGGTGTCATCTGCAAACTTACTGAGGGTGCACTCAATCCCCTCATCAAGATCATCAATGAAGATGTTAAACAGGAGCGGCCCCAGTACTGAGCCTTGGGGGACACCGCTCGTGACCAGCCACCAACTAGATTCAACTCCATTGACCACGACTCTTTGGGCCTGGCCATCCAGCCAGTGCTTCACCCAGTGGAGCGTACACCCATCCAGAACATGGACAGCCAGCTTCTCCACTAGAATGTTATGGGGGACAGTGTCAAAGGCCAGGTAGACCACATCGACAGCCTGACCCTCATCCACTAAGCGGGTCACCTTGTCATAGAATGAAATCAGGTTTGTCAGACAGGATCTACGATTCATAAACCCATGCTGACTGGGCCTGATCCCCTGGTTGACCTTTAATTGGTCCACGATGGTTCCCAAGATTTTTTGTTCCATGACCTTCCCTGGCACCGAGGTGAGACTGATAGGCCTGTAACTACCAGGATCATCTTTCCGGCCCTTTTTGAAGATGGGCGTCACATTTGCCAGTCTCCAGTCTGCCGGGACATCCCCAGTTAGCCAGGACTGCCGAAAAATGATGGACAGTGGCTTGGCAACCACATCCTCCAACTCCCTCAGCACTCTAGGGTGCAATCCATCTGGTCCCATGGACTTGTAAGCATCCAGCTTTTACAGGAGGTCCAAAACTATCTCGTCATAGATCATGAATGGCTTATTCTGTTCCCCATCCCTATCTACCAGCGCAGGGAGCTGTGTTCCCAGGGAGTAACAAGTCTTACTATTAAAGACTGAAGCAAAGAAGGCATTAAGTACCTCAGCCTTATCCCTATCCTTGGTGACCAGGTTGCCCTTGGCATCCAACTTAACCGTTATGGGTTATGAACACCACAGTCATTCTGACAATCTACGTGAGGACCATGATTCTTGCTGACATCAGAATTATATAAGCTTGTCTATAATATTAAAAAGTGTAGTTACATTCCTGGAATCCATGTCTTCTAGTCTTATCATCACAATTCTTATATTTTTCTTCAAGTACGGGTTGATCAGCAACTGCTGATTTGCTTCAGTTTGTTGGGAGCTTCCTTGAGATTCATTTGTTTAGCATTGTGCTGGTCTCTGGCTGTCTGTCCTAGATGAATTGGGTAATGTTCATGTGCGGGTAACAGTTCCTACTGACTGTCCCCCGTATTATGCTGTTTTTTTTAGAATCTCCTCAAATATGAACAGGGGTTTGGTCTCCTGCCAGGAAGAAATTAGCACCCTGAGCTATCTGTTTCTGCTAGTTTATGTGGGGAACTTGGTGTGGTATTAGTATTCTATTACAAATAACAATATGTGAGAGAACTGCATAAAAAGCCTTAAAGTAAGATTTTTAACAGGCAAGCCCACCAGTGAAGTTATTATGCTGCCCTTGCCATTATGAGCTGTGAACACAGGTTCATGAAGAATTATTGTAGGTCGAGGAATTTGACATTCAGGCTAACTAGACAGAGCTAGAAGAACTTGTCAAAAGTGTCTAAGGATCAAAATCCTTCTCTGGGGTTCCAGTTCATAGAGTCCTAGAATATCCTGAGTTGAAAAGGACTCACAAGCATCACTAAGTCCAACTTCTGGCTTCATGCAGTATCACTCTAAGATCCTGAGAGCTTTGTCCAAATGCTTCTTGAACTCCAGCAAACTTGGTGCCATGTGGTGAAGGACAACCACATGGACAGGGAATTTTGCAACACGGCTTTGCTGAGAGAGTTAAGTTCTCTGAAGTATTCGCTGTACTGAATTCCACTGGCAAATCTGCTCACTGTATTTGGGCCCAAGTGTCGTGCCTCTGGTCACATGGACACCCTGATGGAGCAGAGAATTGAAAGAGAGTCTTAAATCCTGTTTACCACTTGCTTTGACTTCCTTCTTGGTCTCCATCTGTTGTAAAGCATGTCTCCTAAGAAGCATGTGATGTAAGCAGGCAAGGCAAACTTTGAGGAGGAACCAGAGTGTGGAGAGATGAAGCAACTTCTGAAGGCACACAACGGGAGAGAGTGCAAGTTCATCCATCATCATCCTGCGTTTAGTCCACTGCACCACAACTCTCAGGCTTTCATAGGGGTGTTGGACACATTGTGAATATGATTAGGACAAAGACATTGCAGTGCTTTTTCTATGGGTTCAATATCGCAAATTCAGTCTCTTTGATAGCTTTAAGGCACGTTAATGTTCAGCTTAAGGCACATCTCATCTTTTCGTAGCTCTAAAGCATTTTAATGTTCAAGATGTCTTTGTAAATGTAAAAAAGGAGAGGTGGTTCAGCCAAATTAAATTATTAATAAAAGGCTAATAATGATGGCAAATTCCAAGAATTCAAAGCCCCACACAACATCTATTGATACACATTCTGTTGTAGGGGCTTTACTAACTTCCAACTCTACCATTAGAATGTTGAAAAAAGCATGAGTTTAGGAAATTACAGAGAATTGAATTACAGAGAGAGTGTGACACATTCTGCTTGTATTTACACCATCTTAGCTGCAAGTTTACTAAGATATATAAGGAGGTACATGATTTATTCCATATTTAAATATGGGTAGCCTAAAAGCAGGATTTGGCCTTACTACTCCAATATAGACTGTGTAAAAGCTCTTTAAAATCCATATTTCTTGCTAAATAGCATAAAATTACATCCTTTCAGGTTAATTAAACTGTATTTCAATGCTGGTTGCTGTTGATGGGATATGTAAATGTCAGATTCAGAATAAGCACTTAAGCTTCCTGATTATAAATGGCTTCCTTTCAAATACCCCAGGCATATGTATGTGGTCACTATATCTAAAGTACATTAATTTCTACATTTTTCAGTCTGCAATAGGGTCAAGCACCTACCAGTGTGAAAGACTGAATAAAGACAATCAACAGCCAAGTAAAACTCTATTAGCCCCAACGTAGTATTCCTTACCTAGCCAAAAATGTCTAGGGAAGGCATTGTAGTATTCAGCAGGAAAGGATAAGCAGGAACAGACTCACACTGGCTGTCTGATTGTTTGTTTTAAGTATCTAGGAATAACCTTTCCCAGTGTATTTCTGTGGGGATCAGCAAGCAAACAACACTGCTTTAGACCAGACCAGGAAACAAAAGAAACTCCAGTTTTGGAGTGCGTCCCGTCGTTCTGTCCTCTGCAACATGCATGTCACTGAACATCCCCTCTGCAGGTTCATGTGAACAGGGATGTAGATCTGGATATCCCTCCTGCAAGTGTCTGGGAAGAGTGCCTACTGAAGAACATAAGCATGAGGAGGCAACTAAAGGTGCTTTCATTTTGTCAGTGAGTCCTGATACTGGAGAAAAGCTTGTCAGCCTATTTGTGTATCATCTAGAGCCTTATATACAGTTCTGAAGTAATTATAGAATCAACCAAAAGAGATTAGGAGAAAGGAGAGAAATGCATTTGCTTGAATGTCATGCTTTTTCCTGGAAGCTACCTTAACTTCCTAATGTTGAAAGTCTTAAAGCATAGAACTGTATAGGCAACCCTCTAATGAAAGTTTCTGTGATGTTTTTACACACTGTTACGTATCATCCAGATAAACAAAGTTCATAGTCCTCTATTCTAATGCTAAGAGTTTATAGTGCATTATTGTTTTGATGCTAATCAGAGTAATTCCCATGGAGAGTGTTGATTCACTCCAGAAAACCAAAGAATGCTCTAAAAATTGTAATACACTATAGCTATTTCGTTGTAATTGGAGGCTGTCTATGCCTCATAGAAATTACCAGGCAAGCATTCTTGAAAATGTCAGAATTTTCGAGTTAGTTCTATTTAAAATGGGGAATCAAGAATGCAAGGGGAAGGATAGAAAATTTGAGGGCTGCGTGATTCAAACTTTAAGTGCAGTTTGTAATAATGAAAGATGATCAACTTTGGGGGTGGAGAAATCATCTCTTAGGCTTTCTAAATTACAGGATGCATAAAAACATCCA
The DNA here is from genome assembly GCF_987193195.1 of Phasianus colchicus. Classification (NCBI taxonomy): domain Eukaryota; kingdom Metazoa; phylum Chordata; class Aves; order Galliformes; family Phasianidae; genus Phasianus; species Phasianus colchicus. The sequence continues at coordinate 71,012,183 of NC_143436.1, read as the reverse complement.
CTTATTCTACATGTACTACAACTTAAATAAAAGGCAGCACTTTAGGAAATGAAAGGCTTTGGAATATAGCCAAACGTCTTAGTTCTGTTTATCGTCAAAAGATGTTTTTGTTTCATAATCCATGGAGTTTGCAGGGTAGTTGAGTGATTTGCAGGAATTTGAGTGTCTGATACCAAACTAAAAACTCTATTTATCTTCTTTCAATGTTTATATTGTAAATACAAACATTATAGTATTTCCTGTTGGTGTTGTAATTGTATCAGGATTTGGCAATAGGTCAGCTGTTAATCTCATAACGTGTATCTGAGTCTATATTTAAATTAATTGGAAAACTATAGCAGAAAAGACTGCTTTTAAATTATTTTATGTATAACTGGCAGAGGAAAAGACAGAAAGAGAGAGAGCATAGATGCTGTAAATACAGAGTGCTGATGAATACTCAAGTAGTAAATAGAAATATCTTAGAAGTCATTCCTGACAGTAATAAAGGCAGCAATTTGATTTCATCTGTGGATAATAAACTGGTTTCACATTGCAATAAAAGTGGTGCTTATGTTTTATTAATATTTATTAGCACTTATTGATGTTAGGGTTTAGTTGTTATCTTTTCTTCACACCACAGCCATTTTATAAAAAAAATCAAGTTAAATTGCTACACAATAAGCAATTAAAAGTGTTAGTATATGTGTGAGAGAGAAAAATAAAATCTGTTTAAGGAGATACTGCTATACAGAAGGCCAGACCTTCACTGCCTAGGAATCTACAGAGTTGTACTCAAAGAAATGGAGTTATGTAGTTTTATAGTAGCTAGAATACTTGCTCCCTGAACGCCTATAAGCATTGTTCTGCTTTTTGTGTCATAATTATTTGTATGGGCTTCCTGTTGTTTAACTATATATTTTTGAATTCATTGCTTTGACTCTGTGCAGAGCCTGAGATTATGCTCAACATTCAGTGATCTTTTTTGTGTGACGTGTGAAGGATTGCTACCTTGAAGGATGTTGTGAGTCAGAGAGGGATCTGATCCAAATTTAACCAAATTCGTTCTTCTCTAAATTTGGAGATTAGCTGAATGGCAAGACAGATATACTTCAGTTTCCATCAGTGACAAGGACAGTGTTGGCGGATTACTGTTAACAGCTATATTGTGTATTTTTGATACTCAAATATGTGTATGTGTGGGAAAAGACTATATACTTTTATTTACCATGAGCCTGTTTCTTCCTTGGCTGCTTTTAAATCATTCGTAGGTTTGATCTTGCTTCAGTACAGATAATTCTTGTGCAGAAGGTGTTCTGTAGACTAGCATCATATTTTTTTGTGCTTCAAGTAGAAAGGTTTGCATTGGACTTGGATTTTTATCAGTATGAACTCTGAAATGTAGACACTTTTTAAGTAGGCCAGGTACCAGACAAGGTAAGAGAAGCTAAAATTGTTTTTCTTAATGTTACAATCAGGCTTCAATATCCTAATTTCAGAGAACAGGTTCAAATCTTGTCCTGCATCTGAGCATGATCCCAAGTTTAACTTACCATGTGCATAATTCGCGTCTTCAGTAGAATTAATCCTGTGCTGTAACTGAGTTTGTATTTTCCTGCTTTCCTCTGCTGAGATCTTAATCTTTTTGATTATTCTAATTCTTTGCCCAAATATTGTGCTTGGAGATTTGGCCAGTGAAAGCAAGAGCCTGTCCCCTTTGCTTTTATATAAGCTATTTAGTTAATGGGGATAACTGTTTTTAACTCAGTCAGATCCTTATTATAGACTTCTGTTTAGCCTGTTCCTTGTATTGATTTTATTAAGACTCCAGCAGCTGTCATCAAATTTGCACATACAATGTTGGATTGTGATATTACAAACAATTTGATTGCTGTGTCCCTCACTGAACCAAAGAAGACTGGCTACATTAGATAAGTTAGTTCTTTTTACTGAAGTGATTAAATTGGTAAATACTAGAAAGAGGCTGACAACTTTGATAAGATTAAAGTAACATTGTACTTCCTGTAGTTTGCTGAAGCAGCAATGATGATTTGAGGATCTTATCTGCATGTTTACCCCTTATGTGTGTAAAATGATCACACCAGTCATCCTTACTTAATTTTATGTGATACGCTTTTCTCTTTCAGGAGTGAGTTTGCCAAAATATTCAAAAAGACAGCTATTTTAACATAATAGTAATGAGAATCTGACAGAAATTTGGCAGGGATACTACAAGATATGACCAGAGAAGACTCTATGTGGTGATTAATTAGCAGTTGCTCTAATAAAATCTCACTAGCCTATTTACTGATTTCAGAGTGTTTTCTTCAGAGTGAACCATTGCATCGCTCTCTTTTCCCTGCCCTTATCTTTTCAAAATATCCAGCCAATAATCTGTAGTCTTCTGGCTTGTATAACTTCTTAACATTTGTTGTTTCATGGGATATTGGACACTACATTTGTTAGTATTGCTGGAAAAGTCCAACCTTCCTAAGAAGTACAAGCAGTTAAGAAGCTGCGGGTCTCTGCTGTATCTGTATTCTTAATGTGGCTTAAAAGCCAGAGTAAGTGGCTTTCAATGACACCACGATGTTCAGAGTGCTTATTCTTAGTTCTCGGGTCTTGAGGAGTATGAGATCAAACTGGTTCCTTGTCCAAAATTTTCCTGAATTTAGAAGTTATCATGTAGTATCACCATCAGCGTGTGTCTTGATAGGCAATCTTTTCTCATTACATACTTTAACAAGTTGTAGTTCATAAGTCTACTCAAGAAAAAAGTATGATTCAAGAAATTTTATGAGTGAAGGAGTGTGAATTTGAAATGTCTCCACTGAAGTCAAATAGAATAGTACTAGATTTGTACCAGAAATCACTCAAAAAATTTCATTGCTATATGCAAGAATACACGGCTAGCACATTTCTAACCATTTTCCTGATAGCAGTAAAATAGGCTTAGTATGTCATTAATAATTATTACATTTTCTTTGAAAAGTAACTTTTCATTAAAAGAAAAAAAAGTGTTTGTGACCTGTTCATCCTAATTTTCATGATTTTCAATTTAAAGTGTCAGGCACACAACATTCATATCTGCAAGTAGAATGTAGACCCATGTAGCACCCTTTATCAACGTTTTGCTTTTGGAGTCAACAGCATTATATAAATAAATTTTTTTTGAAACAGACAGTCAGTCTGAAAAATTAAAAGAAATAATTGGTAGTAAAGTTAGCTCCCTGGCAGTTTATGTGGATTTGAGATACCATTGTCTAATTAAAAAATAAAATAAAATTTCCCCTTTTGCTTCTGGGAATGAATATGGATTGATGTCCTGATCTTTGCGATGATCTCAGTGTGGATATACATGCAGACCTTCATTGAACTGAATCATGGTTTGTGATGGTTCATGGTGCTGCCTTTATGAAGACTACTTTATTGGCTAAGTACATAAGCTGAAAACACAGGGCTTACTTTCTCCCTTTTTATTTTTAGCAAAGAAGTTTATACTGGATCTTCAAAAATATTGCACTGCTGAAGTGAATTTAACTGTCTTGAGCTCAAAACTCAAAACTCTCATACATACAGTTTATGTATATATGCATCTATATGTATACATATTCATTCAAGTATAATTTGCCAAATCCTATTACTGTCTGTACAAATCAACATAGAAGATCAGGCTTTCTGTTTGGATCCTTGAAGGATCATCTACATTTTTAAGTGATTTCTGTAGAGTATATCACTTTCCAAAACTAAAAAATGTGCTGTATTCTGAGCATTTTCTTTTAATTAGAAGAAGGCACCTCAATAACTCTACAAAGATTTTGCACAGCTGCAATCCCAGAACTGTGGAATACCGAAGTTAAGAATTCAATAAGAACGGTAATTCAGCCGTGTTGTACTAAAGCAGTATTTCCCACTGGGTTTGTTGATGGGCAGGTGGCTCAATATTGCTGAGTAGCCTGCCTAAAAAATAAACACAGCAAGCTTATGGGATGTTATGTACATTCAGATGAACATTTCTTGGTAAAATTATTGCTTCCTTTCTTCTAACTATTTTAACAGTAAAATCATAAGATCAGTCAAATTTAAACATGCTTTAATGTGGATTTTGGGCAAAGACTTCATGTTCCTTCCCCAGGCTTATGCTAAAAGAAGCTACTTTTGGTAACAAAAAGCAGTCATACATAGCTGAGTTGATCAAATAGATTGCTTTCTTCAGGAAGGTTGGCACTATCAGGCCATTTTTCTTTTCCCCTGCTTTTGTGTTTCTTGTACCCCTTCCCCCTCCCCAGCTAGGAAACATTGCTCTTCCCCTTGCCTTTATTCTGTTGCTTTCTTCCTCACCTAATTCTACCAGCAGAAAACTTTCTTTGTGCTGTTTAGCAAGCTGAATTAGCTCTGCTATGTGTCTGACAAAAAGGACTGTGTGGCAGTGAGCAATAAGATCGTCTCAAGCTGTCACTCCCCTCGCGTTTCCAGAGTGACTGAAGAATGCATAATAAAAATCAGAGCCTGAACTGCTAAACCAGCTCTGAGCCCTTTGGGCAGAATGATGTGGAAGGCACTCTTCATTTCTCGTAGCTGATGAGAGCCTGTGTGGGCCATTCCAGCAGGCAAGGGTTCCTCAGTCAGTACAGAACAATGGTCATTTCTCCCATTATTTTTCTTCCCACCACCTTCTCATCCCAGCCTTCACATCCTGCAGTAGGGATGCAGCAGTGCCTTTGCTGCCGTGCCGCTGCTGGAGGTTTTGCTCCTGCTCAAACTAGTTTGAGAGAGTCAAGGCTCTGCTGTATGTACACTTTCCCCTTTACTGAAATATACTTTCAGAGACACTAAACAGAGAATAAGTAATCTGAAGGCATTAGTCATTCAAAACAATATCGACCTGGAAGAGTTTAGGAGTTTAACAGCAAATGCTATGAATAAGCTGTGTAACAGACTCTAGGTGTGATCGCAGCTGCAGAGCAGTGTTGTGCAGCTCAGTGAGACCATACTCATTTGTGCAGGACGTGGAGATCATTAATTGGGTTTGATTTCTGAATAAAGCTTCAAGCCACAGAACAGGTATCTTCATGTTAATGCAGTTTGCATAGCTGAACTTTTTTTTTTTAAAGAAACTTAGAGTGTGATCTAATGACTGAAGAAAAATGCTGTTTCTTTTGATAAAAATAACAGTGTCTTAAAAAAAGATACTAACCAGTAAATAAGGTGATGGAAGCTGTGTTTAAGAAGAGGTATTTGGCACAGCTCTCCATCCTCTTGTGGAAGGAGGCATGGAGCTTCTAAAGCAGGAACGTCATTAATTTCATGCAACATTCCTTTGCCAGAATACTTGTTCACAGTGTCATCAAACTGTGTTTGTGTATCCAAGGTTGCCCAGATGGGGATGTGCAGGCAGCAACAAGTAAAAACAGTTCTCTGAAAAGTCTGAATGCTGTGGGATAGCAGTAGATTAAGTGGTGCCCTGAAAAGCCTTGGAGCTGTGGTGGCAGCAGAAAATTCTACTTTCCCTCTGCTTATGCCTCTCTGATATGTCCAATTAGCTTTGCTACCACATTTGGGCTTCTTTGCTGATGAGAATGAATAACTCAGAAGCAATGAAGAATTTGGTTGCATGGTGGTGTTCACAACAGATTTGGGATTTAGAAAGGTGCCTTTTTTGGGTACAAGTTTGGTACAGGGGGGAAAGAAAAAATACTTATGTGTTTATGTCTTGCAGAAACTTCAGTTACATCTAAGCACACAGAGCTTTTACTGGGTGATTATACGGAAAAATGAAAGTGTTCCACTGTTTAGGTTAGCTAGAGAACAGTAACTATCCAGTATTATTGAGTTAAGGCGCAGCAAGTTTGAAGTCAAATGAACTTGGAGGTTGCATACAGTGCTTGGCTTTTATATAAAGCAAACTCAAGGTTGAATGCAGCATTCAAGTTGTAAAATGGATGTAGAACGGGTAAAAAAAACCTGCAATTACTTCAGTGACGATCCATTCAGGTTAAGAATTTTCATCTTTGCTGTTGCCATAGCAATCTGTTCCCCTGTCACTACCACATTAAAAATCCATTCTGTAAAACTGTTGTTGCCAATATTGAACACATAACAGACAAAAACATTTTTTTAATAGCTTAGATATCTTATTTGCAATGGGAAGAAGACCTAGATCTCAAAGAGATGCATGTGTACTTAAAAAAAAAATAATAATAATAAAAAGATTATTATTTCTGTAGTACATTGAAGGAACACAATATTTGTGCTGCATTATTTATGTCAGTGTAAAATAGTTTGCAAATAATACAGCAATGCAGTGTCAGTTGAACTCAAATAACTTGAACTCTTCTGCTAAGCTACAACAAACCCATATGTTCCCGAGTTAAGTATTTATTTTGGTAACATGCTGTAGCAGCAGGCTTTTGAAACTACATGGCTATTTAACCTTCTGCGACTCAATGAGTCTGATTCTCTTCAGGGATTGATTTCAGAGGATTCACCTGTACTAGAATAATTAGAGAATGGGAGAGGAGTTGTGGCTGCTAACAGTTCTATGTCTGTGATCTGATCTGAAATTACTCCTCTACAAAGCTCATCAACGACTTTAGATGGGTGTTGAATTGTAGGAACAGGTCCTTAAGCTTTTATTAGTGCATCCAAATGAGGGGTGACGGGGAAGAATTTGTAATTCAAAGCTAACATAGCAAGAGATGGTCTGACAAATCTCTTTACCAAAGCTGATTAATATTTAAATATCTTTCGGTAAAAAAGAAATACATACCTGTGTACACGTGTACAGATACATGTTTATATGTATTTACTCAGGGCTGAGATGCAGAAGTTCACTAAAATCACAAATAATAAATGAAATAAAATAAAATAATAAAAAGTGAGGAATTGACTAATGAAATCATAAAATAATGAGAAGTAGAAAATTGAACATACAGACTTTAGTTTGATCACCAACAGTGTAAATCTCATCCCTATTTGTGGTCAGCATCTCTGGTCTTTGTCCTTAAAATTTTTATGTTCTGTCCATACCATACTTCTTTGTTTCATGTTTTATGTCTTCCACTTGCCAATGTCCCTACACACTTCTGCTCCTCAGTTAACTCTGAGAGCCTGGATCAAGGGAGAGTGTTGATTTTATTCAGATGAAGCATTGGAGGAGAAGATACAGCCAATAGTTGCGATGCTATTGAGCATTAATAGAATTAATGGTGAGAAATGATTCTATTTTTTAGCTGCAAGCTGCATTTGGCAGGATCTTCTAAACTTTCCCCCTTTTTTTTTTTTTAACACAAAGTTAACTGTTTTTTGATGCAACGGTATCCTTCACATTTGAGGCTTCAGGGTTAGTTTTTTTTAAAGATATTATTAATTGTTATGTATTGTGGCAAACTACCCATTGGGGCTGCTCTGGAAGAGATGCTTCCTATTTTATTATGTTGGCCCATGACATCTGAGGGTGATGCTGGTGGTATGGCAGTAGAAGTCGAACCCTCCCACCAGTAGTTCATTACATTTTGTTGTTGCTTGACAGATGACAGCAGAGGGGCAGTCTGGCAAACTGGTGTCTGACATGGAAGTGTATATGAAGCAAGGAATGCAACTGAATTCCTCCATGTGGAAATAATGGCATCCATTGATATTCATCAATGCTTGCTCAGTGTTGATGGATACCAAACCATGGATCTTAGCACACTGAGGTGGTGGGGGCAGTATTTCAGTAGTGGTGACAGCAGCATGAAATCCAAGCCACATTCCAGGCAGCCATGGGGATTTTTATGGGCGCAGCATGCAGGCTTTTGTTCATTGCTGGCAAAAATGCATAGCTACTGATGGAGAGTATGTTGAAAAATAGTTTTCTGTAGCTGAGAATGTGCTCTATCAAATAGTGTTATTGTGCTCTTTGTATCTGATGTAGTTTCCATGGAAATAAACAGAAAGTATTACTTTTGGAGCAACCTACATCCATATTATTTCATTTGCTTCTCTTCACCTGTTTTTGCAATTCAAAATGTGAGATCCTTCAGAACATGATACTGGGTAACATTTACTCACGGGCTTAAACTGCAGATCTCCTACACTGTGAAGTTGCTTGTTTGTAGGCAAACAGAAAGTTGGCTCTTAATTTCCTCCTATCACTTTTCATTTTGGTTCTCTTTCCACACTGCAGGTATTTCAGGGGGTCAGCGGAAAAACCCAAGCAGACTTAGATAGAGGAAAGATTTGAAGTTATCTTTGACTTTTATAGACCTTTTTTATTAAAATGCTCAGAGCTGTAAATGTAGTAATAAGAAACTCATTTATCTTGACAAAAGTGCTGCCATAAACTATTCAGCACTCATAAAATAACCTTTTAAATTATTGTTTCTGCTGGTATCGATAAATTCATACAAAGTGCTTAAAGGTCAGGCATTGCCAGAAAAATGTCTTTTCAGCTTGTTAATTAAAGGTTTATAAGAATGTGCACCAGCTTGCTCTTTGGACAAATTGGAAAAAGGGAAGGAGAAAATAAAACCCCGCACGGGTGGAAATTAAGGTGTGGGATTAGCGAGTGATGAGTGTTTGATCCTTCAGGCTCAGCATGGCAAGCCTGGACAGTTTGGGAGTGAAAATAGTTGTCACTGACCTAAAAGTTAGCTGAGTTAAATGTGGCTCTACATCAACAGACGAGATGACATTAATCAACAGTGTGGATCAGACACTTGAAATAGGAAGTCTGGCTTGCATTTCCACCTGTACAGAAGTTTAGCCCTTACAACGTCATTTTGCCTCTAAATGTCAATTTTTTCATCACTGAAATGGAGACAGTAGTACTGAGTACTCTGAGATAAAAGATGAGATATGTTATAGGAATGGTTCAGAGTTTTCTATTGTTGAATTCTGCTTGTACAACATCTTGACCTATTTATCGTCCACGCTGAGAGAAAATAACAAACTAATGCAAACAGTGAATATTAAAATAGATTCTTAAATAGACTCCTGTCTGAAAATACTACAGTGCCACTATTACGGTGAGATCAAAATTTTGAATTTTCCCTCAGCCATGTGATTTATGCGCTGACACTGCTTGAATATTAAATAACAGATCCTTACCATAAAAACATTTGTAAACAGTAGGCTGCATCTTTGTCACTGAAAATTTCATAAGCCGAGAATGCCGTAATTTGTTTTTGCTCTCTTGAGATGGCTGCAGAACTCCTACTTCAGGAAAATAAATCTGAAGAATTTTTTCAGGGCGCAGGTGATAGAACTAATGATAGTTCATTCCTCTGATACTCGCAGACAATACATCCTGCCTTTGTTTTCAGGTGAAGAAGAGAGAACGGCATAGAGCAGTTTTATGGCATTTTTTTGTTTCTTATCATTCATGTTCCAGTGCTGTGTGTTTTTAACATAACAGAACTGGCACAGCAATGCACCTGGAGGCTGAGATGAGCTGCTTTCTCAGAGGATAGAGGCATTCTATTCCAGACACATTTTTTTTTCTCCTCCTGTGATCGATATTTGAAGTAGTATAAAAAAAGGAGATTTGTTACTCACGTGAAGTTTTTGTGCATCCTACCAGTTGATAACCACATCTTATCTAACTTTTGAGTAATTTGATTCTTATCTTTATAGTCAATTCCCAATTTCATTCAGTGTCAGCACTTCTGATTTTGATACATGGTATTCTGTTGGACGGTGTGAAAATCCTTGCAAATCCAGTCATATCTGCAGGAATATGAATATCTGAATATGAGTTTTCAAGGTCTATGGTAGCATGTATAGAAAAAGTAAGAACTTCAGGCACACTTTATGCATGACCTTCATGAAGGAAGAACTTCTTGTTACAGTTTGCAGTAGAGGGTTATGTGCAGCCCATGAGAAGTGATGTTTGCAGGGAAAACCTGGGCTCACTGCATTACCAAAGAAATCTTATTTTATTAATTAATAGTATTGGGATGGAGGGAAAATGTACATCATATTGTGTGAAATATGTAAACTTTCAGATTGTCTAATTTGAGTTTGTAAATTCTTTTTTGTTGTCCATCTTAAAAAGCAAAACAACTGGGCTGAATTAATGTAGCTCATGGTAATACAAAGCAGGAAGTAGCACTGCATCTACTAAGTGGCCATACAGCAAGTGGCTTCTCAAGTTCTCCTGCCCTTCAGGAATTCCTTGTGTCATCCTCCCCAGCATGTAAGACCATTATATTGAGAGAGGGCAAACAAGGCCATTCATGCAGATAGTTTTTTGTATCCTTCCTGTTTTTATTCGGTATGTCACTCTATAGGGATAGCTGCAGCGGAAACACCCCCATTCACTTCCTCACTTTGCTGACTCATGTAGGAAGGTAAAACTTGCTAATTCTTGTGTCTTCAGGTAGAAATTGTGTTGTTTTGGGGTATATTTTTACATGGACAGTCCAAGCTGCGTACCGATAATCTATGAGACTCGAGAAAAATGATCTTGCATGCTTATAGATATACAGTTCTCCTCAATGATCAACTCTGGCAATTTTTAAACTTTCTTGAAAATATAAAACCACACAACCAAATATCTCAAAGAAGAGTGGCAGTGTTGAAAATATAAACTCTGTATGACAGGTTTATTAAAAATATTATGCATGAAAATGTGTGGCATTCTTATCAAACACTGTAGTTAAAATGAAGCAGACTATTTTATGACTCTGATGTTGAAGTCTGAGAAGAACTCATCAACACGGACATAACACAGGCCTCTCTTTGCTTGAACTGACTTCATTATGCTTTCATTTTTATTGACAAATTTCATTATCAGTTTGGGATAACATTAGCATATTTTATTTTGCTGTCTGTAATCCAATGTCTTTGTTCGGAGGAGACTTAAGTTCAGAGAAATTCACTGGAACCTGTTTTTCTTTTGTTATTAGTCATTGCTAGCAACCAAATACATTTTTTCAGGTTTGTTTTGTGTTTTTTTTTTTTTCAGTGACTATGTCCCATGCTCTTATAACAGCAGCAATCTTCTTGCTTATATTGCCACAACATTCCAAAAGCAATTAGGAAACATTAGATAGAAGTTATACAAACTTGTCTTAAGAGTACTGGCCAGCTAACTAAAATATGAACTGCGTAAGAGGATGAATGAGTGGAAGAGGGTATAGGGGAAAAGTTAGAAATATTCTTTAGATGTAGAACCCACTGTTAAGTTTGTGAGTTATCTATCCTTTTTGTTGGAGAAAATAAGTACAAGTTATTTACAACATATCAAATTCAGTATTTTAGAAGCATCTGTGTGTGTCTTGAAAAAGATCTACCATTCAGACTGTCTGAAATAGATCTCATACCTCTATCTGCATCACTATAGATGGATGAAAAGCCAGTAAAGGAGTGAGGCTGAACAGTCACTGAGATTTTTTTAGGGGGAAAGGAGGAATTTAAATGTATTTGACGGTATTACAAAAGCATGTTTTACTTGTTCTGTTGTTGTCCTTCTGTATTCATAAGTGAGAAAGACATTAGTGGGTTAACAGACTCTCTGCTTAGAAAGTAATCTTTATGAGAAAGACATTTCCTCATTGAAGGAGCTACATCAGATCTCTTAAATAAGCTTTGAATAAAATTGTTATTCGAGGGAAGGGTGAATAAAGGTGGATGGTAATAGCTGCTGCATTGGTCCAAATGGATGCTGTCATAGAATCATAGAATGGCCTGGGTTGAAAAGGACCACAGTGATCATCTAGTTTCAACCCCCTGCTATATGCAGGGTTGCCAACCACCAGACCAGGCTGCCCAGAGCCACATCCAGCCTGGCCTTGAATGCCTCCAGGGATGGGGCATCCACAACTTCCTTGGGCAACCTGTTCCAGTGTGTCACCACCCTCTGTGTGAAAATCTTCCTCCTAATATCTAGCCTAAACCTCCCCTGCCTCAGTTTAAGACCATTTTCCACCCTCATAAACAGCTGTCGTAGCTGAATGTTATGTTACAGTGCGTTAAAGCAGATTTATAAGTAGCTTCCCATTTTAATAATTCACTATTTAATGTTTACTACGACAAAGTGAACTTCTTTTATGACTCTGGCAACCATGCAATGCATCACCTTCTAGTGCACATTTTGAAGTCTTGTGATGGTGCATTTCACCTTTCTCCAGATCTTTTAAAAACAAGCCTAGACAGCCTTCTGTTGTTGCCACATGGTTGTTTGCTGTGCGTACTAAAAAAAAAAAAAAAAGCACAATAACAAGGCACATCCTTCACACTCATAGTTAGGAGATGCTCTGAGAAGGCACAGGCTTTAATGAACAGTTCTTTGAAGTGAGTTAAAGAGAAGGAAAAGTAACTCTTTAGTCCAAGTCAATTGGGAAGGGAACCTCTGTGTAGAGTAGAGCCCGGGAAAACTATGCCTGTATTTTAAACCTTGTTCTACTGTTTCTTGTTTGTTTGGTTTTTTTTCAACAGACTTTGGGAACTATCACTGCAGTGCCCATTAAGGTTCCTCAGGTCAGCTCCTTGCAGAGGTTGGCAGGACAAGGACCAGCAGTGCTACCTCAGGTACGAAATACAGTTCCATGTGTTGTTTAATATGTATTCAGCTGTGTTCCCATCTGATGCCAAGTTCTGTGTAGGTTTGCACACCCATTTGACTAAACAAATTTAGTAGATCCTGTATGTTACAGGGCAACTCACCTTCAGTGAGTTGAAAAGCAGAGCTATAATTTTCTCCAATTTGTGAAGAAAAGAAATATCAGATATATTTTGGTAGTATACTGTTAGCACAATGAAAAGTCATAAGAAAAAAAACACCAACTCAGATTCATTGTGAAAGAACAAAATACATATGGCAAACTGTAAATTTAGGCTTTGTAAAATGAATCACAAATCATAGATGCAAAAAATCTGCAAATCTGTAATTTAAAAAGGAAGGTGGAAGTATTAACCTTTCTTTTCAGGATTTAGACTCAAACATTCTTTTTCTAACTTGCTTACTTTATCTCTGTTTATCCCAGTATAGAGTTTTGTCTCAACTAACCCAGATGCCAGACTGAGATTCTGTGTAGGGGTGACAGTATTAGGCCATTTATGCTCACAGTTTGAGACCTGAATTCTCTTTTCTGAATATCCAGCATAGTTTCCCTAATCATACACTCTGTTCCTCATTTCAGCCCTTCTTCACAGAAGCGTTAGATGTCATTTTCAACATGTGTCTTACTGCAGTAGTTATTCTTTCAGAGTCATGATTAGTAAGTGCAGATGTATTGCTCTTTGTGTAGCCCTCAGAGGTCTATTTTTCATATTTGAACATTTTTCTAACATTGAAGTCAATGTTAGGTCTTCCTATTGTTTCTTTCTTTTTTTATTTTTTTCTAATATTTTCTTAGTGGCAGAATCTAGTAGCAGATCTATGAACTAAATCTGCCTGGAGGAAGGAGTATTTGTATTTTCAAGATAAAGTTCTTAAATTCTCTCTTTAAATTGCATTTTGTAGAAAACAAAGCTGTGAACATAAAGTGAAGGTCATAGTTTTCTTATCAAGTTCGAGTCTTTGCTTTTCAGCTGTTCTTATGGCATAATGACACATTGATTCTTTGCCATTTTGGGGTGTCAAAGATGAGCAGATTGTTCCTGGAAATAGATGAAGTTTAAGAGCAGCGGAAAGACCTGTAAGAGGGACTTAAATTATTGTTAAGGTTATTTTTTAGCAGTGATGATGGCATTGCAAATGCTGCACTTAAAGAAGCATTAGTGTTTTTATACTTGTGTTAAATATACTTGTGTTAGATTCAATTTTGAAGAGTTGAAAAAAGTGGAATAACTTGTTTTCTATCTGTCTTTCTCTTGAGCTCATGGCAGTATTTGTATTTCTCTTTTTCATTTGTGTTAGAGAACAGTTTTTAATTTCAGGCCTGTTTATGCAATTTTACTTAGTATTAATGAAATATCAATGCTTCTGCAGCAGCCTTGGGCCATAGTTTACTAAATTTTCTATTTCATATAGACAACATTGGAAATAACCACACAACAATCTCACTTCTATCAGAACTAAAACTTAAGTATGCAGCTACATATAAGACCTCATTATCAGGAGTACTTCTGTTCTATGTGTTTTCTGAGTTTTCACAGGCCTAAATCTCCTTCTTCAGCAGTAGCCTCCCCCACTTGCAAGCTGTCTCCTCTTAAGCTCATCCTGGTCTGTGTGTTCATCTCCTGCTCAAAGCCTGCAGAGAAGTTTAAAATTTTCATATTGTTTCCTGGAGAACTCCCCCACCCACCAAAACTTTCTGCTTGATGTTTAGAAGAGATCAAGTTTTCATTTTGAAATTATTTTGGAAATGAAGGGATATTTAGTATCTTCCAGGAGGAGCTGGAAAACATGCTGTACTGAATCCTGTCACAATCCATGGCTATTGTGCATTAGTTTTGGTTACAGGGCAGGCTGGCTACTAACCTTATTTTGTCCCTCCTGGCTGACTTCCATAGCTCACGCACCTTGTTCTGAGTTGGTGGTGCAATGCTACCATTCCAGGACTGATTTTCTGAGAGGCAGCTTTGTCACTGTTGCCCAAACATATTAACAATCAGGGCTCAAATGAGTTTGGCATTTGCTATAACCTTACTCCAGTGCCCCCGTAGCAGCAAATTAAAGGGACAGCATTTTCACAACAAACCAGAATTCATTACTCCTCTAGAATATAACCTATCACACAAAAGACTGAAGCAGTACAATGTCCATATTCATGCATGTTATCCAAGGCTGAACATTGTTCTGCATCCTAACCTTCCCCAACCTCCACCTGTGCGATGTCTGGCTTTACTAATGGGTAATGAAGAGCCCTAAGAGCAATGAAGTCATGGCAGCAAAGGTTTCAGTCAGCCCACCAACATGCCTACCTTCTTACTCAAGCAGCTAAGTTTAGCTGCAGTTTATGCTAGTGTAGCATCAGGTACAGGGACAATCTCTTGAACTGGCTTAATCATGTCTATATGTACCTCTCTTCTTATCTATGGAGTGGTTGAAGGCCTGATATTGCCATTTGTATTTATATTTTGATGTTTTGATGCTTTCATTGTTCCTAATCAAGGCTCTCGATTTACCTCAATGCAGTCAACCAGAAAATCACCATACAAGTAAACTGAGGCACTTAACTATATTTAAATGAAACAATACATGCAGCTTTCTCATTCTCCACATTTGTATGGATACAAATTACAAATTTATTTTGATCGTTTGAATGGGTTTATGACATGACCCCCTGGGAGCTCTTCCATATGGGGAATGAAGATTCAGAATTTGCATGCTCATACAAACAAGTGATGGGTATCAAAATCCCATTACTTTTTGCAGTACTGCTATTAAAGAGAGAACAAACAAACATTAATTACAAGTTCATTGCATAATACAAACAATATTTCTTTAGGCATTCATTATTTGCCAAAACAAGATTCTTTGGCAGACTTCTTTTCTTTTTCCAATTTTTTTTTTTTTTTTTTTTCCCAGAATATGTGGTTATCATCAAACCCAACTCATGATTCCACACAGTACCACCCAAAACCAAACCCTATATGTGAGCTTGTTGCACAAACACTCTTTGAACTCCTGCATCTTGAGGCCATGCTCACTGCCCTGGGCAGCCTGTTGCAGAGCCTGACCACCCTGTGGTGCAGACCCTGAACTTAATCCCCAGCTGCCCTCCCCTGTCACAGCTCCACGCCGTTCCCTCGGGCCCTGTCGCTGTCACACAGAGCAGAGCTCAGCGCTGCCCCTCCGCTCCCTGTGAGGAGCTGCAGCTGCCATCAGGCCTCCCCTCAGCTCCTCTGCTCTGGGCCCAACACACCAAGGGACCTCAGCTGATTCTCATACATCTTCCTCTCAAGACCTTTCGCCATCTTTGCAGCCCTCCTTTGGATGATCTCTAATAGTTTTATGTCCTTGTATTGTGATGCCCAAACCTGCACACAGGACTTGAGATGAGGACATAAAAGTGTAGAGCAGAGCAGGACAATCCAGATCTTCTTTTTCATCTTACGTTGGCCTTTGAAGCTTCCAGTTGAGTGAGATATTTTTAAACTGCAGACTCTTCACTTCACTCTCAGAAGCAACTTGTGGAGTTCTTTTACTGAAACACACAGGTGATGCACTCTTATTCTCAAGTTGTCCCTCTTCTCAGTGGCACCCATTAGCTGTAAGGAAGGGTGGCCCCTTCACAGGCTGGGGCTTCAGTTTCCAGCTGAGGTGCAGAAAATCCGTTCAGTTTGAACCTTTTTACATAGAAATGTCAGTCAATGTAGCCACCTGAAGGCACATGAAAAAAAAAAATCTTAGTTTCAGTTCTTTCAGCGGAGCATTTTCAATAAAGCAGTCAAGGTATTAAAATAAACCTCCCATTTTGTTGTCTGTAATTTGGGCCCAATCCAGTTCTTGCTGAAATTAATAGAGAGATTGTGATGATTTGAAGAGCAGTTAAATCAGATTATAATGCTATTTCCCTGACCTATTTTTCCACTCTTGCTTGAAGGCAGGGCTTGAGATTGCTTTGCTCATGACATTCCTGACTAGAATAGTGCAGAGCTGTGTGGCAGAAGCCCATGCTGGAACTATCACGTGGATTAATGGTGAACAGAAACAGGAACTGTTTTACATAAAATGTGAGTGTTTTTCAATAGACCCTAGCCAATTCTGCTGTCAAGTGCTGCCTATTTTTTCTCTTCAGGAGTGATTTTACGGTGCGTCATTCAGTAAGATCTGCATTCAGTCACTAGACTGCAGGCTGCATTGGGGCAAAAATGGCTTTGTTACCATACTTTTTTTCATTGCAGGGGCAGCATGAGCCCAACCAGAGGCTGTGGTCTCTACATGTTCTCATAACCTAAAAGCACATTTGCATTTATAACACTTCTTGTCATAGTTATCATCAGCGCAGTTCCACCAGCAGCTGCTACTTCTCTTCACATGTGTACCCAAACCAACTCTTGGCTTCCTCGGTGACAGTACTTGTGGAAAATTTCTTGAAAGGAAAACAACCCTTCTAGCCAGCACCTGAGCTGTGTGATAGCAGGAAAAATGTTCTCAGACTGGTCTGTGGCAAAGCATCTCTCTGTTTGTATCCTAAGTCTAAAACAATCATTACTTTCAAATGTAATATGTAAAGACCGGGCATAGGCATAAAATATGGAAAAAATATTATTACTAAATGTGAGTTGGCCTTTGTGAAGCTGGGAAAGAAGCTGGTTGATATGCATGTCTGTATCAGAAGTTAAACTGAATTGTTCAAGAGAGACAAAAGTATTTTATTATTTGTTTGAGTATGGAACAATTGAATTGGGCAAAGTCATTATTACAGTGTCAGAGGAGCAAAGGACTATAATCCCCTAAGGGTTGTTGTGCACCTTTCTGCTACATAACCCTCTGCACTTCAGAGGGGATGTGTTGGAATGCTAGTGGAGAAGGAGTCATAATCTAATTCAAGGTACCTTAATCAGCATGCTGTATAACCTAGCAAAGGGTTTTCCAATAATATTTAATATTCATGGCCTGTATGCATGCAGAAAACATAGAAACAAAATTGCTTTTTCAAGGGAAAGGTTTGCATAGGTCTGGCTGAAAAATGTAGCCCTTAAAAAATATATTGTTAATCTGTTTTATTCTATCTATATAGGTTTTTATACTGTGCTTGTCACTGTATTTGGAACGCCTTCCAGTAAGCAGAAAGATTAACATCTGCTGTAAGCTATTTCTTCTCTCATGCTTTCCCTTTGGGAAGAAGCATGTGCAGCTGAGTGTTCTGGTTAGCGTTTCTTTTTATCAGTTTGCTTATTTTTAATAGGCATGTTACTATTAATTACATGCCTCTGTATATTTCTGTCAAAGGAGGGTAACACAGAAAATATTTATTGTCAAAAGTGATGCAGTTTATGTTCTGTGAACATAAGAAGGTTGAGTCCTCTCCCTGTGTAAGCATCAGTCTGGCTGTAGAGATTCTCTGCACCATGGATGCATGACCTCCTCTGCTTTTCATACTGAGAGTTTCATGGGAAGCTTGGAAGATAGGATGGAGCAGTATGGGATAGTATAGAATGGAATAGAACAGAACGGATCAGAACAGAATGGAATGGAACGTTTGAAGGGACCTTCAAAGATCACTGAGTCGGACTGCCTGACCACTTTGGGACTAGCCAAGTCAAAGCATGTTATTGAGGGCATTGTTAAAATACTCCTTGAATGCTGACAGACATGGGCACCAGCCACCTCTGTAGGAAGTCTATTCCAGTGCTTGAGCACCCTCATGATGAAAACATGGCAATTTGTAAGAATCTTGGTGACTTGTTCATGGATAGGTCTGATAGGCAGCCTGCATTGCTGATAGAATCATGGGTTTTCTGGAGCATACAGAATCACAGAATCACAGAATGACCTGGGTTGGAGGGGACCTCAAGGATCATGTAGTTCCAACCCCCCTGCCTAGCAGGGCCACCGAACATACACCTTTACTAGATCAGGTTGCCCAGAGCCTCGTCCAACCTGGTCTTGAACACCTCCAAGGACGGGGCATCCACAACATCCCTGGGCAGCCTGTTCCAGGACCTAACCACCCTCCTAGTAAAAAACTTCCCCCTAACATCCAACCTAAATCTTCCCTCTTTTAACTTAAAACCATTTCCCCGTGTCCTGCTATTATCAGCCCTTATGAAGAGTTTACTCCCCTCCTGGGAGTAAGTTCCCTTCAGATATTGAAAGGCTGCAATGAGGTCGCCCCGCAACCTTCTCTTCTCCAGGCTGAACAAACCCAACTCCCTCAGCCTGTCCTCATAGGGGAGGTGCTCCAGCCCCCTGATCATCTTCGTGGCCCTCCTCTGGACCCTTTCCAAAATCTCCATGTCTTTTTTGTACTGAGGGCTCCACACCTGAACACAGTACTCCAGATGGGGCCTCACAAGAGCAGAGTAGAGAGGGACAATCACCTCCCTATCCCTGCTGACCACCCCTCTCCTGATGGAGCCCAGGATCCCATTTGCTTTCCGGGCTGCCAGAGCGCACTGCTGGCTCATGTTAAGTTTCTCATCTATCAGGACCCCTAGGTCTTTCTCTGCCGAGCTGCTCTCAAGGACAACTCCCCCCAGCCTGTACAGGTGCCTGGGGTTCTTCCGGCCCAAGTGCAAAACCTTGCACTTTGCCTTATTGAACCTCATTAGGTTCACCCGAGCCCAGCTTTCCAGCCTGTCAAGGTCCCTCTGAATGGCCTCCATTCCCTCCACCGTATCGACTGCACCACTCAGCTTGGTGTCATCAGCAAACTTGCTGAGGGTGCACTCCATTCCCTCATCGATGTCATTAATAAAGATGTTAAAGAGCACCGGTCCCAAGACAGACCCTTGAGGGACACCGCTCGTTACCGGCCTCCACCTGGACATAGAGCCATTGACCACCACCCTCTGTCTGCGGCCTTTCAACCAATTGCTTATCCATCTAGTTGTCCACCCGTCAAATCCACCTCCCTCCAGTTTGGAGATGAGGATGTGATGGGGGACCATGTCAAAGGCCTTGCTCAGGTCCAGGTAAATGACATCAGTTGCCTTCCCTTCGTCCACCAATGCCGTCACTCCATCATAGAAGGCCACAAGATTAGTTAAGCATGACCTTCCCCTGGTGAAGCCATGCTGGCTATCTAGGATCACGTGCTCGTTCTTTATGTGATCAAGCATATTGTCCAGGAGGATCTGTTCCATAATCTTCCCAGGCACGGAGGTGAGACTCACCGGCCTGTAGTTACCTGGGTCCTCCCTGCTCCCCTTCTTGTAAATGGGAGTGACGTGACCCTTCCTCCAATCGTCCGGGACCTCACCTGACAGCCACGACTTCTCAAATATGATGGAGAGCGGCTCAGCAACCACCTCAGCCAGCTCCTTCAGGACCCTGGGATGCACGCCATCTGGCCCCATAGACTTATACTCATTCAGTCTAAGGAGGCACTCTCGGACTTGCTCAACCCTTACAGTGGGGAGGGATTTACCTCCTTGGTCCCCACATAGAGGTATGGGGGTGCAAGACTTAGGGACGTGAAAAAGACTAGAATCCTGGCCACCAGTGAAGACCGAGGTGAAGAACTCATTCAGCACCTCAGCTTTCTCTTCATCTGTTGAAGCCATTTCTCCTTTTAAATTTACCAAAGTAGGTACGCCCGTTTTGGCCTGTCTCTTCTGGCCAATGTACCTGTAGAAGGTTTTCTTATTGTTTTTCACGTCCCTGGCCAAGTTCAGTTCTGCCTGCGCCTTGGCTTTCCTGATCCCACGTCTGCAAGTCCGGACGGCATCCCTGTATTCTTCCCAGGTGACACAGCCTTGTTTCCAGAGCTTGTACACCCCTTTCTTCACCCTCAGTTCTCTTAGCAGGTCCTTGCTGAGCCATGCCGGTTTTCTACCTCTCCTGCCCACTTTCTTAATCAGGGGAATGGAGACCTCTTGTGCTGCCAGGAGGGCATCCTTGAAGAGCAGCCAGCTCTCCTCAACGTCCTTATCTTTGAGGGCAGCGCGCCAGGGGATCTTGGCCAGCATTCCATTGAGTAGCTTGAAGTCTGCTCTTCTAAAGTTCAGCGTCCTGGTCCTGCTCTTTACCAGGCCCACATCGCTTGAGATCACAAACTCAACCAGGGCATGATCGCTGGAGCCTAGGCATCCTCCAACCTTGACGCCTTTGATGATCTCCTCAGCGTTGGTGAGCAGCAGGTCCAGCAACGCTTGACCTCTGGTCGGTCTGTCCAATACCTGAACCAGAAAGCTATCATCAATGGATTCCAAGAGCCTTCTGGAGCTCTTGCAGCTCGCCGTGTGGTTTTTCCAACAAATGTCCGGATGGTTGAAGTCCCCCACCAGGACAAGAGCCCGTGAGGCAGACGCCTCACGCATCTGGAGCAAGAAAGCCTCATCAGCAGCCTCCCCTTGGTCAGGTGGCCTGTAGTATACCCCTAATACCAGCTGACCTTTATTAGTCCCATCTCTAATCCTAACCCACAGGCTCTCAACCTGTTCTTGACTGTTTCTCATGGGGAGCTCCTCACAGTTTATCCAATCTCTGACATAGAGAGCAACTCCCCCACCCTTCCTACCTCTCCTATCTCTCCTAAAGAGTCTATAGCCGTCGATGGCAGTATCCCAATTGTGGGAGTCATCCCACCATGTTTCTGTGATAGCAACAATGTCATAACTTTCAGAATGCATCACAGTTTCCAGTTCCTCCTTCTTGTTACTCAGGCTTCGTGCATTAGTATAAAGGCACTTCAGCCGGGCTGTCCGTCTCACCACCTTCATAAGCGATCCAGGATCCGCTAGAACAGCAGCATCCCCAGCATCCCCCTGCCCTACTCCCTCCTTTTGCACTCTGCCATCATTGCCCACAGAGTTTGGTACAATCCCTCGAATGAACCGTTCAACCCCAGTAGCCTTTATTTTGCCCCCTTCCCCCTTCATTCCTAGTTTAAAGACCTGTCAATGAGTCCCGCTAATTCTTCAGCTAATACCCTCTTACCCCTCAGGGACAGGCTGCTTGCATCAGCAGCCATCATGCCAGGTGCAGTGTAGATTGCCCCATGGTCAAAAAAGCCGAAATTCTTGTGTCTGCACCAGCTCTTAAGCCATCTATTTAAGAGTTGGGTTTTTCGGATCCACCCTGTACCTTTTCCCGACACCACGGGCGTAGAAGAAAAGATCACCTGCACCCCAGCTCCTTCTAGTATTCGCCCCATTCCCCTGAAGTCTTTCTTGATGGACCTCAGGCTTTCCTTGCCAACTTCCTCGCTGCCAGCCTGAATTATTAAAAGTGGGTAGTAGTCTGAAGGCTGAATCAACCTAGAAATTTTCTTTGAAATGTCCCTGACCCGTGCCCCAGGAAGGCAGCACACTTCAGAGTGCTTCATGTTAGGTATTTTACATTGCTCTAGTGCAACCAAGATGGAAGAAGATGTGAATAAGGTACTATGATTATAACTGTTCCTTGTAGATGAGAGTGTGCTGGCTGTTGGCCCTGGCAAGAAATCCAATTTTCTGGAAAAAGATGAGTATGTACATGAAGCAAAAGGGACTGTACCTAGATACAAACTTTCCAAAATACCTCCCTCTGTTTTCTCTATCTGATTTTCTGTTCATTATGAGGGAACTGATCTGTGGTAGTTGTGAAGGAGAAGAATTGGATGTTACTTGTCCTTGACTTCTTCAAAGTGTCATGAGCATTTTGAAAAGAACCTGGAAAAAACTGATCTCCACGATAGTCTGCAAGTAAGAACCAAAAATACGCATACAACCCCCAGGAAAGATTAAAGCAATTCTAACATTCAACCTTGTACCTTCTCCACTGTTAAAATCTCATGTTTCTCCAGATAAAGTTTTTTGGTTTTGACAAGTCAGGGCTGGTCAGATTATTATAATGTGCCATTATTATCTAGAATCACAAAAAGATTTTAATGTGATGGACAGCATTAAACTGTGACATTCCCATCTTTAAAGTGACACCAGAATGTCACTTAGGGAAAGCCAGCTGTGTGGGATGGTCCAGAGCCCAACCATAAATGTATAAGGATAGGAAGAAAGTGGACAGATGTTCACTGGGTTGTGCCTAAAGTCTTCATGGACACCTTGTAGATAAATTAAAGCAAGTTAATCACAGATGAATATCTGAGAGAGAAGCAAGCTGGCTTGTAATACTGAAGAGAGTAGAAATAGAAGTGAGTTATTGACTGGTGTGTTTAATCACAGTCTAGCTTTTATATTTCTATTGTAATCTTAAATAATAAGGATTACATTCTTTTCTCAGAGGCACACAGATAACTGTATATTCAAGAACAGGATCACTGTGCAGAAGGAAAAAGCAGAAATCCTTGTCAACTTTAACCCGTACTTGTTACTTTTTTTTAATTATATTGATTTTAATTTGCTGGCTTAATAATAGTTTTACCCTTTGTAAATGGATAAGAGCTACTTTATGAATCATCATCTCAATAGCTCCAATGCCAAACTAGAAAATACAGTCAGTATAATTGAGGAGAAAATGTGCGTTTCCTTAGCAAAAGTCAGTTAAGTTCCTGTGAAAATGCAGTTTGTGTTTGAAATGCTGATAATGTATTTAATAAAGAACTCCCACCTGACTGCCTCCCACCAACATCTGCAGAAAGCAGAGATGGCAGATTCCAGCACGAACAACACTATCAGCTTTCCGTTCTGTAGCATGAAGCAAGGCTGAAGGAGAAGAAAAAATGAGATTAAATACTTTCGTTGACCTAAAAATTGTACAGGGGTTATGTTACCTGGGTGTCCCCTTGTTTCTAAAGTTGTCTATCCACGACTAACAAGTTGAAATACCAAAAAACAGTAGGTGTGTGATCCAGAGGAAAATATCCAGCGTACAACATATGATTTGGAAAAAAAAAAAAAAAAAAAAAAGTAAAAATATTACAGAATGATTCTTCATTTGCATGGCAGGTAGAATGAGAGACTTAAGTTTCATTCTCAGGTGCTAACTGTGGTTCTGGCCAACATGAATTGCTGTTGATTTCAGTAAAGAAGAAGACTTCTTCCCTGGTTCAGCCTTTCCAGAGCAGCAAGGATTGGAAATGTGGGCTGCAGAACTTGCTTAAGTTTCACCCTTTGTTTCATATGATTCCTCTCAGTTTTCAGGGACAGATGAAGACACTACGAAGAGGCTGATATTTTATGAGGGTGGATTCATTGAACAGAGTCATCTTGCTCAGCATTTTTTCATGGAGCACAGTGAAGATAAAAACTTCTTTTTTTTTGTGAGGCTCCATCAATGGGAAGGAAGAAAAGTCCATGTGGATCCACAGTCACTTGTGTTTTTAAATCTTGCCACCGTGGCAAGAAAATAAACTGTGTTTATTTTGACTGTGATCAGACCAATCTGATGACAACAGAAGCTAATCAAGAAAGATACTAAAAATCAATGAAAGTAGAAATGCTTTTATTTGGGTCTGCTGGATGTTAGGGTATGTCATTACTGTGAAGTTATGAAGAACCTGTTTTTCTGCCCAATTTTTATTGATTTAAAAAAAAAAAAAGATGGAGAAAGTCAGTCCTCAGCTGCCATAAATAGATACAGCTTTACTGAAGTCACTGTGCATCTGTTCATTCTGGTGAAGGTTATAATTACCCCATATTGCAATCATTTTATCAGCCATAGCTAATGTTTTCTGTGTGATCCTCTGAAGCTTTTCAAGAATGAAAGCTCTGTCTGCTGCTCCCAGCACTTTGCCTCTGTGACATATGAATTGTGCCAAATACATTTTGAGTTTTTGTTTTTAAGCTCCCAGTACAAGGGTGAAGTGAAAATAAAGTGTGAATAATGGTCTTTCTCTCAAAGGCAATGTGATATTGCGTTGAGCTGAAAAATTTGCTCTCGTACATATCGCCCCTGCCAGTATGAAGGGCTGATTGATGCTGAGCACGATCCAGCTTATATCTAGTACTGGGAAGGGGGAGGGCTTTTCAGTGCTGCTGACAAAGCTATAGCAACATCCAGGACTGGAGGCTGAACTTAGGCAAATTCAACCTTGCAATAAAACGCCACTTGCAAGCATAATAAAATATTAGAAGTTTTTGGGGCTGACGATGAATTCATCATTAAGAAGTCCTTCATATTTTCTGTTAAAATCAGACTTAAGTTTCTGGGATAAATTCTATGGCCATTTTGTGACTTGGAGGATCATGATGATCTCTTTTGGTTTTGTAATTGAAGTTCTCTTGTTATCTTTCCTCTCTCACTGGGCCACGAAGACAATGTATTTGCCAGAATTCTCAGAGAACCTGCAGATCTGCCCAGAGATAACAATTCTCATTAAGTCCTGTCCTTTAGGACTACATATCATTGCCCACAGAGATGGGAGTAATTGTGTTTTCATTCTCATCTCCCCCATACTTGCTTGGGTTGGGTGTTGAGGACTTGTTTTGTAAGGGTTTTTCTTTTTTACCTTTTTCTTTACTACAGCACAGGAGTGGTTTACCTGATAGGACATAGATTGCCTGTAATCACAGCTGATTCTGTCAGTGGTGACGCATATCAGGCTCTGCCACTGCAGCCACTTAGCCATTCGTGCACCTCTGTGGTATGCAACAATTTCTGCTCTTGAGAGCTGGAATGATGTTTCAGTGTAATAGAAGCCTTTGGATTCACATAGGGGCGTCTGGATGGAGTTTAATGATATGGGATGCTCAAGAAGGCATGTTAGTCACAAGAGCTGATTCCCTTCTGATCTCAAATTCTTTAAAATACATGAAATTAGAGGTTGCTGAACAAAAGAGCACTCTGCACCTCTTACTGGATCTAGCTCCCTGTTATTTGGCGGTCTGAGAAGACCTTATGAATTCCCAGGTCTGGAAATATCTTCTCTTGCAGGTTACTTGAAAAATACTATGGGTGTCTGAATGTTGCTGCCGAAAATAAAATGGTTTTTGTTATCAAAGTTATTGAGCAAACTTGAGAACAACGTGGCATTGTGAAATCACTGCATTCAAGAAGCAGCTCTTCCTCTACTACATTTATAGCCCTGGTAGTATCACATTCTGTTTTGACAGCTGTCAGAAGTTAAATGAAAGATATTTGAGGAGAGGAAGGGTTGAGCTACAGGAGAAACAGTTGCAGATTTCTCTTTGTGACACACATGCTGTCTGTTACTCTTCCTATTCACTTCTCGAAAACTTAGGCACCTTTTATTTACCATGACTTCTAGTGGGGGCTGGTACCATGCAACCTGCTCTACTTGGAGTGGAAGAGGATTTTTATCACCTTGTATGTAAAAGGCAGTCCATACTCTGCTCCTATTTTTTTCTCCTGTTCCTTGGTGACACTTAGGCAACAGCTTTGCAGTGCAAGGAATGAATTTGTTAGCTCGCTCTTTTTTCTTTTTCCTTCCCAATTGACACCGTTTATTACTGTAGCAGGTATTATGAAACTCTGTTAGAGATCTTCCCCTTAGCACTATTGAACACTTACTCTCAGTGCTATGATTCATAGGTGTCAGAGCACTGTGGATGGGAAGGGGTTTCTATGCATGTTTTCTTTTTTTGGATCCATGTCTGTGGGCTGTGGAAAAAAATACTGTTTAACTTATTTTTGCTTTGATTTGTGCTAGGAACACCTTAAACTTTGTCGTTTTCAACTGTTTTAGTTACTCTGTAATAAGTGTGCTTTCACAACTATGAACTTGTCAGGGAATTAGGATAGGAAGACCGCTATACCTGCTTTGTATCACAAGGTGGCAGAAAATGCCCACCTTATGTTCTTCATAGGCTCACGGAGTAGCTTGGATTCTTGTGCTGTACTACTGAGAAATTGTATTTGATGTATCAACACACAGGCCTTTTTAGGGAATAAGTTACTTTGAAATATTAAGTCTGCGTAAATGGGCAGGAAGATCTTATTATATAGGAAAGTCATATGCAGACATCCACAACTTCCAGAATTTGCATAATTGCATAGAAAGCCTATATAAAATCTGTTGAAGTATTACACTCATCAATATATATATAGGTAATGGTGTAGAAAAGATAGCTATAGAATTAGTTAGAGTATATATAGGAATTTAGTTTTCAGTAGACTTTTGTTTAAATATAAACATGCAAGTGACAGTGACAGATAACAGTAGATCTGTATAGACTGCCTGACAGTTTTTGGCTAAAAGAACTACTGAGATGATTTGTTATCAGACTTGATTATTTCTAAAGATCTCAGGGACTGTTACATCGAGTCTTCGATCTGAGAGCTACTATTTATTTTCTCTCTCTCACCCTCTGTATCTGTGAGCTTATCTGTTTGTGTGTTTGCAATATTTCTGCTGGTAACTGGTGTTACATTAATTTACAATTAAAAAACATTGAAGGAGAAATAGCAACATTTAGAAGTTTGCCAGACAGCTTAGAATTAAATTTCAATTTTTTTGGCTGAGAGAATACATTTCAACTGTATTTTGCCAAGCGTCTCAGACTTTTTCTGAATAATGGCACTATTTCTGTGAGCGTGTCTCTGAGCACATGGGCTTGAACAGCTTGTTAAAGGCTTACATATGAGAGACTTATATAACGTATAGGAGGGAAAGTGGCATTATTATGAAAGTGTAAAAATAGATGTTACAATATCTGCTTGTATAATTGACTGATCCAGACGTGAGCAAGGTGCATTAAGTGTCTGTCTCTGCTTCATGCTGTTATTGCACTGGGCAGTTTTTCATGTAATAAGCATTAGTTTTGTGAAATACCTGAGTGAGGGTGGTTTTAAACCAAACCTCTGGGCATTGCTTTTGAAAATTAGATCATTACCAAGTTGTCAATATGAAGTTAAATATAAACTCCTTTCTCAAATATCTTGGACAAGGTATTTGTCTGGTATCCTAACTAAGTAAATTAAGTAATCCTTATACTAAATATGTGAATCTGAACTCACTGAATAAAGGGAAAATATATATATATAAAAAATTGGGTTATTCTCAGCATATCTTGAGTGTGGTTTGTCCTAGTTTAGTGTAGTTTTGAGACATTTTGCGTTGAGTCTGAAAGGCCTTTCATTGTTAATCCGAAGCTGTGAGTGAACATCCTGCCTTCCAGCTTCGTTGCTTATCTGTTGCCACACCTTGGTCAAGGCCTCCAGCCTGGCTGGATTTGCTTTTTTGCTTTCCATTTGCCTTAATTGCTTGTAGTTCACACACCACTAAGAGGGACTGTAATTCTCATGCATATTTGTACTGTTCATTGAACTAAGGACCGAGTGGTAACTGAGGGCTGAGCTACTGAAACACAAAGAGCTGAAATACATATGTCACAAGTACTCTCCTTGAGCTTTGGGTATGGCTCCTCCTTGACAGAGGCTGATGGCCAGCCCTGAGATGTGATTTTCCATACATCAGTACATCCCTGTCTTTTCATTCAGTGGTGTACTAAGGCTGGAGGTTGGATGCAGCAGCACTGGAAGGGCACAGGCAGCTGTTTCCAGTGCCTGTCTGCTGCAGCCTGTCATTTTGTTTCACAGTATGGAAGGTGCAAGAAGTGACAGGATGAAATAAGCACACAAGGAACCAGCTGTTTTATGTGGCCATGTTAACGAATAAGCCAGGAGTGAAGTTAACTTCATGTGAAGCAGTTTAAATTATTTATTTTCAATTCTAGAACTGTACTTACCACGTTGTTCAGTCAGAGCCCTGTTGACAGGCTGACATTAATTACTCCACTGGAAACACATCACATTAGCTGGAAACTATTGTTTTCAGCTATCATTCATTGTTCCATGTAAAGGTGCAGCCTACACAAACACTGGCAAATGGCTTCCCCTCCATCCGTGGAAGTGCCTTCTGTGCACACCCACAACAGTGAATCAATTCTCTACTTGCAGCAACAGAATATTAAGTTCAGCAGTTGTGGGCATTTTTTTTTTTTTTCTCTCTCTTTCTGCTTTGGATGGTAACATCCTTACTGAGAACCAAATGTGGCTCAAGTAACTTCCACGGATGTGTGCTAATAAAAGGGAGGGACTGACTTTTTTCTCCCTTCTTGTTCAGCAATGCAATGAGTTAGGGACTACAGAATGGCTCAGTTGAGGAGTGGAGGGAATACATCTACAGGCAAATGAATGGCTATCAACCTGGAGTTGCAGTGTTATGTTTTTGTAAACGCTCTTGTTGCATGGCTAACACAATTTTAGTCTATGGGCAGAGTGCATGTGTGCAGCATTTATCCATTACAGTGTTAGATTATGCCTAATAACATCTAATTTTTTTTTTTTTTCAGGTTAGGCCAAAGACCCTGATTCCAGACAGCCTCCCTATTTCCCCATGCAGAGACCAACCATCCAAGCAGCCTCCAACCTTCCAAAAGGCGACCGTCGTCAGCATCAAAAACCCCAGCCCTGCCCTCCCCACTGCCAACAACACCGTCAGCCATGTAGAGACGCCTAACAGCCAGGCACAGAGCGTCACCGATCCTACCCCTCTCTCATCACCTCTGAGCAGTGCCGGTGTGGCCTACGCCATCATCTCCACCTCCCCCAGCAATGCAGCCCCTATCAGCACCAGCGCTACTGTCTCTGTGGTCAATGACAGCATCAAAGTGCAGCCACTCCTCATCAGCGCCGATAGCAAGGTAGGTTCAGATTCTTGCCGCCTTCGAGTTGCCGAACACGGGAATTATGATGCAGATGTGAGCAGGATGTTCACAGAATCACTGAAGTGGGAAGGGAATTCTGCTGCGTCCCCTGCTCAAGCTGGGACACCCAGAGCAGTGTGCTCAGGACCACATCCAAGTGGCTTCTGGAGATTTCCGAGGAGGAGACTCCACAACCTCTGGGCAACCTGTGCCAATGCTCTGACACCTGCGCAGCAGAGAATTGCTTCCTGGTATTCAGAGGGAACCTCCTCTGCTCCAATTTGTGCCCATTGGCTCTGATTCTGGCACTGGGCACCACTGAGAAGAGCCCACTTCCTTCTTCTGTCTACCTTCTCTTCATGGATTTGTACACATTGAATAGATTCCCTCAAGCATCTTCTTCGCCAGGCTGACAAAGCCCGCTGTTTCAGCCTTTCCTTACAGAACTGCTTGAATATTGATAGCCCATAATTGGACTCTTTCCAGTAAGTGCCTGTCCCTTTCGTCCTGCACAGCTCTGTATGGAATAGTGCTGGTGGTTTCTGGGAAAGGAAATATTCAGAATGCAATGGGAAAATCCTTAGCAGGACACATGGATGCCAGTAAACATTTTTATTAGTAAACATGTTTATTAGTGTAAACAGCTTGTTTTTAGTGGGATTAAAATGCATCAGTATATAACTTGGCATTATGATCTTCCCTTTTCTTAAGCCATTTCTTATTAATATTTCTGACTTCTGTGCAGGTTCAAATTTCCTATGGATTCCCTCTTCGATTATATGGTGATATCAGTTATATCAACTGGTCCCAGGGGACTGTATCAAATAATCAGGCATTCCCTTCTATGTTTCCAGGGGCAAGCCAAATGAAATGAGAGATTATAGTTTCAAAACTGATCAACAGATCAGTAGGAAAAAATCAAGTTATAAATTTATTGTTTCCTGTTTGTACTGTTTTTCAGCTTTGAAATACAAGAACTTCACCACTCGTGTACCAGAAATAGATTCAATAAAGTCTGCCAAAATAACCAGCAGACATTCATTGTAATTTGCTGCTAGGATCCTGCTGCTCTGGATATTATTGGCAGCACAGGTTCTCATACAGTACTAACAAAGAATACAGGATGCAGTATGGTTTGTGAATAAATAAAACTAAGCATCTCTTCCATACTTCTATAAAATTATTTATTTTTCTTTCTCAAACTAGCTACTGGTTAAAAAAAAAAAATACCTTTTTATGCTATTGAGCCTTTTAGAGTGACTGAGTGGAAATCAAGTACTCGTATATAACAGTTAAATAAATTGGTTGAAGGTTAGCAATTAGATGGAAGAGACTCCATGTTGAAATCCAATAACTTTCATCAAGAAGGTGACCTTGGGAAACTTCCATACTTCTCTATGAAGCTTTGATTGTGGGTATAAAGTCACATGTGTAGTTCTGGCATCAAAAATTGTCTTTCATTCCTTTTAATTTAATGCCTTCTGAGGTAATGTTATTTGTAACATGTAAATCTTTATGTAGTAAATCAGAAAGTAGTAGATGCATGCATAATCTGTGTCGTAATTCCTATAGCTAAGGTTCTAAAACTCAATTAATTTTAATTTAAAAAGTGTATTTTACTTTGTTTATGCAAAACTGGATGTCCATCACTCATAATCCATGAATACTAAGGACTCAACTCTGATCTCAGTTACATCAGTATTACTGAGGAGCACCTTCCCTCCACTCCACGTGTACTTACTATGAGATAACACTGGGATGACTGAGATCAGGTTATTACTTTGAAAGTATAGTAGTTCTATCTCTTCTATGTGTATGTGAAGTGAATTAAAGGGAACAATTTAGAATCACTGACAACCTGGATAGTAAATTTAGGCCACAGAAACAGCTTCAGTAGCCCTCTGAATACAGTATCCTGATTTGCAGAGATGTTAATGTCAAATAGCTCCCTTAGGCTGCTGCTAGTTTATGATGCACCTATAAAGATTAATTTGTGGAAAGTTTAGTAGAGATTTAGAGACCTAAGCTAGGTATCCAGTTCTTGATACTATTGACTTATGATTTGCATTTATTATCTACATAGGTATCAACTAACCATTCTGTGAAGAATCAAGTTTCGGGCAGAAAATTCCAGTTTTGTGTAGTGAATTCTGTTCTTTCATTTGTACGTTGTCTTTTAGGTTATCATTATTCAGCCTCAAGTCCAAACCCAGACAGAAAGTAAAGTGGAGACAAAGAAACCTCCTGAAGAGTCAGCTCAGGGACCCCCTGCTACCAAAAAGAAAAAGGAGGAAAATCCAGAGGTAATTTATTTTATTATTATCATTATAAATGTGTTACAGTATGGTTGAATTCTAGGGACCATTTCTAAACACTTTTGTGTGTGTATATAATTACTGTATTTGTGCTTGTGATTCATTGCAAATGGAGTGATTCCTGCCCTAGAGAGCTGCTCTGACAAGTTTGGTTTGCATCATTCAAATCTCCCATTGTCACAGAATGTAAGAATTATAGGTCTTACAGTGATTCAGGCACCTTGTATGAGTATAGTTGTATTTCTTCTGAAAGATATATACAAGCTGATAATTTATTTTATGCTAGCAAATAACTAACACCAGCTTTACAGGCTGTATATGAGATCAAATTATTATTTCTTTCTGTAAGCCAAACTTTTATGTTTTTGTTCTCTTTGTAATGAATTTTGCAGTCTCTAGATTGCATGTAGCAGCATATTTCCTTGCATTTGCTGTGTGCTTGCCATCCAACATGTGCACGTTCTTCCTCTGAATAAAGAGCAGGTTATAGGGTTAAATCTCTTTCATGAACTATATTTACTATGTAAATTAAAAATACAAATCGGAAGATGTAGAAATGGAGACTATGTTTAACAGGCATTTTGGTTTTACTAGATATATTCAAATTAGATTGTGCGTACTTTAGAGGCAATTTGAGAAATTATACAAGCTGAATTTACTTCTGATGTTGAAATGCTCAGATCACATGACATCCTAACCTTATTATTCTAATATGTTTGTAGCAAGAAGGCATCCTTGGGCCTGTAGGTATAAGAGGACTATTGCAATATAAGTTTTTAATGTTATGTGAGCAGTGTGGGTGGTAGTTAGTTTTGCCATTTTGAGAGGCTTGTATACTTAGAAGAGTGTTAAGGAATAAATATTGTGACTTCTGGCCTGGAATATCACAGCTTTATGCTGAACAACACTTACGAAATCTCCCCAGCTTAAAATCTGACTTTTTGTATGAATCTTCGTTGTCACTGAACAATGGGACCACATTAATCTATTTTCTTTAGAAAAGTGTCTCCAAATTATTATTATTGTGCAGCACCTGGTGGACAGAAAGGCGAATAGATTCTGCTTGAAAAAGAATTCTAGAAAAAACATCTTTTCTTTGCCCATAACTTATCTCCTTCAAAAGTGTATTAAGCAAATATTGTCCAGAGGGATGCAGGAAGAGACCACGTGTCTGGGGACACATGTTGGTATAGCATTCTTAAATTTAATGAGCTTTCTGTTAAATTGCTAGCAAGTATGTCCTGGTGTCAATGGTCTCTTTGGTTGCCTTTTTGTAACCAAGATCATTGTTCCTATAGTGCATACAGGAGGCCTCAGCAAGCTTGTTTTTCTGGGTAGGTAGGATGCTGAAGTAATGCCCTAAAGTATGACTTTAGTTTTCTTTTCTTAGATTTGTTTCACAGCCATAAATATGTAGGTCTAGAGTTAAATTCTTTTGTTCTTTGAAAGTAAACTTTAGTTGATTGTAATGTATTTGAGCAATTAGCGTAATTAGAGTTAACAACATAATTAGTGTAAACACATGTAATGACATAAATAGAACATGCAATTATAAAATGAAATGGTTTTGTAAAAATCTTTGTTTTGCTTCTGAAAAGACATACTGCATATTTCTAAAAGCAGTCATGGCTGTTTAACAGATGATTAAATTTGAGACAAAGAGTAACAAACATACCGTGATCTTTTCTTAAGGAAAATAAGCAACCTAAGCATTTCTCTCCACACCTTTGTTTGTCTTCAAAGCACAAAACTGGGGCAGGAACTCAAGTATGTCCCAACATAAATGTCCATCATGAGAGACTGTGATTGAACAAATTACATTTAAAATTCAAAATAAATAATCCAGAAATAACCAGACCTTCCAGTAGCCAGAAGTTCCATCTGCAGTTCCTGAGTTCCTAAACAAACAAGAGATCAAGGATGCTGGTTGTCTTTTGTTCTTGCCTTGAACTTTCTGCTGGGAAACTGACTCTAGACTCAGCTCCCCAGCTAGAAATTAAGAAATTATGCTAGGGAGCAGTTCTTCTGTGAAGAAAGTGCCTGTTATTTTTGTGTCATCAGTGTGTTGTTGTTGTTACTGTTTTACTGAGTTTAGTACAGAAAGAGACGGTCAGAATTGCACAAAACATTTTGCATTTCATTTTGTGTGTCAGTAAAATGTTACATTTCTGGTACATTTCTAGCGTTTCTTTATTTAAAAGAAAAATTAATGCCAGAAATGCTGGTTGTTTAGCTAACGGTGATTTTAATTCTATCTTACAAGGACAAGGAGATACTCATTGCTATTTGGGACTAAATGCTAGTGATTAAAAAGCTGGAAAAACTAAAGGATCAGTTTTGTGGATTTCTGTGCAGAGAAGAAACAGCATTGCACTGCCATTACTCAGTGGTACTTGAAAGCAAAGCACTGCAGTGGAAGCAGTATTTTGAGTTTAATCCAATGAGCTGCATGAGCATGAAATAGCAAAACCCATTTTAAAAATGCTGTTAATATAATATGCTTGTTAAAATGAATGCAGCTTTTACTGAAACCTTTAAAAAGAATCCATCTTTCAAACAACTATAAAAGCTAATGCTTCCTTTCTTTAATAGTGAGATAATTATCAAGTCCATTTATGAAAGCTCTTCGTACGTTAAGCAAGTATGCTTTCATTACCTTTAATTAGATATGTATTCGAATATTGTTAGTATAAAGAGAGAAAATTGTTTAGCAAGCGTTCCTGTACACAAATAATGTTAGTTTAGATGTCAGAAAATACATGCTCCCTTTACAGCCTGATCTTTGGGTAAGATAGACAATCCATTCTCCATTGGGAAAATACATTTCACATTAACCATTTCAACTCTCTTAATTCTGTATTGAAATGTTGCTGTCACTTCTGCTCAGAGCGCTGACGTATCCTGCCACAAAGTTACTTTCAGTAGGGGTGAAGAGAAGCTTGTAATTCTACTCAATTGACAAATTTTCTTCTCAGATCTTCACAGTGGGTCTCATCTCAGATCAAGTATTCATCTTTCCCTTCACATGTGGAATCCCCACTGTGTGTAGCTGGTGTTTTAGACATGTAAGGAGTGAGGCATTAATGAAATCAGAGTGTGACATGCATATGTACATGTGCTTGTCATTACCAGAGTTATGGAGGGCAGAAATATAGCATGTGTCCCATCTAAATTGCCAGTGATTAGGTTTTAAATTATCATTTATTTAATCTACAGGAGGAATTACATACTAGGGGATCATGGAGTGACAGTATTCCTATCTTATGGCTTTGTTAGTTCATCTCCTGAATGTAGATATTTTCACAGATGGAAGAACAGTATGGATATCCAATCCTCACCCTCTAATTTTTGAGGAACCCATTCCTTAGCTAGATCCTTCCTTTCTAAAATGAGCATGTGCTTCCTTTTACTGATGCATGAAAGTGACTTACTAGTTGATTTTATCCTGGACTGAAAGTTGAATCATCGTACTTTTCATCAACAAGGCAGTCAAATTAATTTTGACTTGGGACTGTTGAAATGTGTTCTATGTTTGTTTGTTTGTTTCTCTGGTCGAAACAACGTTTTGACCTTCTACTACCTAAACATTCCAGTTAGTTCAACCTAAACCTATTCATTTTATTTTGGTTGAGCATGATGATTATCTCCTCCAATGGTCTTTGGGTGCTTTGCCACAGTTGGATTGTGAGTTTTGCTTGCCTGTGTTCCTAATAGCTTGGGTTTTCAAGTTAGATCATCTCTCCTGTGGAATAGCACCTGGTGAAAACGCCACCTGTGTAACATGGCCCAACAAGGCTGTTCAGAACAGCACAGAAAGGAGGCTTCGTGTTATCCCGGGTCTGACTTGAAACCAAGAGTTCAGTTCAGTTTGGGCTAGGAACTACATAGCAGAATTTCAGCTTTCCATTTAAGAAAACAGAATGGATAAAAAGGAATTTCTGATCCAGCAAAACTTTTTCTGCCAGGAAGAATTTCCCAATGAGAAATCACTGACACAAAATGTAAAAGTCTGCTCTAGTACTGGCCCTATTACTGCACAGCTATGTGTTGAAGTTTTGTTGATATTCAAATGTGTTTTGTATGTATACAATGTACAAGAATTCTCAGTCATATTTTAGATCACATTCCCCACTGTCAAGTGAGTTCACCACTGTTAGTGCAAGGTATTTGTTCACTCCCCAGTGGAGGATGGTATCAGAGTGTTTATTTGTACTTCATGCGTGTTATGTTTTTTCTGTAACTTGGGAAGAGCAATTTCTGAACTGTTCTATTCACAGAATTACAGAATCACAGAATGGCCAGGGTTGGAAGGGACCACAAGGATCATGAATCTCCAACCCCTCTGCCACAGGCAGGGCCACCAACCTCCACATTTAATACTTGACCAGGCTGCCCAGGGCCCCATCCAATCTGGCCTTGAACAGCTCCAGGAATGGGGCATCCACAACCTGTCTGGGCAGCCTGTTCCAGTACCTCACCACTCTCTGTAAAGAAATTCCTCTTGACATCCAACCTAAATCTTCCTTCCCTCAACTTAAAACCATTTCTCCTTGTCCTGCTGTTATCTACCCTTTCAAAGAGTTGATTCCCCTCCTGTTCGTAGGCTCCCTTTAGGTACTGAAAGGCTGCAATTAGGAGAGACTAATTAGGAGAGTCTCTGTTGGGAGACTATACTTCTAATGTCTTCTTGATTATTAACAGATGTACAGTATTGTAAAGTTCAATGAAAGTGTGTGTCATATTTTCTTAGTACAGCTTGCTCATATCCAGTAAAAACAGTGCCAGGTCCAGACAGTGATAATAATACACAATCACTTCTCGAAAGAGTGGAGTAACAATGCAACTAGCAATATGAAATCGAATTGACTGTATTTTGATCATGTGTTATGTAGCGTTCGTACTCATACAGCACTGGCCTTATGTCTCTGAACACTACTTATAGTTCTACAAGTAGGGCATGACTGACCAGGCATATCTGAAGCAAATCTTGAATTGCTTTTTCATATGCATTTAGGTAATAGACATTTCTAAAAGACCTTTATTAGGCTTATTCTATCAGTGCTAGATTACTTACTTCTACCAGGATTGTCACAGCAGAAAATCTAACCCTTGTTTATTTTTTTCATAGAAAATTGCCTTCATGGTAGCATTAGGACTGGTTACCACAGAACATTTGGAAGGTAAGATGGCATGTGTTGTTTCACAGTTCAGATTTTTGAGTGATATTTTTTCTCTCTGCTGCTCCACAGCTGAAAGAAATGGGTGGTTTTGTCCTCAGAAGGGCAATTAAAGATTAGGTAAAATGTTGCTTGTGTACAGTTGTGCTTTTCAGCCTCAAATTAATGGGTGTCTGTGTTTTGCTCTGCCTCCCATCTCATCACACATGGTGTGACAACTGGCTTTGCAGCCAGCAGCAGCATGCCTGGCATAACCTGGTGTTGGGGCTCACTCTGTCAACATGGTCTTTTAAAGGCAGTTACCTGCCAAGGAAGATAGTGAAGCTGGAAGTCTGCAAAGGCTCTGGCCAACTTTGGTCTGCCTGAAGTGTCAGCAAGAGTCATTCAAAGATAGAAAGTTTATCCCAGTCTTCTGTAGCGAGCATGCCCTCCCTCTTTCCTCACGTGAGAAGGACACGCTCTCATTTCTTGGGTAAACCATCTGTCATCTTTAGAGCTCCACAGAATAATGTATATGACAGTAGTGAAATTCTGCATTTGCTTTATGTGTTTTTTAATGAATTTAAAAACTACCTCTCCCAAGGTCTTCCTTTTCCCACTCCTTTTTATTTAGCCAAAATAAGCAGACTTTCATGAGCCTGATCTTGCTGTTATGTGAGAGTTGCTAGTACAACTTCCTAGGCCTCAAAATATGTGTTCAAACAGATATTGCATATAATGTAAAGGCAGCCGTCGCATAGTGTTTGCTTTTCTTTTCCATCCTTCCAAAAAAACCTTGCAGAAGTTAGCAGATTTGTACCATTCTTTGCTTCACCTTTGTCTTTCTAAATAAGGATATAGATGAGAACAAAAACGAACTTGTTCAGCAAATTTGCCAGTGGTGTTAAATGGATTTGGGGGTTTCTTGGCAGAATGGGCACATTCTCATGGAGAGAGGAGCTATTGTTAAGAAAAAATCTACAGGTTGATGTGTTTTGGTTATATGCTCAGCCAGTTCAAGTTGGTGAGATTCCACTGATAGATGGAGTGTTAATCTGGTGTCTAGGCCAGCCAGGAATGAATCCTGATAACAAAAATGTTAATGATAATTGACACTGCTTATGACTGTATATGTGCTTTAGAGTTAGCCACATTCTTAGATACCTTGCTTACTCAAGAGTCCAACTTATTTACAGCTTTTTTTAATAAGGTATTTTTCTTCTCTTCTCTGGTTTTAAGAGTGGCTGTGAATTCTGGAGAAAGTAGTGTGTTAATTATAAAGGCTTCTCCATACATGCAGCAGGTTTTCTGGGCTTTCTTTTTTTCTTTGCTTCTTTTCTGTCTCTTTCCTCTTTAAAACTGCATTTTAGAAAATCATTTGATGTCCCAGCGACTGAGAATTTGAAAGCATTTTAGAGAAACTTTAAGCCATCAGCCTTTTTAATGCCTTAATGATAATGGATTGAAATGGAAATTAAAAAGCCACAGCAATTTTGAGAGAAGATTTTTAATCCAAAAAGTGCAAATGATGACTGGTTCTTGTTTTCTTTGTCTAGGGAAAATAGGACAGCATTTGAAATTATGCTGAAGTGGAAATTATGCTTGCAACAGAACTTTGTTTTGAATAATTCTTTGCTCTTTGATTTTATTGGAACTAATAAATTGTTCACATGGATTTAATGCTTATGTTCAAAATGACAAGAACTGCTCTGCTGTGTTTGTTGTACAGAACAGTAAGTGCAGAGATGCACATTTTGAACCTAACTACTATAATACTTATCCTCCAGAATCAATTCTTTCAGATATATTCAATTTTTATATTCCCACTATCTTGAAATAAACGGCTCTCACCAAAAGCTATTTACTATGGAAAGGGTATTTTGTCATGACTGTTGGTGATTACAGCTCCCAGAAATACCCTCTTAGCTTTCACAGGCTAAAGGTTATTATTTTAGTGCTGTGTCATATTTATGGTTATCAGCCACTATGATTTACCAGGAAGTAGTGATCATTGTGCGGTTCTGTTTCTCTTAATACTGCTAATATATTCCTCAGTTTTACATTTTTTGAATTAGGCTGTGTCAGGATTGAGTCATTAAAAGACTATTCACTCAGTAACATCATCTCAGTGTTACTGATTTTCTTCGTTATATTCATTGATTTTGTGATGAGGAGCTCTGATACCTTTCTTATAAGGATTTCTCTACCAGCCCAGTCATTCCACCTGACTTCCAGAGGAGGTTCTTTCCCCTTACTGGGAAAAGAACTCTGTTCTGCAGATCCCCAGTCCTCAACAGTAAATGATCATCAGAACCCCTTCCACTGATGTTTTGCAGGATACAGATTGCATTGAAGAGGAATTGTCATTACAGGTCTTATTCAATAACCATACAGAGTGTTTTTTGATGAAGGCAGTAGCTTGTGGAAGCTTTGCCTCCAACAAAAAGCTATCTTCAATTTTATTTATCTCTGACAAATGCATTACCACTTAGGTTTCCTTCTTTCTGTTTGGTTTATACTTTTTAAAATTAACAAACTAAAGAATAAATTTGTGATGCAGTGTATGGTTGTGACATTGAAGGTTCAAAGAATACTTCTCAGCATTGCCACTGTATTAAAATAAATAAATTAAATTCTAGATAGAAAAAAAAAAAAAAAGAAACCATTCTAAATAATTCTTTACTTCAGGTCTTGCTAAAGAAAAAAAAAAAAAAGACGCTGAAATAGCTGAAATATTTATTTATATTATTGGACTGTTTTAATAAATTAAAACAAATGATTTATTTTCACTTCTTTAAGCCCTGCTGTGAAAGAGGTAGCAAAGAAAACATGCTCAGTGCTTTGTAGCAGAAATAGCAAGCAGCAAAAGATTGTATACCAGTCTCTGCCTCTGGTCTAACTGGGTGTGATTACTTATAGATAGATGTATGCACTCCTTCATTCTATAAATGAAGTGCTGACATTGTGCCCTCCCTCCCTGACGGCAGTATAGGGTAGAGGACATCCAGTGCCATTTCAGTTCATTAGTTTCTCTCTATTTCCTTTTATTTCCACTATGATTACGTTTCCCCCCCAGCCATCTTTTATCTCTTCACCACACTTATGCCTCTTCCAAAGCTGTGTTCCAGGTCTCTACCACATGTGTTAGGCTACAGCAAATATTTCTGTTGCCTTGGTGAGAGCATGTATCAAACAAATTCTCTCTTAATTCTGGGACCCAAAAGGGCAGAGAGCTACAGATCCATCATGGGCTTCTCATGAAGACACTCAGCCTAGCTGTGCTCTCTGATACATGGAAATCTCTGCCGTGTCAGGTACTTTGTTTCTTTTCCCAAACCAGTATCTTGCATCCCTGTGACAACCTTTGAGAAGCAGTAAGTCTGGGCAGCCCTTGCTCCAGCTTTTTACCTACACTGCCATGAGGATATTGAGGTTCTGCAGCCCTTGGATTCACTGGGTTTCTGGGGCTGGCTGCAGAAATCACAGCTCCTGCTCACACTGATGGAACCAAAGCCCAAAATCAGTGTTCGCCCACTACCTCTCTCTCTACTAGCATCAAGGCACATGAGTTCTTCTTCTATTACATCCCTGGCACCTTTGGCCTGGAGTGCATTCCCTTTGTAAGACTGAGACTATCTTTCTCCCTGTGGCTCTGTGGTAGATTAATGGATCCACACGTAGCACTCATGCAGCTGCTGACGCCATATTCCCATCATGATGTAGGGTTTGGAAGCTTCAGGATGGTGATTTCTTCATAGCCAGGTAATACTTTAATGGTAGGACAGAGCCATTACCCACACAAGAGCCTCCTCTTTGCAGGTGTCATAGCAGTGGGGATGTTAACAACATGCTGGCAGTGGTTGCAACCAGGGAATTTATTGCACACTGCTTTATAGTCTTGCATCACATGTTTCTTATAATGAAATGCTTCATAGTTTCAGGAGGCACGTGGCAGCATATGTCTATCCCATGTCAGTCTGGGAATCAGACCTGTCTTGAACTGTGCTAGAAAAAGACACCCAAGTGTGAGAGATGATGTTCCCATGCCAGTGAGAAAACCCAGCCAGAATATGCAAGTGGTTGTTCCTCTGTTTTTCTTGTCTATATGATTTTCTTCTGCTACATTCATCACCCCAAGAAGTGTCAGCTTAGCCAATAGTCCTTTGGGAATGAGAAGTTTCAAATCAATATCCTGGAACTCAGAGCCATAAAAAATCCATGCAGATTGTTGGCCTCGTTCCTAGTGACACTATGTTCAGGATGTGACCAGTAATACTCATACCATACATGGCCCTTTTTTTACTCATGGTGAAGGTGCTTGCAAGCCAGAACTGTGTGTCAAGAATCATCATAAGCATCCTGAAAGATGGACTATATCATACTGTTGGGTTGCAAATGAGAGCTAGAATTCAATATTCTGAATTTTGAGGAAATTCTGAGATGGGACTCTTTACCTCAGATGTTTACAGGAGAGACCAGATCTTCTGCAGAACCAGATGGTGTCTTGAGTTTCTGTAGGGTGTCTTCCTGGTGCTTTGATGGGCTGATGGCTTAGTGTTCCTGCCAGTTCCTCTTCTTGGAAATGTGCTCAAAGCAAGACACAATGGAAGTGACTATGGGAACATTCAGCCTAATGGGATCTCTCAGTGCATTCAAAATGTTTTCCAAATGAATATCTTATAGCAAAGTTTGTAGGATGAGATATTCATTTGGTAAACATTTTGAAATGGAGCATCAGGCTAGCTGCACACATAGAATCATAGAATCGTAGAATCTTTTGAGTTGGAAGGGACCTTTAAAGATCATCTACTCCAACTCCCATGCAGTGAACAGGGATGTCTACAACTACATCAGGTTTCTCAGAGCCCCATCCAGCCCAACCTTCCACGTCTCCAAGAACAAGGCATCCACCACCTTTCTGGGAAACCTGTTCCTTGCCTTACTATCCTTATTGTAAAGTACTTCTTCTTTGTATCCAATCTAATTCTCCCTTCTTTTAGTTTGAGACCATTTTCCCTTGTCTTTTTGCAACAAACCCTGCTAAAGAATCTATCCTCTTCTTTCCTACAGCTCCCCTTTAGATACTGAAAATCCACTCTGGGGTCTCCTTGGAGCCTTCCCTTCTCCAGGCTCAACAGCCCCAGCTTTCTCAGCCTGTCCTTGTGGGGGATTTGTTCCATGCCTTGCACAATTTTTGTGGCCCTCTTCTGGGCACTCTCTAACAGGTCCACATCCCTCCTGTACTGAGGGCTCAACATCTGGATGTAGATGCTGCTGAGGCCTCACCAGCACAGAGGAGAGGAGCAGAATCATCTCCCTCGGCCTGTTGGCCACGCTTCTTTTGATTCAGCACAGGACATGGTTGGCTTTTCATGTCAGGGAGTGGATGTTGGACAACTCTCCTTGTTGATATCTGCTCTTACTTTATTAGTGAATTTCACTAAAAGTATGCTTTAAAATACACTCTTATAA
The DNA here is from genome assembly GCF_987193195.1 of Phasianus colchicus. Classification (NCBI taxonomy): domain Eukaryota; kingdom Metazoa; phylum Chordata; class Aves; order Galliformes; family Phasianidae; genus Phasianus; species Phasianus colchicus. The sequence goes on along the minus strand of NC_143436.1, from coordinate 70,970,176 downwards.
TCTCGCTGTTCTGAACTGACGTAAAGAGCTGGAAAAAGAAATTCCATGTGACAGAAATAAAATCCTAGCTCAGATAAAAGCAGCAATAAGCTTGCAGGTTTCAATGGGCCAGGAATTCACTCTTCCTTTCTGTACATGTTTCTAGAAGCATACACACAACTAATTTTAACTAAGTGCAGTCCTGAGTAAGTGCCATCTTCAATAGGTATTGCCTTTTAGCGGGAGAGAGTTATGTGTTTCCTCCTTTTCAAAGCAGGACTGTGGCTCAGTGAGAACAATTATGTGCTGCTGTTTCCAGTGGCGCAGTGCCATGTATGGCTCACAGCAACATTTTGCTCAGGATTGTGAAGTTGTGTATTTTGGATGAATAAGTCATAGTGCCCTAGATAGAACTGAGTCTAGCAATGCAATTCTGACTCCTTTTTCTAGCCTCCATGGAGAAAAAGTAATGTCAACAAAACTTAAAAGGATCTCTGTTCTCTCATCTGATATAACTTTCAAGGTTTAACTGCTTTATATGCTCTGCTTTGTTAATAGCAGACATTGATAGCATTTTGAAAACTCTCTGCTGATGATTGCTAAATGTGTGTGTTGAGGGACCATCATAAAAATCTTGTAGGGCAGCACAAGTCCACTGTGAAGGAGGGGAAAAATAAAAAATGACATGTTCTGAATTTTACAGGGAAAAACTTATTAATGTCAGGCCTTGAACTGCAGCAAATATCAATGCTGCTGCAACCCAGTTAACACTTTAGAAACTGAAACTGAACATAAAGCCCAAGAGATTGAGGGCAGAAGCATTTTGCTTAACAAGTTAGATCTGAATTTTTCCCTGATGAATGAGAAATACACAATTTATGCTTTTTTCTATGCCTACAGAAATTCAGAGCAAACGTCAGGAAAGGAAGAGAAGAAGCACAGCAAATCCAGCCTACAGTGGACTCTTGGAAACAGAGGTACTTGATCATTCACTTCTCTTTTTCTTTTCTTTTTTTCTTTTTTTTTTTGCCACTGTGCTATTTCATGTCAATAAAATGTTTAAAAGTGCTTCTTATTACAGACGTAGATATGAATACAGAACCACAGATTCACTTGTAAAGGAATATTGATGTGAAGAAAAAAAAACCACACAGATTTTCATCTCAGTAACTAAGCAACAGATTTTCTCCCCATAACATCACTTGCTTCAGACTAGAACTCACATTGGTTTTAGTAAAGGCCGAAAGGACCAATTTTTTGTGGGATCTAATTACTCCTTTACCCATACAGATGGTCCTTTTAGTCATATTAGGAGAACAGAAGTGTTTTCAAACTTGCATTTTGTTTTTGAACTGAGAAATACAGATTTATTCAGCACATTAAAATTCCACCTTTAACATTTCACCACAGCTCGGGGTTACTATTTGAGCTTCCTGCAGAAATAAAACTGATTCACAGGCAGCTCTCCATTTAATTAAGATCCCTTTGTGTTCTAAGTTCTTAAAGCCTAAATAAAGTGATTTTTTTTGTATGTGGGTATCACCGATGTGAAATTTTTGGCATGCAAAAATTTCAGATTTCTGTGTTTGTTGGCAGACAGCAGATAGATAAGACTAAGAAGAAGCCTATCAGTGTAGTCAAGCTTCTTAGTGAATTGACTGTTCTTTTTTGAAAACATTGGACATTTTTATTCTTCAGAACATCTCTGGGAATTTGAATTATTCAGAACTCCTCAGTTTTTCTCCAGCCACCTCTTCATAGCAAATACTGATGTTCATACATCCAGTGTTCAACACAGTAGAAATTGTAGTCTTGCTAGCACTACATTTGTAGTGTCTTCTCTAAAACCTTTTTCTCTCAACAAGTTTATTAAGAAGTAGCAGTTTTGTGGTTGTATTCTGATCAGTGTTCAAGAGAAACTCATTTGTCTTGGAGCAGGGATAAAAGGGGTGATGGAAGAGGCCTGTTACACCCTTAGTTTTTACTTCTCATTGTATCTATTCTCAAAAGTTTATCCTGAGGTGAGACATAGCATGGAATAAAAAATGTCTGTGAAAGAGTCCTATAGCTGATCAGCTGTGTCCTCATTAGGAGCTATCATTAAATACTGACCATGGGGAATGCTGTTCAAGTAAAATGGAGGCAGATGGTTTTTCTCTGATCAATTAGCTGCTCAGATTGATTTGCTAATCAGTGAGTTGAGATATTTTGTGGCATTTCAGGCATTTTGGTGCAAATTAATTTACGTTTAGTCTACTGAATGATCTTTAATTCATGATTGTTTAAATTGGAATTGCATATAAATTAGACTATCTATTTGCCAACGCCCCTCAAAACGGCAGGAGCTCAGCCTCTATAGTGGTGATGTTGACTTTCTTGATTACAAAAGTGTGATCACAATTTTCAGTTGAATGGTGTGCATATCAATTTTTGAGGCTTTTTTTTTTTCCTAAAAATGTTTTTGAGACGTTGCTTTCCCACTGTCAACATCCAGGTGTTTTTTTTTTTTTTGGTTGATTGATTGGTTTGGTTTGTGTCTTTGCTGTTGTGTTTTGTTGTTGGTGTTGGTTTGGTTGGGTACTTTTTTTTTTTTTTTTTTTTTCATTGGAAAGGGCTGCGTTTCAGGCTGAATATTTTGACAAAAGAAACATTAATTTAGAATTCATTAACAGGCTGCCAGGCATCTGTGTATAAAAGAACAGTTTACTCACCACAGAATAAATCATTTATTAGCAAAAACCTTCTAATTTTCCTTCAAGCAGAGTATAACAACATCTAATGGTACTGTTTGCAGTCCTGCTGTACAAGGATGGTGTAGAGGAACAATTAGGTGCTATGTAGACTGTTAATGAAGCCCAAGTAGCTATTGACCAACAGCATTTACAATCTGATAAGCTGGTGATGGACTGCATTACATCTCTGTTAACATCTCAGTCATGTTTCCAGCAGGCTGTGTTTGCAAATTCAAAGTTCTTTGGTGACCTCAGTAGTTTAAAACAACGACCCACTCCTAAAGAACATACATATTAACTTCTGAAAGAGAAATATTTAACTTGGGCATTAATGCATTGCTTGCAAACAAAATATATTCCAGCTAACTGTGGGCAAGTGTCATAGAAAGTAGTGATGTGTTTCTGCAGCTGGGAAGTCCATCACCATTTCACCACCTGAAAATAAAGATGTCATCTCACAGCAACAATTTATTGTGCAGTTTTTCCTTTATAGACATTGTTTATTTGCTACTGTTGCTGTTGCCTTGAGCCTCTGCAACATAACCTGAAACACAATCTATAACATTTGCAATTTGCATTTCTCTTGTTAATAAAATCTAATGTACATGAAACTGCTCTATGAAGAAACTGTTAGAGAGGTAAATAAGGCAACCGTTTATATAGCTATGTTAGGGGTTAGCAGTGAATAATCTAAAACACTAAACTGGCTTTTGGATACTTTGTTGTGTATGAGAGCTCATAGAAATAATCTATATGTAACAGTAAGAGACAACTAGAGCACTTTTCAATAATGCTGTGGGTTTTTTTCCTATCCAGCGGAAACGTCTTGCATCAAATTTTTTGAATAACCCCTTGTTCCTTTCAACAAGAGGTAAGCATATTTTTAAGTGAATATACTACTATTCTAATTGCATGTTAAATATTTATTGGTAGGATTTCATATGAATTACTACTAGGATACTATAGGGTATTACTTTGTGTAAGAACCCTGAACTTTTTAGTGTCGAGTGAATATAGATGCTTTTCCTGCATAATAATAATAATAATAATAATAATAATAATGGATAAAGCTAAAGGTCAAAACTGTGTAGAAATGGATCCAAAGTCTCTGCAATCAATGGTAAATCTGGTCTTTAGCACTATAAGCACCATGCAGTGAGAGGACTGATTCAAGAAGATAGCACTGCCAGCCCCAAGTGCATAAAAAGGTGTATTGAAAATTGGATCTAAATTAATTGCTATTCTGGACTTTTCATTTGCTTCTTTTTCTCAGCTTTAAGAAACTGCTATCTACTTCTGAAAGCTAGAAATTTACCTTAACATTTGCCTTAAAAACAGTGGCCAAAACCCACAATTTTTCTCACTCTAAGAGCTGGGGCAATTAAACTAGATTTGATGGCCTTGAAGATGTCTACCAATCTTGTACTTATGAGAACTTCAGATGCTGAAAGTTTCATGGTAAAATCCTTGAGAATGATCAACTGAGAGGAGTCATTTGAGATGATAATTAGCTTATGTGAAGAAGCTAATTTCTGGAGAAATGTGCAACATGTAGAGAAGGCAAAGTATTGAGAGGTGGGAGATGAAACAAAGAGAACACACTGTACAATTTAATTCTTTAGATGAGGCCCAGATAGGATTTTAAAAGACAAAGCAAGAAGCTTGAGCTGCATGTCAAAAGAGGAGAGAAAGCCAGTGGAAACATTTTCGTATTTCCTTGCCCTTGTGTTGCCTTCATAACTTAAGTTTTACTGTGGTGCATTAAAGGTAAGGGACAGCAGGGTTTTTTTTTCTGATCCAATTATTATTTCAGAGCATTTACAGTAGTAATTTCAATTAGGTCTTCAATTAAGACATCTTTTCAGGGTTTCTTGGTATACCTGTCAAGTGTCATGTTTAGAACCACCTTTTTGGCCCTGCCTTGAATTCCTGCTCCATGAGATTACCAAATAAAATGCTATGGTGCTTCTCTATATCCAAAATGTAATGTTCTAGATGCTGACCATTGGCCTACTTACCATATGCCTCCAGTGCCTGGGGTCTCAGAGGATAAGAGAGGTTATTGTACAGTAAGCTGCCACAATGACATGCCTCTTAGCAGGACCCATACTCATGTGAGCCCAAGTTGAAAGAATGTTATCCCTGGCTCAGTTTTATTGTAAAATCAACATTATTATTTGTCTTATCTTGGCACTTGCTTTTCCCTTGTAAACACACATCTGGAGAGAGCGACAATGTTAGCACTGGGTGCCATTGTGCAAGATGAGATGTAAACTCTGATCTGAAGTCAGTCACTGTCCCCAGACAACTTGGAATTACAGAGGTGTAGGTGTCTGCCCATAGTGGACTGCTGCTTTCCCCTTCTGCTATAATAAAACACTCCTTTAGAACATTTGTCTTCAGTTTAATTGGACATATTTTAAAATGTCAAAAACTTTACATCAAAACTGAACTGAAAAGAAATAAACAAATGAAAAAAAATCCCTGTGAAGTACAGGAAACAACTGTCATTTCCAGAAATGCAGAAGAGAACAATTCTTGTAAATTTCCAGCGAAATGTCAATTAATCAAGATTCATTTATCTGAAAATGTCTTACCTGAAATGAGGTCGCATCCCCTGACATACATCATTTGTAGAAGAGACTCTTCAATTACCAAGCCCTTGTTTGTCTGAATAACATTTATGTCCCCTGAGTAATCATAGTGTCATATAACGAAGGATGTGTGTGTGTGTTTTTGCATATGTGTAGTGACATCTGCAGATTTTATGGAAGTCATTGCCAAAGGATGTGACAGTTGTTGGAAAAAGCTGACAAATTTATGGAAGAATCCGTCTAAGGTTGTTGAATATAAAGGTGAAGATGCAAACTCCAGTTTAAGGAAAGCCATAAACTGTTGTTAGTCTCTGGAGAAAAGCAATTTATGCTGTGCTTGTCCAGTTCCTGCACTCTACGTCTGGGCAGCAGCAACATGGGATGCTGTTAGCAAAGGCCCTTAAGGGTCTCTGTAGGCTAACTTAGGTGAAGCTGTTCTTTTGTTTTTATGTTCCTATTTTTACATATATGTGAGCACAGTGTGTATGTGTGTTCACCTGTACATGTACAGCTTCCAAGCTGCTTGGTACATGTGAGTGCACACAGGGGCAGGTGTGTTCCCAGCTGTGATCAGAGAGGAAGCTGAAGAAATTAAGGACAAAATTCTAGTTTGGCTGTCACCACATCAATCTGAAGAAAAGCCATCAGCTGCTTGTCACTGAAACACCACGGCAGTTCTCTAATGAGTCAGCAGCACAAATCACAAACCACTGCACTTCCCATAAAGCTATTAAAAATTTCTCAAATTTTATTTTTGGATTAAAGCATAATGAATTTCACAAATATTTTTTAATGAAAACTTGGCCTGTTTTCCAGTGAGCTCTGGTGGTTCTTTTTCCTATCAGGCTGTGAATACAATTCATCCAAAGGTCAAAAAATCACAGGGATTTGGGTGGAAGAAGAGTGGTGATAAAGAGCTGATGAAAACACAGAGCTCTCTCCCACAAGTGGCTGAGCATTTTGGCTGTGAATCAGCCGAGCACCTATATAGGTTTAACAGTAAGTCGGTAGCACCACCTCTGTTTCCTAAGATAAGCAACTGCATAAGTGCCTTGCTGGTGCATGGCCAGGCAGTTCATCACCCAGCAGGCTGAGGTTCTTAAGGAAGGCTTCCAGATTGATGACGTGTGGAGAAGAGTTCCACAGGAAACTTCTTGAAAATTTCAAGTAGACCCTGTTCTTCTCATACAATGGCATTTTAGTATCAGACCTTTGGGCACAGGGCTGCTATGATGTAAATTTCAGAACTACTTACTGGTGCTGAATTGTGACAATGCCCTGATCTCACGCATCTCAATTTAACTACAATCCTTTCCTTCCCATAGCTGACAACTAGCATTCATTTCAGCAATGTATTTCGCACTAATCTGTTCTCTGTCCTTTTTCCATATGCTAGCAAATGAGGATCCATTCTGGAAGGTAGGTGTAGCAAAATTTGTGTATTATAGGTGTATTTTTTCATCACTATGTAATTCAGTGCTTTCTTCTGATTGCTGTATTCTCCATCAAGGTACAGGATTGCAGTATTCTCTTTGCCTTTCATACTGTTTTTGTGAAACATTCCTCAGTTGACTAAATCTTTGAGCCTCTGAGTTAGAATTTCAGAGGCAGGATCTTGTGGGCTTGCATGAGCAAGACTGGAGTTTAATCCCTTTGTAGAATCCCCTCTGAGAAATTGCTAGTCCAGATTTGTGCTTTTAATGACCGTTTTAAGAAAAAATCAGTGACCATTATCTGTTGTATAGATTAAATCTCTCAATCTTGAGTTTGAACTTTTTGAGAAGATAATTTTAAAATGTTGGTATTTTGGAGAGCTGTTTTTTTGATAGGACTGATTTAGAATTCGGGATGTAAGTCTAACTAAAATTATCATGAAACATTATAAGGAATATCCCTAAAAATGAAAAAACTACGCTTTTGGAATTAACAAAGGTGCAATATTATTATTCTTCCTTCTGGAAAAGTACTAGGAAAAATTAGATTTTTTTATATAAAGATTCACAAACCACCAGAGTTTCAAAATCAGCCTCTCCTTTATTAAAATGCACTTAATTATACAAAGAGTAATTAACGTTGCTGCTACATTAGCATAGCAATTTACTACATGACATTGTAACTTTGTTGATGAGTCTTGTTCATGTTATATATTGCTTCAGACAAAGTGTTAATCAGTCTTGTTGGAGAAAGGTTGTCAGATTCTTAACGGAAAACAATTGAAAACAGGGAGAACAGAGGACTGGAGGAGCCCTCTAGAGGAGTTCACAAAAGAAGGGTACATAGGAAAAGGCTGTTCTCAAGCATACAATTATCCTAGCTGCTCTTCAAGGCAATGTGCATAAAACATGGAACTGTGCTTTTTCCCCAGAAACTTCTGCTTGCTTGCTTCCTTCTGTTTTGGACTTGAAGGACAAGTGAATCACACTTTGACCCATGCTTCAAAATAGAGCTACACGTGGTGATATATGAGTCAGATACGCATTATCAAGAACAAGAGAAATAATTCCTACACTGCAATCTGGCTATATTAGTTGATTCTCTGCTCTGTTTGATAATTTGATTCTTATTTTTTTCTGTTATAACGTGCTGCTGACTCATTTGTTTTTATTTGCTTTCATACACCATTATTTCTCTTGTCTTCTACAGTGGCCAAGGTGTTTCTGACAAATAGATATGTCTTTGAATGAGGCTGGCTGCTGTAGTAGTGTCTGTGAGTGCTGCCCACGGAGAAGCACCTGGTGGGCTGACTTGATCCAAGCCATTCTTGCTTTTCTCTTGCAGAATGAGATCCACCATGATGAATACTGCACTGCTTGCAAGCGTGGCGTTAACTTGCAACCCTGTGGCACATGTCCCAGGGCATATCACCTCAACTGCTTGGATCCACCCCTCAAAACTGCCCCCAAGGGGGTCTGGGTCTGTCCAAAGTGCCAACAAAAGGTAAGCTGCATTGAGCATAGCACACTAAGAAGAAAAAAGAAGAGAAATATCAAATTTGTGTACCACTAAGCTAAATTAACCTTCATCACTGTTTTGGGGACCAGATTTGAGAGAGTAATACTGAGAGTTTTAGTACAGTTTGCAGCATTTATTTCTGGTATTTTTGTTGTACCAGACTTAAAACATACATCGAGTGCCTAGACTCACCATAATTACATCTGCTGAGATTTGTCCTGGAGAAAGATTAGAAATATCTCTTCATTTTCTTTGTTTCTCTTTGTTACCAGAAAGCCAGCAACATGTGTGTTGCAAAACAAAAAATGTAAACATTATGGGTGAGGGAGACATTGCCAGAAGCAGAAGCTTCACCAGTAGATCTGAAAGCTATAAGGAGACCACATCATGTTCTTTAAATCATGTTTATTATATGATATTTATTGATCATAGCTATGATCAGAAGTGCTAATTTATCTAATTGCTGTGAATAATGCTGATTGCAAGAAAAGTAAAATAATTACTAAAAAAGTACAGTGTCACTAAATTGTAGAGTGGAGGCTTAGATTTTGTGCCTTAGATTTCTTTCTGTTTTGCACGGGGATTACTGTTTGTTACTCTTTGAAAATATTGAGGGGAAATTCTAGCATGAAGCTGTAGAGAACAGAGCAGTCCTGTCTTAGGTCTACACAGTCATGTTTTCATGTAAGCCCCCAAACTCTCCCACAGTACTCCTGACAGCATGAAGGTCTGCTGATCAGGGGCTGAGAAATGTTTTCTGGTCATGGCAACAAGAAGCAGAGGCTTTGTTACTCTCTTCAGTACTGGCTGATCAGTTTAGGGATATGAAAGCAGTAAGGCCCAAAGGAGATTGCTACACAAGTTACTACCTCATTAATTTTCATCTTGTGAATTCTGAGATAGAAACTTTTGAGCTGGTCCTGCAGACCTGTGAGGCTGAAGGAAGAAAAATATTAATGTGTGCTTTTGTGAAGTTCTAACTTTTTGTTGTTTCCTGGGCTTACAGGTGTTAAAGAAGGATGACAATGTGCCATGGACTGGAACTCTAGCTATTGTTCACTCCTATGTCACTCACAAAACAGGTGGGAATTGACATGGCTTTTGAGAAGGGATTCTCTCTGCTCATGATGGTCGATACCATTTGAATCCTTCACGGCACTGATATTAAAGCAGTGTTGCAACGTGACGAGTTATCAAAGCACCATAAGGAGCTGTGGCTGAGAACAGCAGGTGGCTTTCTCTTGCCTTCTCTGTCTCTGCTCCTTCTCTATCTACTCTGACGAATCTGAGATCAATCTCTGAGGAATTTCACTCAGTGAAATTTCACTCAGGCTGTCATGAAAGTGGTGACTTCCTGGTAAAAGAAAATGGTATTTTGAGGCACAATTATATCAGGCTAGGAGGCAGAAAGACACGATTAGGCTAGGGAGGGACATACAGCTTGGGTCTGAAGCACATTGCAAGACTAATATCTCAGATATTGTAGTAATATCAGTCTCTAATGATGTTGGTTTATTTGGTATCAAAGTCATTTGTATCAAATAATGTATGTACATTGATGATTACTCAATTTATTTCTTGTTGCACTCCTACAATGGGCTGTTTAGGGCATTACAGTGTATCTGGGAGGAGCTTTGCAGAAGTCTGGTACTGTTATGGTCTGTGCTTTTCACCCAGAGTCAATGAACCTGAGCCATTACAGGTGGCTGACCCGTTCCTAAATATCTTTCACCTTTTTCTTGGAGACTTCACGGTCATATGTGGTCCAGTCATTAATTCTAGCACATTGTAGCTTTTTGGATAGTCCTGTGTGCTAGCCTTTGATACAAATGCATCCATGCAAACAGAAACTCCGGGTTTATTCAGCTGTATCTGCAAGACGAAAGGCTACTGATATCAGAAACTTGCCTTTCAAAATACATGCTTGGTATTGTCAAGCACACAGTTTTGCTATATTACCTTTTCTTACTTGTACATCCTTAATGTTATTGTTCCAGTCAAAGAAGAAGAGAAACGAAAGTTATTAAAGAGAAGCAGCGAGCTGAAGAGTGAGCACAGACAGTTAGAAGAAAAAGATCGACTTCTCAACAATGCAGTGAAGGTAGGACTCCTGACTGGGGACTCAGTCTCCTGCCGAGATGTTTATAAAGACTTTATGGTTGAAAAACTGATAATCTCTGGCTAGAAGATTATTTATACTCCCAAGCTACAAAAGTTCAACTGTGTTTGTTGTTCTGTCTGAGGAAAAACATGGACCTCCTTTATGTGCAAAAGCAAGCTCCTTGGGCAACCTGAGGAGAAAAAATCACCAGTGACTGAATTCCCATTGTAGACATAAAACACAGAATAGGTGTACCTGTCTTCCTTTTGGTGCTCTACACAGCTCTGATCTGTCTGATGACAATAAGATATTTCCATCCTCCAGATGGAAAAAGATCAGTGTGTGCTCCAGTGGTAGCTGCTCCAAAACTCCCGAGATCAGGTAGAAGTAGCAATCTTTATTTGCCTTTGAGGTTGAATGGTGTAACAACCTCTCCATGAGTGAAAATGGACTCACAACCATTTTCTCTGTGATTTCCTTTCAAACTTAATGTTGGCTGGTGATATCTCCCATATGTACTATGCTATGAGGGCCAGTGTCTGGCAGTAATGACAGGCCTAATCCCTGTCCTCCATAGATGAAGGAGCTTATTTGGTACTAGCTGACCTCATGCCCACTCTTAAGGGGAAACTGTTTGTTTGTGTGGCAGCTCAATAAATATTTGAAACTTCTTTACTCTGGAAGAATCAAAGTGGCAGCTGCAGGAGTGACTGGTCACTGCTTGTTTTACCACTGCAGTTATCCAGAGAAAGCGTGCTAAAATATTTATTACATTTAAAATAGAATGGAAAGGAAAGCAATAACTTATTAAAAGACATCACAGTGGGGGATATTCTCTTTAAGTGTGCACAGCCATCATCAGCACAAATGGAAACAAACGTGTATGAAGAAATATCTTCAGTGGTTAGGAGAACTGCAGTGGCATGAGGTGTTCATACAAAGAAAGGCATTTGGAATGGATTCAATTACTGGGTTTATGTCAGTACTGTCAAAGTCAAAAAATTTCTACATAAGCAGAACTGGGTTCTTTCAGTGGGAAAGAACCTTTTTTAAATAGTAAAAACAGCTGATGATTATATTTACTGGAGATATGTCCACTTGAAAGGAGAAAAACAATTAAAGTTGTTCCAGAGCAGAGTAATTAATTCCTGACATTTTCCTTGGCAGAGATTTATATTAAAGACAGAAGTTGTAAACATAGCTTAGGTGAAATGCTTTTATTTGTACAAAGCAGAATGTGGTGTATCTTTCACCTGAGATTTCATTTATCTAACCCAATCACTGAGCAGCTCTGCACAGTGTCTTTTTGAACAACTTGACTTTCAGGTGAGCATTTCTCACTTTCCCTGAGCTGTAGGCTCCCACGTTCCAGGTAGCCAAAGAAAAGGAGTATGCAGATAAGTCACAGCCAGGTCAAGACCAATGGGAGAAGGAAACCAGGAGGTGTCAGATGTGAGAGGCCATCCCCTTCCACCTAGCAGACAGACTCAGGTGTCTGGTCAATCACTTAGTCCCTCGCAGGACAGATGATGTGCAGCAGATGAGATAGCAGCTGCAGCAGTACAGAACTGGAGAGAGAATGGATTCTTCCTTACTGCCTCTTGGAGATTCAAAATGCTTTTGTTTAGCACCTACTCTCGTTCTCATTTTCATGTAGGTTTGCATGAAATGTTTCAAGTGATGGTGGGGTACAGTTTGGTCATCCTGAAGGTAAAATAATTTCTTGTGACTGTTGTGGTACAATGGTAGGGTCTTAGATTAGGTTTTCTGCCAAAATATTGACATAATGTTTGAAGAGAACAACTTATCTTCACAGTACTGGCTCCTTAATATCTGGGAAGGGGCCAAATGCATGGGGCCAGGCTCTTTTTGGTAGTGCCCAATGACAATGAGCACAAACTGGAACACAGGAAGTTCCATATGAACATGAAGGAAAACTTCTTTACTTTGAGGGTGACAGAGCACTGGAACAGGCTGCCCAGAGAGGTTGTGGAGTTTCCTTCTTTGAAGATATTCAAAACCCAACTGGACATTTCCTGTGTAACCTGCTGCAGGGAACCAACTTTAGCAGGGGGTTGAACTTGGTGATCTCCAGTTGGCCCTTCCAACCCCTTTGACTCTATTTCTGTGAATCCTGTGCCAATTACATCTCTGAATGCAGGAAGCTTGTTACAGGGTGCAGTCAGAAATGTTCTCTGAATGCACGTGGACATGGGCGAAGGCTGCTACCTCAGACAGCTGCCGCTATGGCTGCGGTGTGTGTGATTGCCCTGTTCATTTTGCTTTTGCCATCCTCACAGGAGAATATAACTTCATTTGAGGAGAACATGCTCTCAAGACACAAAAGGATGTTTTGAGAGATGTTTGACACCAATCTGAATGCATTCTCAGCCTTCCCTTCTCTCTCTTTGTTTGACAGAAATGCTTAGAGCTAAAAAGCAGCCTGTTAGCCCAGCAGAAGGGGACTCAGTCATCGCTGGAACGTCTCCGAACCCTCATTAGACTGATACAAAACGAGCAGATGATTCAGGTTACCATGACGACCACCACCACCTCGTCCCTGCTCACCATGCCCTGGATCAAGCCCTCCTCGGCCTCCGCCGCCATGCACCAGGCCTTGCAACACTCGCAGGGCCACAACTGACCGGGCCGCCACAGGACAGCCATGGAAGGGGGACAGACTTTGCACCCGGGCACGAGGAGAAAGGGGACAGACACAGAAGGAAAGAGCGGTCTCGGGGTTTATATGCATTGGAACTTGCAGGCCCATCGGTCCCACTTGTAGTCCCTGTGGCGGCAGCTTCCCAGGGAGCGCAGCGCACTGCAGCGTTGTTTGCCGAGACCTTCAGTGCTTATGAGATTTTTTTTGTTATGTTGGCCTTAATGTACTTATGGCAGGATGAGCAGGAAGAGCATGGCCGATAGACAGGAAGTGGAAATATCCTTTTAGTGGGGAGCAGGCGGTTTTGCAGTTCTGCTTTAAGGGGGGAAATTAAAATGCAAAGAGTTAGTGAGCTAGTGGGTATGTAGTTGGGCTGAGAGCTGTTTGTGGGAGGGAAAACGGTGACGTCAAAGGAAACTGAGCTACTTAGGACCTGACATGGATTCTTTATCAGAGGAACAAGGTCGGCCCTGTTGACTCGGGTGAGCTGAAGCTGGGGCCACTTTGACCAGAACGGACACTCACAGAGCCTTCGAAACAAAAGATCCTTTTTTTCAGTATTATTAAAGTTGAGAATTGCAGATATTTAAATAAAGAAACTGTATGAAGTTAGCATTTCTAGTAAAATATTGAAGTATTTTCATGCTGATGCTTCTGTATATGCGTTCCGAAGTATTTAAAGAAGTATGACTGTAAAACTCCTTACTTTTTTGCAGGTCCTTTTTACTTATTTTGCTATTGGTGTATTTTTCTCATGGAGTTTTTGTGCAAGATTTAGCATAAACCATAATAGTGGATATCTTTGGCAGATTGGGTTTCGTTTTTTAAACAGATTGTTTTGGGGTATTTTGTTAGTATTTGATTTTTTTTTTTTTAATTTTAAAAAAGCAAATAAATATTCTGCTTTTTGTTTCTTACCAGTACAGATAAAATGCCAAAAAGATAACTTCACATTTTTGTACTGCGTTTTTATTGTTAAAAATATGGTTTTTTTTATTATTATTATTATTTTCTTTTTTGCTTGTGGAACTATCTGCCAAAATGGTACAGGAAAAAAAAAAAAAACTGCCTCATGGGGTTGTTTCTCGTACTGAATAATATCAAGAGCTTTGGGGGAGGGACGGGCTGTGGCAAATTATAAGAGTTTGTTGGTTGTTTTTTTTCCTCTTTTTTTGGAAACTTGACTCCTATTTAAGGTTCTGTTGGCTCTTAGCACACTGGGAAGTGCGTGGTTGGCCTGGCAAGTCCTCGCACACCTGCTGTTTCACCTGTAGTCTTCCTGACCCCACGGGTCCACCCGTCTTCCCCAGCCTCGTGCTGGGTGGGGAGTGAAACGGGCACCCGGTTGTCTCAGCATCACCCCCACCAGCTGCCATCGCCTCTGTTGCTTATGAGTTCTTCATCAATTAGTGCAACAGGTACTTGAGGAAAGCAGGAAGCCACCAGAGCACGGCACAAGGCTAGTCTCTCACATCAGCATATCACATGGTGCCGAATATCTTTTTTATTTTTAGAAAAACAAAACAAAACACACACACACACAAAAAAAAACCCACACGCGAGGGACTGGCTTTTTCCATCGCCCATCACTAGGCAGCACATGGTCCCTTCAACCATTTTCACAACTCCGGGAGAAACTGTGCAGTACTATACAAATCTATTTTAATACACAACACTCGGTTGAACAAGATTTTTATATTCTTTTATCGATGAACAAAGTGAACTAAGTAAAACACAATTGTTATACATTGGTTATTGTATGCCTATTATGCATTCTAACGTGGCTTGCAATGTAAATGTTTTCAGGTTTAATGATTTTTTTTTTTTCCTTCTCAGACAAATTAAAAAAATGAAAAGCGTGAAAGGTTGAGTATGTGAAGAATTTCTGAAGAAGTGTCTTGGACTGTTAAAAGTAGTTATTTTGAAAAGGGGACTGTCCAGTGGATAGTGTGCATAGAAAAAAAGTGTTTGTCTTAAATATGCCAATGTAGTTTTACTTCTTTATGATGCATTAAACTTGATTGACAATTTAATAGTCAATGATGTGCTATTCATTGCTGATTTTCCCGTCCTTCTCCCCTCCCTGGTGTATGTGGCAGGCAGCACAGCCATTGTTCCTTGCAGGCTGCTGGAAGGAGACGTGCTGTGGAACAAGGGCATGTCATAGCTCTAATGGCAGTTGGCAGCTTTGGGCTTAGACCTGTGCTTTCAGAGCAAATGCTCAGATGAGAGAAACAAACCCACTCTGCCAAGCCATTTCTGAATCCCTGTGTAAATACAGTAATTAAAGAATGATAGATTAGATCCTTTGCAAGAGTTGTCTGGCATCTGGCAGATGAAAGGGGCAGAATTTCAACAGAACAAACAAAATTAAAGGAAGCCAATGTCAAAGTCCCATGAAACCCACCATGGTGGATAATGCTTACACAGAGCAGCAGGCACAGCAATGACACTTGCACCTGTTGGGTAGGGTTGGGTTTTGAATAGGAAATTGTCATCATCGTCATCCTGCCACCATCTTAACCCATAAACTTTGCGCTGTGCTATAGGACAGGAGCCAATTACAAAGCTCTGCATGTTGCCATAATAATTAATACAGTTGCAAAGACTTGTAGGCCAATGCCAGCCTTTAATGTTCAAGAGTAATTTAAATTAAGGTTTTGGGAGAGATTTGTGCAAGATAGCTGTATGCTCCTTGCTGTGGCCCTGGGCTCCAGCTTTGACAAGAATTAGGAGCTGTGTGGTTTCTGCTCTCTCCTTCCGAGTACAGGTTATTTCTGAAGATGCACAAGATACTTCAAAGCTTCAGAACTCTTTATTTTAACATGACAGACTGTTTTCAGTGCATGGGACCTTTTCACGTGCCATTAGTTATTCTGCAGAGGAGCTGCTCTGCAAATAGCTGTTGGAATGAAACTTGTTGCTGAGCTTGTCACTTTTATATTTGCACCTCTTCAAATGTAATTTTGCCCACTCTTCCTTCTCTCACTGCTGCCCTTTTGTCAGAAATGAGAGGAAAAGGAACTCTTGGGAAGCAGCACAGAGCAGTGCTAGTCCTTTCTGGAGAGCAGAATGATGAGCACCAGCAATTTTAGGCCATGCCAGGATGTCTTCAGGCTTTGTCATTGCAGGAGAAGCCGCTGTACACCTGGATGCCCCAAGCCTCCCAAAATTATGGGGCGAGGTCACAAAGCCACATTTTTATTATATTTATGCAACAATCAGTGGCAGCATGTTTTGTGCCCTAGATTTAACAGAAGTGTCAGGCCAGCTAGCATCTTTGCTTCTTTGTTAGACCTCCTCTTGAGGATGATGGAGCCAACTCCATAACATCTATATAGGAGTACATTTTGCATAGGAATTTGTCCTACATAGTTTATTCTACACATTGACGTATCATTGCATACTGGCTTCTGAGCAGCTTGATGGCCTATTAGTAACACTTAACTTCTAGAAGGGTGCATTATAAGCTGATGCATACTTTTTGTTCTGTCTTTGGCAGGTCCTCTGTAGTTAAAGTGAGACGTTGTGCTGAAGTGAGTGGCAACAGCCACATCAGATGAAACTCACTTTAATCAGATTTTGCCAGCTGCAAAGCTTATTTCTAAGCTTATTTTGCTTAGAAAATGAAGCCTGGCTCCCAAGATCAATCACTAGCAACTGACTGGTGCATACAGGAACGCCAGCCTCTGCTTCTGTAAGCCACTTTCAAGTTCATCATGGCGCATATCATTAAAGCAAAAGTTTTGTGTTTCTTTTTTCTCCTCCTTTAAGAAAGCAAACAAAAAATTAAATTGTCAAGATGGAAAAAAGTACTACAAAGCGTACACAGGCATGTAGTGATGCTAGCCAGGGAGAAGAAAGCAAAAAGCTGCCACTGCTCTTTGAAGTTGTTGTTTGCATTTGTATGGCGGCTTGCAGATAACTTCTGTGTTATTTAAACGCAGCAGAAATGCTACACCCCAACCTTTGATTATCAGCCTTGCTCATTAAGCATTTACCACAGAAATTGTAATTCACTTCTGAATTTCATCTCTAGGATGGAGGTGTGACAATAGCCTTTTCCCTTCAATATCCGTACAGGGAAAGGACTGACTGCTGCCAGCAGTCTGGTTGCTGTAGATGAAGCAATCTGCTGAGCTGTGAGCTTTGACATGACCGTGTAAGTGTTCGTGCTTCATCCACTCCGTGTGGAGACAGTGCTATCTCATTTGTTCCCGTGCCGCTGTTGCCTGCCGGGATGCCGGGCTGAAATCGTGGCCAAGGCACTGCCCTGAAAATCAGTGCCACATGTGACTTTGTTACTTTTCATTTGAGCAGTTCTGCAGCATTTGTTTCACCAGTGAGCCCAACAGATCATCAAGAATTGCATCTGTCCCTCCCTCTGCCTATGTGCACTCAAATACTGAAACCCAGGCTTGCAGCTTAAGCTGTATCTGCTTGAGAAAAAAGGGCTGTGCCACGGCCAGATACAGGACTGAGCATCCTTTACCTGGCGGCTGCACATCCCCATATGCTGCACGTCTGTTGGCTCTGTCTCCCTGCTGGGGCCACTCCTGCTTTGTTTGGTTAGAGAAATCTTATTGCTTTGTCTGTGCTAAAAGAAAACAAACACACAGGTGGCGGCAACACACAGAACGACAAAGGTCTGGCTTGAATTTAGTGTTGTTTGAAGTGCACGTGTGTAACTCACAGAAATTTTCTCATTGTTTGAAATTGCCTTATAAATAAATGTGTTGAGCCACTGGCTTTGTTTTACACTTTTCTCCTCTTTTTTGATTGCTTCATGTCTGCAAAAAATGAACTGAAAGGGTCCCATTCCCAGCCGCTAGCAGGGGTAGCTCCACCACCATCACTTGTGGAATCATTTGACCACGTCATTGAAACTGCACAGAAGTGAAATAACAATGAAACAAAAAGACAAACCAGTAATTTCACTCTGCGTGCTTTGCTCTCACACCCAGCCAGACAGATGTCGTTGCCCTTGGAGGCTTGACAGGGTGCTCCCTGGTTTGCATTTACCCCACAGTACCCCTGCAAAGCCAGAGCTCCCAGTACAGACAGAGAAGTGTGTTCACTGTGGATGAGGCTGGAATTCAACCACCTGTGTAACAAGAGTTAAGAGCAGCTCAGACTTCGTGTCTGTTCCCAGAGCTCCCTGCTATTTTGGATGACTTGATGTGTGTGGCTTTGCAGCCCTTTCCTATCAGTTTTCTTTTCCTGCTGGTCATAGACATGAGGGTTCAGAAAAAGAAAAAGAAAAAGAAAAAGAGAAAGAGAAAGAGAAAGAAAAAGAAAAAGAAAAAGAAAAAGAAAAAGAAAAAGAAAAAGAAAAAGAAAAAGAAAAAGAAAAAGAAAAAGAAAAAGAAAAAGAAAAAGAAAAAGAAAAAGAAAAAGAAAAAGAAAAAGAAAAAAAAAGAAAAAGAAAAAGAAAAAGAAAAAGAAAAAGAAAAAGAAAAAAAGAAAAAGAAGAAGAAATCATTTCAACTAAATACATCTGGAGGAAGAAAAAGACTAAAAAAGAGACACCCTCCCACTGTGATTTTTCTTTCTCCCTACTCTAAAAAAGCTCATAAAGCTCATAAATATCTTGGGGCTTTGCTTTGGTCTGAGGGACCCAGTCAGGTTAGTGGTTATTTTGCTGCAGAGAGAAGATGGTTGTCGACACTGCAGTGGCCTTCTGAAGTCACTCTGAAATAAAAACTAATGATAGTTGGCTTTGATAATTCACTTCTGATAGTGCAGCTGGAGAAAATTCAACCGCAAAGGGAATACAATTTTTTTTTAATAATGAATTTGACTCTTTACTATGTGATTTCTCAGTATTCCAGTCATCTTTTTAATTTCTCTCTTTACAACATGAAGGAGGAAGTCTGGCAAATAAAATGCTTGTCAATATCTTGGGTGAGGGAAAACGCGGGAATGAAATGTACCAATGTGTTGATATTAACTTATGAGCCAGCCTTACTTGGGAATGGATCAAAGAGGGTTAGGCACAGATGAAATGCCTGGTTTAAAGATCAAGACCTGTCTCACAAGGAGGGTGCTGGCAATGCCTGCGGTGAAGATGATCAGTGGGGCGTTCAGGGACCACCACATCCTAAGTTGGTTTTCACTCATGAAAATACAGGCAGCTGTTGATTTTTATTTGGCAATGACAGTGTGCCAGAGGCATCAGGAGGTGTGAGTATCTGAAAGTGTGTGGGACATACTCTGCTGCATGCTGTTAACTCAACTGTGACTTTCCTTTACAACTTTGGGACCCCAAGTGGCAAGATCCAATCAGGTGTGATATGAGGTGAGCTTATGAAGAGCTTGAAACACCTAATGCCACATTAGCCTGCTCATACATAGAATCATAGAATAGTTTGACTTGGAAAGGGACTCTTAAAGGTCATGTAGTCCAACTGCCCTGCAATGAACAGGGACATCTACAGCTAGATCAGATCACTCAGAGCCCTGTCCAACTTGGACTTGAGTGTTACCAGGGATGGGGACTCCACCACCTCTCTGGGCAACCTGTGCCAGTGCATCACTACTCGTCATAAAAACATTTTCCTTATATCTAATCTAAGTCTCTCCTGTTTTTGTTTGAAACCATTTCTCATTGCTCAGTCGCAACAGAATAAAACCTGGTAAATTCTCATATTTGGAGATACTAGACTCTAGCTTCGGTTGCCTGCTGTGAGGGAAATGCACTTACATTTATCTGTGCACTCAGTCTAATGATTGAGTTTGAACACAAGAAGTATGAAGAATTTAATGCATTATTGTTGAACCGGTTCTGTACAGATCATGTTTAATCCCAAATTTCCCCACCCCACAACACATGAAGCACGGGGTGTATGACAGGCATAATCTCCAGGTGCTTCTATCTCTATTACTGCACTATCTTCCGTAGTGCAGCTGTTTTCGATAGGAAATCTGCATTGTCTCTACAGCAGCCTTCAACCACTTATTCTTCCAGCTTGCACTTCCAGGCCCAGTGATGGCTGTGGACACCGGGCACGCTGTGACTGCTAAAATACTGGCAAGCAGGGAGTAGGGGCCTATTAACTTTCAAGGAGTAACTATACTGAGAAGTTGGGATACTGTGACACTCACAGAATGGGATGTTTATTGCCCTTCTGGCAGGAGCATGCTGTGTGTCATGGTGGGTGAGTGAGAGCTACAAAGATTCTGATTATTTTCATTCTCCCATTTACATTGCTTTGTAAAATCTCTTTTGGTGCAGAAGACAGTGATGTTATCTTCCTGAATTTAAATGTTATTTTGAAATGGAACAAATTCATTTTGTTCTTGTGCTGAGGCCTTTTACTTACCCATCTGGGTTGCTCACGAGCCTTCTTCTGCAATATTGCCCAGAGCTCAACCACAAGCCAGAGTAGAAAGATTTATTCAGGCATCATAGAGTCATGGAATCACTTAGGTTGGAAAAGACCTTCCAGATCACCAAGTCCAACCATCAATCTGATTTACTGAGTCCAGTCAATAAACTAAGTCCCTCAGAGCCACTTCCACACATCTCTTGAATAGGACCAGGAATGGAGACTCCATCATCTTCCTGGACAGCCCATTCCAACACTTGATCATCTTCTCTGTGAATGAATTCTTTCTAATGTCCAACCTAAACCTTCCCCGGCAAGACTTGAGACTATTTCATCATGTCCTATCACTTGTTGCCTGAGAAAATAGACTAACATCCTCCTTGCTGAAGCCTTCTTTCAGATAGCTGTAGCGAGTGAGTTCTCCTCTCAGCCTATTCACCAGACCAAAAAGTGCCATTTCCCTCAGCCACTCTTCAGAAGGCTGGTTTTCTAGTCTGTTTACTAGCTTTCTTTGCTCTTCTTTAAAGAGGACTTTTCTCTTGTAAACTCATGTTGGCTGTGACCAATAACTGCATTATCTTTCATGCATTTTTTCAGTAGCTCCCAGAAAAATCATCTCCATAATTTTGCCAGGCACTGAAATGAGACTGACAGGCCTGTAATCACCACTATCTTATTTCTTTTCCTTCTTGAAAATTGGAACTTTGGCCAGCTTCCAGTTGATTGAGACCTCTCCAGATTTCCAAGACTCTTGGAAAATAATTGAGAAAGGTTGCACAATGACATCAGCAATTTGACAGTAAGTCCTCCAGTCCTTCTGCAAACATGGATGCGGTTTGTGATATTCCATGTATGTTTTCTCTATTTGTTCTGTGGCAGCAATCAAGCACTTAGTGTAGAAGAGACCATGTGAAGGCATCTTGGGAGTGCTAGCTGCTGCTGTTTGATAGCCCAGTTAGTGGGGGGAGCTCCTCTTCAAATAGTTAGATGACTCTAACTATTCCCCAAATGGCTTTTGTGTTCACAAAAACACAACAAAGACCATGTAAAAGGGGGTAAAGAGTGACCTCCAATATATGTAGACTGCTTCCAGATGGGAATAAGGAGATGGATGCAGCTTCAAGGAATGGGAAAAATATTACAAAACTGAAGACAACTTTGGCGGTGAAGTTAAACAGAATGTGGGATCTTTGGAAGTTCTTGAAATAGAAAATTAATTAATGTTATTATTTCTATATTTCTGGGTCAGGTGAAGTGACAAAAACCCACCCGCTAAAGACACTTACATGAGCGTATCAGAAATTCAGTTCAGAAATTAAAGATGATGCAGTTTGCTGTGTTTTACAATTGCTTTTTATTGTCTCTTTAATGAAGTGGATAATTTTCATGGCAGAAGAGTTATAGGCTGTAAAGTGCTTTCTTGGGTGATTAAACGGGGAAGTGAAAAAATCATCATTGGAGAACCCAATCCATGTGATAGAAAGAAAAACGAAAAAGCCACAAATCCTGATTTCTAATTAGGTTTGAGAAGGTTGATGTTAGTGTCTGGGCTAATAGTAGCTTTAAATGAGTCAGTTTGAGGCTTGAAGCAGAAGAAAATGAACTGGCTGGCACATGGGGCTCTGTTTCTGAGGGGTACACTTCCCTTTGGCAGAGGAAGCAGCTTTGCTATCTAAGCATTCAGGTCAGGTAGCAGACCTAGACACTGCAAACTGTAGGCACAAATCCTCACCCTACGACTCATGCTGTGAGGACAGCAGGCAGACCAACAGTCATTAAGGCAGTTTCCATAAGATAATTACACCATGGAGAAATGGGGACCACAAAAGTACTTAGCTTTAATGCTCACTCAACTGTGTGTGCCATCTCTCCTGGCTCCAGAGAGCTCCCTCCTTGCTTCTGAACAGTGACTGCAACACTGTGCACAGCCAAGTGACGCCATCCCAAAAGAAATGGTGATGGAAAGTAGCAATGCACGAAAAAAAAGCCTTGGAAGAAAAACTGCCTTTCTTTCTGTTGAGTTGCTTTTATCTTTGTTGAGTTGGCATTTTCCAGCAGAATTTTTTTTTTTTCCCATCAGGTCATTATTTTTGTGACAGAACTTCTGCCAATTGTTCTGGAGAGGAAGTGGGGTGGGTAGGTATCAGGGCAATTCTATGTGCAATTACTGTAGCTTTCCCAATGCTAAAGACAACAGATCCCAGTTAGGAGTAGGAGGTAGGAGAACTTACGTGCCATTTCCACCATGGGTTTGTGCATCTCCACCTCTGAGAGGTAAACCACGACCCTTTCCACAATGTGACACTTCTGGGAAATGCCAACATGACCATTGTGGAAAAGGTTATATTCTCTGGTTGTATTTGGAAGTTTAGTTCCTTGTATCCAGGACAATTCATTGCTAAAGCCACCAAAGACCTAAGAAATCCCCTTGGTTAGTGGAGTGCTTTCACAGGCTTTCCAGTTTGAGAACAAGCAGGAAACATTTGTGGCACCCCACAGTTTTAGATCCCCCACTGTTCTTAGATGATGCTGAAAGACATTGGAATGTTTTGATAAATTAGGTGCAATAAACTGAAGCAGTTTTCCTGTGTGTGCACAGATAAAGACAGAAATCAAACCCCTCTGATGGTGACAGTGAGTATTACTCCAGTGGGAAAGGCAAAATGCCAACTTTCGTATGCCAGCCACACATTTAATTGGACACATGTGACTCTTACATATCTTCAGTGGGGATGTGCCTACATAGAGCCAGATGCATTGGCTTCAAACTTCTGTTTTGTGGGTAAGAATATTTGGAAATGAATAGAGTAAGGACAGGAATATGAGCTTCCTGTAGATCTTCCACTGAACATGAGCTTCTGATTTAAGAAATCACAGGTAATTCTGATTCCTCCCTCCAGCACCCCTCTTGCCATTTCAAAAGTGACACATCTGCCAGGGTAATGAAGACAAACTATTTAGGCAATGAAGGGGGATGATTACACCTTCAATCCCACTGTAAGTTCAACTGGCTCCCTTAATTAAGCACAGATTTGATATTAACATGGGCTTTTGATATTTGATATTAAATATTGGGCTTGTCTATTATCAATATCATCATGACTGGATGAGTATGTTCAAGGTTGCAAGGCTCTGAGAAGTTCTCTGATGCTCGCAGAGTTCAGCGTGCACTTGCAGATCATTTGCACACATGTAAGGGATATTTATGTACAGAAGTTTTTTGTAAGAACCTAAGGACACCTTTGGTTAATGACATATTGTTCAATCTTGCTACACTTCTTTATAGATCCAGGATAGAAAAGTACACCCTTCCCCCTTCAGTGCTCATTGCTACAGGCACCGTGATAATCAGACTAATCTTGGGACCAATTTTCAGCTCCTAACAGCTCAGTAAACTAAAATGCTTTGGCAATTTATTTTCTGTATATTGTCAGCTAGGTAACACTTGATTTCTCATTCCATGACTGCATTTTATTGTTTTAAGCTGAAATCCAGCATGTGTGGTTCCAACAGATTATCTCCATAATCACTTCCTTTTTGCTATGGAAATGATCTGAAAATTGTTCTTTGATATGAGAGAAGAGTTCAGAAGGCCACACAGTACAAAACCTCGAATCGTGCAATTATCATTTGTAAAGAGAAACTGTTATCAAAGTAACTGCAGGGGACACCTCCAGGACTCCTCTTAGAGTCAGGAAATTTGAAACATATATTTCTCTAACATGAATTTCACTCCAAATCCTGCTGAATAATTCATGAGAGCTGATTTAATGTTGTAGTTATATCTGGCTCTCAGGACAGAGACTGGAGGCTTCTGCAGCAGATGTAGGATATTGCTGTTTCCTTTGGGCTCGGAGGGATGGAGTTGGGGCTCCACTGGGAGGGTTTGGTACTTGATTTGGAAAAGTTCCTCCTCTGGATGGACAAGCTGGCAGGGTGGAAGCCACTGCCATACTCGTTGCTTCTCACTGCTGCCTGCCAGAGAGGCAAGAAGGTGATGGGGATCAGGGGCACCCAGTCCCCTGGCTCTACTTTGCTCCACCAGTGCTACAGCCTCTATTTTTCCTGAGCAGGATCAAGTTATCTACACCAAGGGATAACAGATGTTATCCGTTCTTTAAAGAAAGAAGGATCCTTAAAAGGAGAAATCACTGTTTTGCTATTTGTTTGGTAAATGAGAGGAACTAGAAATCGCTAGGAAATGGTGTTTTACAACTGCCCAAAGAAAGACTGACAGTTTGGCGTTTGTGGCCAATACCCAGGGGTGACTCAGGTTCTATCATTTAGTGTGTCTGCAGGCAGGCAGATTTTCTGAAGAGATGTTCACTGCTCGCAGTCTCTGCTTTTTCCCTACCTAAGGTAAATTGGAGAATTACGTCTATGAGGTACACCCATCTTTCCCACCAAGCAAAGCTGGCTTCCAGGACCTCAGGATTTCATACCACAGGGTATGTGAGAACTATCCAGTACACACATTCATGTAATGCAGTATAACATGAAGACTACTACATTCAAAATGACATTTGATATTGCTGGAATTTTGGAAGAGAACATGGGAAATGGAAAATAACCATTTTATAGTGCTCATCAGCATTTCATCCCAAAGCACTTTTCTAATGCCAAGTTTTACCTCCTTTTACAGACAGAAAAACTATGTGTTGCATACATGTGTTTTTTACCAAGGTCAGAGAGTGGCAAAATGCTGAAGTTTTGTTGATTCTTGACCTCAGACACTGGCTCAAGGCCAAATTCCTCCTTGATAAGAACACACTGCTTGTTCACAGAGCTGTGCTGCCAAGCCACTGTACAGCACCAAGCAGAACTGTCTGTTTTCCATAATACAAGCTATGATGCTGTCACTAATAACTCCGGTATAAAACCAAGATTAGTTGTGATAAAAAACTCAAGACAGTTCTGTCCTTTGCAGTATTTCTGGCTAAAATGCAACAAACATGAATACATGTTAATTATTCTTGTATGGTGCAGTATTTTAGATTTAAGTAGAGTCATGCATGGTTATTACTCACAGATATAAAAAAGCCCAAAAAAATTGCCTTTAAGAGCACTTGAGGACATGGGAAAATATACAACTGTGATGTGAAATTTGACCCTAATTTGTCTTGCTCCAAAGCCTCTGTATTTTTCTATTTTTAATAATTGTCTAATGCTATAGATGACACCCACTGAACAAAAGAAGGCCTGGCAGATCCAGCATGCCACAGCCTTCTGGATGCTTGGTAATTTTCCTACATTGTTCTGACAAGAACAAATAATCTTCACCCAGCACAATAAGGTCTTGTTGCATCTGCTACATAGGGAGGCAACTCATAACTGTTGAGAGGATGGCCAAGCCCTCAGCTAGCAACTAGAACCTTCAGGATACAGACAGGTTTTGTGTTTGCAGAGCAGGGGATGGCTAAATCGTTCTCCAGAGATTATTAGTTTTATTGAAGTCCCACTAATTCTGTACTTCTATACAGAAGTAGGAAGATCTGAACTTTAGGGAAAATACTGTTTGCCTTTTTCATACCATTGGTTAATTTGCTTTTGTTTTGCAGGCAAATATAATGATAACTTCATTACACTAATTAACAATGAAAGAGTAGTGTTTTAGAGTTCATCAAATACAAGCAATATTAATGGCACAGTTAGAAAGGAAACACTGCCTTTCTGTTAGCTAATTATTCACATTGAGACTAAGAACAGACTTTAAAGGCATTCAAGTGGCATTAGGTATGTTACCCAAGTTGCTGTTGTTATTGCTTTGTAGAGAAATCAATGTGAAGAACAAATTTCTATTAACTTAAACTGCAGAAGCATGCAGCCCAAACATCAGGAGTGCTCCTGCATAAAACAAGACACTTTTAAATATAGGGAAAAGTAGTTCTAGAAATTTTGGTATCTTAAAAATCAATTCCATCTTTATTAACTTATTACAGAAATCTCTAACAGACTTGTATTCAAATAATAATATTAATAATAGAAAACTGTACAGACAGGAGTGGTCCAGAACTTAGTTCCGCATGGTCCCAGTAAATAATGTCATATAGTGAGGTGTTCAGATCTTTACACAAATAACAGCATCACCTACAGTCACAGTTGTTGTTTTTTTTAAAATGTATCAGAACTGCTGAAGTTGAATAAGGGGTTTCACTTTAACCTATCATATTTAACCTGTACATGGTTCCCTTATGAGAGGAGAATATATGCAATAGAGAACTTCCCTCACTATCTTTGGTACTTGGAAAGGCATAGAATTGAAAATGTCTTTTGCAAGAACTGCTCTGGCGGTTGAGATGCTCAGACCTTTCCTTCAGACAGCCAAACTCCACTTCCCTTTCTGGGAGCATTAAGGTAAGATCTCACCAGGCACTGTTCGGGAGTTGAATATATTCATGTAGAAATCTATTAGTAGTTCAGTGAAGAGATTCAGAGGCACCAGAGCACTCAGAGAAGCTGTTCCTTTAGATGGCCAGATCAAATTCAAGCCAAAGACACAGGCCAGGCTGGATGCTGTCATTCTGTTATATATGCTCTCCTGTGAAACCTGAAAGATAAAAACATAAACTAGTACACTGTAGGCACACACCCTGTGACTGAGAGACAAAAGACCCTAGCATATCAAGAATGATCCAATGATGAACATAGATACTAATGACAGGTACATCACTGGCTTCCTAACTGCCTGAGGACTGACCATGCAGCTGAGAGGTAATGGGGCCACCAGGGTCTGTACCCCTCAAGTACAAGAAAAGATGTCAGTAAGTCAAGCAAAAAGCCTGCACTGATTCCTTATGCTAGGAAAATAAATTGTGTTGGGTTTTCTATATGGAATTTGTTGTTATTTCTGCTGGAGGGCAGGGAAGGATGGCAGAAACAGCTACTTCATCTGTTTGTGCTATGTCCTTTACAGAATAAAACTCCAGAATTTTGAAACTATTTGAAAGGATTTAGAAATATTTTTTTTTCCCACTTACGCATGACTTTCATTTCTAAGTAACTCCACATCTCCCTTGTTCCCCTGATGTAGGTGAAAATGGATTGTAGAGAAGACATGCAGCACTGAACTCTGCTCTCTATTTAGGTGATGTGTCCTAAAATATCTGTGGACGTGAACCCTAAAGTAGGTACCAGAAATAATTTTCTTTTCTGTATAAAGTTGTCAGGGCATTTGTGCATGTTTTGCCTCTCCTGCACTGCGTGGTTGGTATCTAAAGCCCAATACGGTCTGGGTGATAAGTTCCCTGTTACTGCAAAGGGCCAGCAATTTGAATGTGCTTTCATTCTTCCTGACATTCCTTCTGACATCCTCCTTGATTATTAGGTGGATAAAGAACTGATTGAGTGGTCATAGCCAGAAGGTTGTTGTCAATGGCTCTATACCTATACTCTATAGGTAGAGGCCAGTCATGAGTAGTGTCCTCCAGGGATCTGTCTTGGGACCAGTGCTCTTCAACATCTTTATCAATGAGATAGATAAGTGGGATTGAGTGCAGCCTCTGCAAATTTGCTGATGGCACCAAGCTGAGTAGTACAGTTTACACAGTGACACAATGGAAGGGAGGGATATCATCCAAAGGGAGCTGGACGTGTTCAAAAAGCAGGCACAAGAATCTAATGAGATTTAACAAGGCCAATTGCAAGGTGTTGCATTTGGATCAAGGCAATCCCAGATGTAAGTACAGAATGGGGGAAGGACTCCTAGCGAGCAGCCCTGCAGAGAAGGCTTGGGGGTCCTGATGGATGAGAAGCTGGACAGGAGCCAGCAGTGTGTGCTTGCAGCCCAGAAGGCCAGCAGTATCCTGGGCTGCATCAAAAGAGGGGTGAACAACAGGGAGAGGAAGGTGATTGTCACCCTCCCTCTGCCCTTGTGAAGCCACATCTGGAGTACTGTGTCCAAGTCTGCTGTTCCCAGTACAGGAAGGATGCAGAGCTGTTGGAGCAGACCCAGAGGAAAGCCATGAAGATGAACAAAAGGCTGGAGCACCCTTCCTATGAAGAGGGGCTGAGGGAATTGGACTTTTTTAACTTGGAGAAGATTCCAGTGAGACCTTATTGTGGCCTTCCAGTACTTAAAGGGAGATTACAAGAAGTAAGAGAAACAACTTTTTCCAGGATCTGATAGTAGTAGGACAAAGGGGCATTACTTAAAACTAAAAGAGGGGAAATTAGGTTAGATGTTAGGAAGAATTTTTTTACTCAGAGTGTGGTGGTGAGGTGCTTGAACTGGTTGCCCAGACAGGCTGTGGATGCCCCATCTCTGAAGGTATTCAAGGCCAGATTGGATGGGATTCTGGTAGCCTGATCTAGTGGCTGGCAAAGTGGCCCATAGCAGGAGAGTTGCAACTAGATGATCTTTAAGGCCCTCTCTTCTAAGGTCTAAGTTACTCCATGATTCTATGACATTATTAGTTCAGCCACTTCTTCCCAGGCTGATTGCTGCAGTTTTTCATTGGCAATAAGAATATGGTCTGTAACTGCAATATGCTCTAAACTATGATGTACAGGTTGCTCTGAAGTTGTCAACCTGGAAAAGAATGGGGAGGTATCAGTTGAATATTCCTGTGTACTAAAGTTTCAAGTGGAACAGGAAAGCAAAAATCTGTGCTTCTCAGCATCTCTCTATTTCTGGTTTTTCCATAGGGTCTCCTGAAAAGACAGCGTAGTAGTATTATGGAAAGTCAGATGGCACAAGAGAAAAAATCTAAGGAATGCTACAATCATGTGAGCAGATACATAAACTTCCCTCTACTCAGTAACAGAGTTTTCATTTTCCTCTGTCTCCATCTCTTCAGTGTTCTACCTAGCAAGAAGCCTGCTTGGTAAGCCATGGAGGGATATAAAATCCTTTAGACGTGCACGCAGGATGCTTTTTTTTTTTCCTTTGGATACATGAAGAAACACATATATGCCAAAAGGTTAGCATTTTCTTCCTAACCACATTTTTTTGTTGCAGTAAGAGGTATTATTTTTCATCCCAATCTTTGCCTTAACCACCTAGGCTGTTAGAGATACAAGAGTGCTACAAATATTAAAGAATTCAATTGATTCTAAGGTCATGAAGCAGTGCTGGAAAAAGGAAGGGAGTTTTAATAAGGGTATACTGTTGCCATAATCACCTTTTCAGAGGATTGAGTTCACAACGTGAGAATAAGGGTCATCAGATTAAACAGCGATGCCTGCTCCATGACCTTATGCAAAACCCACATCATTCTCTCTTGAGTATGAACTGCATAGAGCTTGCTGACCTTCACATAATGCTCTCAACACACTATTTAACTATACAGAAAAAACAAAAACAAAAAAACAACAGCAAGCTACTTTCATTCACTTAATATGCTTCAGATGAGATCAGCTTAAAGAAGAGTTCACTGTACTACAGCAGTGTAGCAAACACTAAGCTGCTACCAAAGTAACTGATAAGAAAAAATAATTAGGACAATGATAATTATTCTGTTAACAAGGAGACACAAACATAAGTGTAATCCTGATGAAAATGGCCTCTGAATAGAGCTAAATGTGATAAGGTTAAGAACTGATGTTTTGGCTCTAAGGTCAAGAGACCCATCCTGGCTACATCCATTGAGGGTAATATTGTGCCAAGCAGCCTCTATGACTTAGAACAAATTATTTTTGGCATTTCTTTCATTAGGAAGTCTCAAAAATAATGTGAGAGCTCTGCTGCAGGCCCTCTCATTGGTGTTTTTTATAGCCTGAAAACAAACACATTTGCTGCATATCCTAGGGGAGGTACTTTAGGTGTAGATAAGGTAAGTACCTTTGATAGCACAAAAGCAATTTGTATAGTACTGGAGGGCAGAAAAAGGTGGAAGGAGCCACACCTGTTGCAGTCATGTTTTTCCTGGTTTATAGGGGTGTTCCCTGGCACACTATCCTGCTGGCTGTGTGCAGGCGCTGTCTCGGAGTGCTAGCTGAAATACATTCAGCTCAAATTTGCTGCTTCCTTCAAATGCCATTTCTTCAGTCCAAAGCAACAGCGTTGCAACTTGCTGATAGAACTAGTTTTGTTTTTTTTTAATTCTCAGTCAGCTATCACATAGAATATTTCTAACCCCAACATGAAACCACCTCTTTCAGTCCGACAAAACTTCATGAACATTTCAAGGAGGCAGACAATGTTGAAAGAATCAACAAAAATACCCATGACACAGCCTCTCCCCTGAGAGTGAAAATACATAACATAAAATGAAACAGTGATTATATCTGAGGCAGAGCTACACTGTCCTGTCTGTGAGTCATCAATTAGCCTGACACTCAGGAATTCAAGGAAGACATAGCATGTTGTTTTATTACAAATTGCAGAGCAATCCTTTCCTCAGCAGATTAGAGAAAAAGTGTGCAACTGAAACCTACTCTCTCTCCACAATAATCTTCCTGGCTCAACAAGAACTGCAAGCAAGGAAGCCCTTTCAAAGAATGATAGAAATCCTGAGTTGGAAAGGATTCACAAGGTTCATCAATTCCAGCTCCTAGCTGCAAGTAGGACCACTCAAAATTCAAACCCTATCCTGAGAACACAATCCAAATGCTTCTTGAATTCTGGCAGACTGAGGCCATGACCACTGCCCTGAGGAGCCTGTCCCATCGATGATCACCCCCTGATGAACAACTTCTTAATTTCCAAACTGACCATCTCCTGTTGCATCTCCATGCCTTTTCCTCAAGTCCTGTCACTGTCAACAGAGAGAAGGTCTGGAGCACCTCTCCTATGAAAAAAGGTTCAGAGAGCTGGGTTTGTTCAGCTTGGAGAAGGCTCCAGGGAGTCTTCATTGCAATCCTCAAATATTTGAAGGGAGCTTATAAGCAGGAGAGAGACCAAATTTTTTACATGGTCCAATAATTATAGGATGAGCAGGAATGGCTTTAAACTAAAAGAGGGGAAAATTAGATTAGATGTTGGGAAGAAATTCTTTACACAGAGGCTGCTGAGGCATTGCAACAGGTTGCCCAGAGAAATTATAGATGCTCCATCCACAGAGGCGTTCAAGGTCAGACTGGATGGGGCCCTGTCCATGATGATGGCTGGAACTAGAAGATCTCTAAGGTCCCTTCCAACCTAAGCAATTCCATGATTTGATGATTCTAAGATATCAGCGCCTGTCCCTTCGCTCCCCCTCTCCTGAGAAAGCTGTAGGCCACCATGAGGCCTCCCCTCAGCCTTCTCTTCTCAAAGAGAAATGCTGTCCATTCCATCGACAGCACTTTCATGAGCAATTAGTATTTTCTTCCCACACAAGACCATCCAAGATCAGCACTTTTTGGTCTCTTCTAAGTAGCTCATAGCCCAGAGACGCGCTCTAAGAAATACAAATGACGTATTTAACATTTGGACTAACCCCCGAGACTCTTTCTTTGATTCCATCACAAAATTACTGTCACCATTTCAAGTAAGAATACGCTTGCTCTATCAATTTCATAAGCCAATAAAAGACAATTCTCTAAGGACCTACATTTTGTCTTTGAAGACATCTGAACATCACAGAAAAGTGTGACAAGAAAGACCTACACAGTTCCAGCTCGTTGTTCTCTTTAACTAGGACATGTATAGAAAAATCATCAAGTAGTGACAGATTATATTGAAAATAAGTCATCTAGAAATCTTTTTCCTAGCCTTCAGATAAAATCTGCAAATTCCTATGCTAATAATTGGAAGTAAACACTGAAGATTTAGTGCCACATCAACAAATGTAAAAACACATGTCCATCATGCAAGAGTCAGCTTCCTGCAGCAAAACTATATCAGTATTTTGATTCCACATACATTCATTCCAGCACCCTCATGGACACTGCAGGAGTGACACTAGTCTGCCACTATTTTACATAATGAAATTAAATAGTGAAATGATAGAAGGTAGAAACATCCAATTGCTGTACATTTTAAAATTATAAGGAAATCATCACCTTTGAACTTTGTACTCACAATCATCAACAGAACTCCAAAAAACATTTTCAGAAGAAAACTACTAGCTACTATCCCCAAAACTTACTGGAAATGCAAGTTTCTATCCCTGCTCTTTGCTAACCTTGTAGAGGTGCCAACTGCTCATGTCTGCTTCATCACGCTCAGTCATCTAATCTTTCCCAACGTGACCCATCCCCCAGCCATCTCCAAGCTTTACTGGTGCTAATTACACTTTTGAATTGGACATGTGATTGTGATAAAACACTAATTCAAAGCAATTCAGTTTTTTTTTCCCCCTCAGCTTGTACTTGGCTTTAACTATGGTGCTTCAGTTTCAGATCTGAAATGTAGCTCACATGCCACAAAACCTTGTTTATTTTTTTCTATTTGCTCCATACTGACATTTTGAATTTGGCAGAGTTTTGCAATAGTTGCTTGAGGCAAGTCAGCCATCTTTCTTCTTCATCAGGCATGAATAAAAGGACAGAAAGATATAGTAAAGAATGGGGAATATATGAGATGTTCTGCTCCTCACTTCTAGTTGTCTGATGTTGACTACAAACCTCAGTCCACGTTGGACCTTCAGATCCCTCTCTAGCAGCCACACGCACTGCAAAGTGGAGACAGCACAGACCTTTCACAGCATGCTGGGCTCATTACTGGCAAAATAACTGCCAGTCTAAGGTTAAGAAGTATGGACGTATTTTTGAAATGCAAGTCTTTTACTTCTGTAGAAGTTGCACTGTCTTGCTGTAGTGTCCTTGGAATAGAAGAAGTCATTTTATTTAGTTGGGGAGCTGAGACTGCAGAGAAAATACTGCTGGTTTTTTTTCCTTTTCCACGAGCCTGTATCAAACTTACGGTATTCAAAACCTACATCCAGTGATTACAATTCATTCCACTTCATGAAATTACCACAAGTATCTCTAGCACTACTCAAGGTTGAGCTCATGGAAGAATTAAATTGGTTCATGTATGTAAGAAGGTTGATGCTTGCAGGTAAGAACTAGGATCAGTGGTAGAGCAGTCTACATTTGAATTGTGTCAGCTTGTGCAGTGCACTAATCTGCAGTGAATAGAAATTTCTAGCTTCAAGATTGCTTCACATTCCCTTGACCTTTCCACATGCAAATATTCCCCAAGACATTAAAGATGAAAAGCTATGGATCAGCAAAAATTGCAGAGCTGAGCGCTAACATCAATTTGACATGTTGCCTTATATAACAAGGAACACTCAAAAATAATGCTATGTTCTGTTGCCCAATTACAGAAAACACTATGTCGTACTTTTGCACACCTCATTAACATCTCAAGTGTTCAGCTCTTAAGAAGTGCATCGAGATGGTCCATCTATTACTGGAACAAAGTCACTTACACAATTTATAATACTGAGGAGATATATGAGTTGCTAAAATAATAGCAAATGACATGAGGATTTTCTTAACAGCATTGGAGTTCAGCTAAGGAACAGTAAATGAACATGTGAGTATTACAACAACCTTGCAAGTGCTGTCAGTGCAAGGGTCATATCAACGTGTTTTCTGTAATGTTTCAGTACAAAAAAAGGATTAAATATCCTTCTTTTTGAAATATGCTGATGGCTAGAATATGGCAAACGTTGTAACCCAGTAACAATTAATGAGGAGGAAAATAAATGTCATTCCAAATCTGTCATTACTTTGATGGACTCTTAAGTCTTCTGAAGGTTAGATCCTTTTATTTAGACATCAGCTAAACCAGAATTCTCAATTTTAGGCACCTGGGCTTGAAAAATGCAATTTGAAAATGGTAATACATTGAATAAGGTGGGAGGGAGGAAAAATTACCCTCCTATTACTGTCTTTTCCTGTACATAAACTGGCAAGAACAGGATGACTGCAGAATGACTATAACTGAGGTTTCCCAAAGTCCCAAACTTGTTGTAATATGAATAACAATTAAAAAATGATTCACTTATTCTGAACACCAAAATGTTGCAAAAGGGCATGATTAAACATTTTTGTTTGAGAATGTACTAAGTTACAGAATTAAAGGCTATTTTAAACAGGAAAATGTTGTTTTTAAAGTAAAATATAAAATATTTTGCTGATTACTTTCCTAAAGGTCACCAATATTTTTTTTATAATTTTCTAAAGTGACGCAAATATATACTTAAAGTTTTAGGTGTCAAAATTTACACTTTGAGGAAAAACTCACTTATTCTGCAGCACTAAAAGTTACCCAACTACTATTTTTAATATTTTTCACTCCAAAATAGGAAAAAGGCTAAGACATACATTAGTGAATGGGTAATGGAGGAGAGTGGACTTTTAAATATTCCAGTGAATTTAAATTTAAATTCACATAGTACTATTTCTTACGTGTAAAGAATTTCATGGTGACTGTATGGCTGAGACCACTGTTTAACACAAAGCTTTATCAGATTTAAAGAAATGATTGGCTCTACTTTTGGAATTTTTTCCTATATACTTACCATATGGAGAAAGCATATCAGATATTTCAGAACAACATAATTGTGTTCAGGAAGTCCTTGAATGATTTGTTTACATCTGGTTACTCGTAAACAGCTCTCCACACCTGCAATATCAAAGTCAGTCTTAATTTAACCCAGGAGCATCAACATATTATCAAGAAATATACTACCATATTTATATCACCTGGAATTACTTCAGCTATTTGTCTGTAGAACTGACCACAAAAATTACCTTTATCAATGTCTATCCCCATGACAGTAGATGGGGCTGCCTCTTAGGATAAGCCTATCATATTTAGTATTTTCATATATATGGCTAAGACTAACTTCCAGAATATTTTCCCCACTCAGTGAAGTAGCCAAAGTCTTGTTTTGAATCCCATTATCTCTTCATGCATTGTATCCAGATGTCTATTTTTTATACCTTGATTTTATTCTTGCTGAGACTCGGTCCTGCAAAGCTCTCTTTTGGCACTCTACTAACTCCAAACACACTTCTGTGATTCTGCAGGAAACTTCTTTCTTGGACAAAGATTTATGAGATGGACATTTGGGTAAGAATTTTCTAGAGATGAGCCAAATCAGATTCATTAACACATTTCTACAGATGGGCAGAACTGGAACCAGACCCCAGACTCAGTGAGACAGTCTGATTAAGAATTATGCTAGCACTGGAATACATTTTGAACATTGTTCCAAATGATTTTATTATTATTATTATTATTGTTGTTGCTGGAATATTTTAATAAATTTAGTACTGGAAGTTTAACACCTAGTTGGAAAAAGTACTCATGATTACAGTCATATTTGACCTAACCAGTTCATCTGTGCTAATGTTTTTTCTCCATTTGTTCCATTTTTCTCTCTCTCCCTGACGTAGCTAGAGATTCATATAAGTATGTCTGCAGGCACAAAATTCCAGCATGTTAGAAGTTCCCTTAAGCTCTGATTTAAATACATGCAGCTATGCCCTGGTGAGCTGCGTTGATATTTTTACTACTGCAGACCTATCAGTTCCAGTAAGACAAAAAATGTGAGTCACAAGAATTTTTTTGTCAGCCTTCTGCAGGGTAAATAATTCAGAAAGTGTAGCAATACTGGCCAAAGGAACTCGTTAGCAGCATTCACAGCCCTATAAGAAGTTCTTTGAAAACTACAAGCTGAAAGTTTCAATTCCTTTTTCTTTTTTTTTCTTTTTTTTTTTTCTTTTTTGGTCAGTCACTCAGCTAATTTATTTCCCAGCTCCTGTCAATAACTCTTGTAAAAATGTTTCAGGTGAGACACTAAAGGGAAAAGCTTCACTATAATTTCAAAGTATTGTAAAGCAGTGATAGTGCATTTCTGGGTTTGTGGGTTAAGAGATATAACAGATACATCACACAGTGCTTTCCAGAAGCCAGAATGAGAATTTTCAAATCATTCCAAGACAGCTGTCTGCATTCACACCTCTTCAGAGCTCCCTTCTGCACTGTATTCACAGAGAATATAACTTTGCTGCAGTCCAGAATGGCTCTCAGGCTTAGCATCTTTAAAAAGTAGGATGTCACCATAGTATCAAGAAATAATAGTGGACATCACACTGTGTAACAGAAAAGCCCAAGGAGAAATTCTCTTTAACTGCATCTTTCAAAAACATACTTTGCCAACATTTAAAACACTGATAAACAAAAATAACATGGACTGAAATCTTCATAGATGTTTTCCTATGCAAAAAACCTCAACATTACTAGGACTATGCATCACTCTCAGGTTCTTTTCTCAATTAGCTCTAGCAAAAAGTAACTTACTGTACAGAAAGACAGAAGATTAATTCAGTAAAAATTATCATTCCCGCAACCCTTTTCCAAACTTCAAATATTCTTTACACTGTTCTGAATGACTATCCTTATTCCCTCAATTTCTACAACCAACCTGTGAAGAGACTTTTTTTTTTAACATGCTGAGATAGTTACTCTGTAGATAGATGACTCTTTGATTTTAATAACTTCTGACAAAACACTTCATAGGTGTGAATGCATCTGATTTTGCCTGCCATAACTCTTTAGCCTTCAGGATAATTTCAGCTATATTTGATAAAAGAGGTTGGGGGTCCCAGGTACAGAAAGCATTAGATTGTCTTTTAATTCTTGCAGATAGTTACCAAACTTCTAATCACTGCATATGTGTTGGGGTTTTTTTGTTTGTTTGTTTGTTTGTTTGTTTTTTCATTTGTAAGTTCTATATGACAAAGTAATATCCAAAATGGTAATAATATTCATAAAAATTTTGGACATTTTTTGTTTGAGCAACTTGTGCTTTGGAAAAAAGATCTTTCTAATTTACTGCAGGGTTCACAGCTCTGCCTGACAAAAGCTGTAAGAAAAATAATTTCAAAACTGGAACTTTTTTGGTGTGTGTGCAAAAGCAGGTTTTTATTCTCCCCATACTTCCAGCAGGGAGAATTGATTGAAAAAAAAGAGAGGAGAACAGCGTCCAAAGGACTGATTTTTCAAATTGCTTTTCTATAGAGGATAGACTTCTGGTATTCTGCTGTCATCCATCTGCTGGTAGCTGCCAACATTTAAACTGCTGGAACAATTAGATCAGATTTGAGAGAGGAGTAGATCAATGTCTTTTATATGCCTATGTATTTTATGGAATTAGGTAGCTGGGTAAGGAGGGCAGGTCATAAAGATGCCCCAGCCATAAAAAAAATGCTGCAGTGTGATATCAGTTCTCTCTAGGCATTAGAGAAAACAAAAGAAAGCTCATGTTTGAGATGGAAATCCATGGGAATTCAGGCTTCATTAGCTCTGCTAGTCACAGGGCTATTTGTTCTTACATCCCCCTGAATACACACAGTGAAAAAACAGAGAGTGAACATTGGAATCAGGGTATCAGGCAGAGTAAATACAGGGAATATAAGAAGAATGATAGAGAAGATAACAACTTATTTACCATAGTTATAATAGAGTCTGTAACATCTACAAAAACATTCTCTAAAAATATGTTCATACTTTTGTACTGAAGGTTAAGCCAACCCCCAAAAAAGAACAGTGAAAGTGCTAGGTGCCTTGTCTATCCGGTATGGAGCTACATGTCAGCTTCCTGAGCCCTAATGATACTCAGCAAAACAGCAGAGATTCTGACTCCCATGTTTCAAACTCCTTGATAAGATACTTTATCCACCTCTTCTGGGTGGAATCCCACCTTGTAATAGTACAGATTATGTCACTGTCCATTAATAGCTGTAGTGAAGGCATTAATACAGTTACATACCCACAACTGAACCATGGTTAGCAATCAGCAATGAATTAGCAAAGTTCAGTTTAATTAGCTGTATGAATTTTCCTAAAACTGGATTAATACTCACTGGTAATTCCAACAATAGGATCATAACATTCGAAGGTTAGCAATGGCTGAGGAAGTTCCCTAAGGAAGGTCTTTAGGATAACAGCAGGAACATGGATATCATGATAGTCATCAAAATTTACAGGCTTGCCTAAAAGAAGGAAAAAAAGAAGTGCGTTCAATCAGATGTTTTACTTATTCTCTGAACTACTGTACAAGAACTGTTTCACACCACGATTAGATAACTCGCTGGCTTTCCAGAAGCTGGTAACTACTACAATTTTCTCTTCATATTTTTCAAGGCTTTATTAATCTTGCTGTAAGTGATCCTCTCCATAAACGCATACCATAAAATTACTTCATGGGGGAGTCACTGACTTTCATTACATTTCATAAATTATTATGTAAAATTGTACTCCTTTGCCAAAGCCATGGAAGAATACCAGAGGCAAAATGACATGAAGGCACTATACTTGGCATTTTTAACTAACTGCAGTGACTCAAACTGCACAAAGGTAATACGAGTGTCTGAGAAACCAGACCATTTTTTATTCAAACCTCAACATTCTTCAGTTGCTACAGTTTTTGAAAACTCTGACATCAATTAATGGCTCACTATTCAGTAAGCTTTAAGCTATCCTTTGAGCTTCTGTACTAGTGTTCTTATCATATTTTAGAATGACTTTATGATTAACTAATTATTAAAAAAATACCTAACATCTCTGCTTCATCATTTGAGACAAGATCAAGGAAGCCCTCACGCTGTTATTAGCCTGTGGCAATTTTTATAATGGCAGCTTACCCTGGTTGTAGAGCTTCTGAACATCTTTGATAGTCTGGATGCTGGCTGACCTTCTGAAGAGGCCCTCTACTTGTAGTCCTGAAAAATACAGTTAATGTCCCATTGGTAACAGATGTCACACTCTTGTTTTGCTTCACAGATTCAATTGAAAACAGAGCAGAGGAAGAAGGTTTGGGAACAAACCCGCTTGGTACAGTCACTGTACAAAACATTGTAGCATTTTCTTTAATGCCACTCATAGAAGTACTACCACCTTTACATAAGTGTTTTACAAGTGTCATGTCAACAATATTTTTTTCTTTGAAAGTACTTTTCAATTGTGCCTAATGACACAGAAGCAAAGATTTGGATTCTCCAGGCTGCTTATGTACCTCACCCACACACAATTTATCTGCAAACAGCCACACCTGCTGTTCTGCTGCTCTAATTTAAACACCTTAAAGCCCTTAGTGAGCTAAAGAGAGTATTCGCAAAAATTTCCTGAGCTCCTACTACTGTCAGTGGGTGAGACAAGATGTAAGCTAAGGGATGCTTTACAGCATCTTTGGGTTAAGGAGTCCTTACTACTGGAGGGATGTTGGTCTCCCCGCCTTCAAGGTACTTTTGAGCAGACCACTGCTTCTTCCACCTCTCTCTGGAAATCAATGGGACTTCAGACTCTGCCTGCCCATGGTATTTTGAAATACCTAATTCTAATCTTGCTAGGCATTTCTGAAATATGCCTTTCATGTCTTTGACTAACTGAAATCTGTTTTCAGCTGCAGAGGAAAAATGTCAGCAAGCTGCATATAATCAAGGATTGAAATTGGATAATAGCTTTCAAAGTAAGTTATTTAATTTATAATGCAAAACAGTATTGGGACAAGACGTTTTACTTTTTTGAGACATGCAGTGCTTCTTGCTTTAGAGCTTGGTAAAATCATCATTTCTTTCTCTGTCTCCCTCTCTGGTTTGTATTATTCCTTCCGCTTAGTAGGAAATGCAATTTGGCTCGCATATAGTTTCAAATTGAGATTCCCACTGGAAGCACAGTCACCTAAAATATTAGGTTTTCTGACAAAACACATCAAAAATAGCAGTCTTTTTGAGAAGGGTGGCAGACCATCCACTGACTTGAAGAGACTGCCGTTTGTTTTCTTTACATGAATGTGGAAGAGCGGATGATTGATTTCTTTATTTTTCATGCTAATCTTTCAGCTGCTAAGTAGTCAGACTGAAAGTTATGCTTGCGTATCTCAACTGAAGTATGTGCACGTCTATTTACATCATCAAGAGTTGTTATAGTGTTCAAGAAAAATCTGGAGTCATGCACTAACATATGCTAATATACTAGGATAGAATCATAGAATCACCAAGGTTGGAAAAGACTTTCAAGATCATCCAGTTGAACCATCCACCTATTTCCCATTAATATGTCCCTCAGTACAATGTCTAAACGTTTCTTGAACACCTCCAGGGTCAGTCACTCCACCACCTTCCTGGGCAGCCTGTTCAGTACCTGACCACTCTTTCAGACAAGTATTTCCTAAAATCCAACCTGAATCTTGCCTGGCACAACTTGAGGCCATTCCCCCTAGTCCTATTGCCAGATACTGTCATTCTCGTAAATTTGCCCAGGTTGCTTACAAAAGTATATTTTATACATGAAAAACTAATAAATGCAAAATTCCTTAATCAACCTCCTCCTGATAGAATGGCATTTAGCATTATTCATATGAATTCAGATCAGTATACTAAAAGAAATTATAATGTAGTACTGAAGTAAATTTTCAGACATGTTTCAGAGACTTTTGCAAAAACCCTAGGTCTACTTAAACGTGCCACATTCACTAGAATTAGAAGTTTATCTGGAACTTAATATAGCACCCTAATTTTTTTCTGATCATTTATGGTTCCGCTTCTTAAACTCCAGTTTAAATATTAAAACTTTAACTTCTGCCTTCGAATCTGGAAGGCGTATGAAATCTCGTACTACACGAGGAAGGCCATGTGTGTGCTTACTAAAGGAACCTAATGGATGGTGATTATGATCTATTTGAATGATCGTTTAACTCTCAACCAGATCATGTTCAATTCAATAAAGTGACTGCAAATGATATCACTGTTCCATTAGATTTATACTGCAACCTATCTAAAAGCATGGCTTTGGAAGTGGCAGCTCTGAAAAGCTAGCTTGTCAAGACATTGCCCTCAGGAAACAACAAATGTAATAATTTTCTTAGAATTTGTGGAATTTTATGTTGGCTGCAAGTGGGCTGCAGGTTTTCTGTAGAAATGTCTTTCAGAAGATGGGCATTATAAATGCTTAAAATTTGGTCTGCTGGAAGTGGTTTAATAGTTAATGCTTTAATCTGATGTTAGTCTCACTGTATAAACTACAGTGTAATAAATATCCATTTTTAACATGTGTATTCCTTTATTGGCTGTGCTTTCAAGAGTCTAATTAAAGACATGAATCTCCAGTGCAGACAGCAGCTGTACTTGTCTGGTTCTGCATCCCATCAATGTTACTGTAATGGCACTATGCTGTTGCTGGATATGTTGTTTGGAAGTCCTTGGGAGGAGAAAACAACTATTTCCTCATTTGCAGAAGTGTAGGATACAGGTGAAATTTGTGGTACTTTCAGAATTAAATTTCCAGAACAGCTGAAACTGCATCAATACACCAGAATTTGTTTTAACACAGGTGGTAACAACCAAATACTAATGCAGGTATTTCTACTCCTTACATTTGTGGATATCTGCATGTA
This sequence comes from Phasianus colchicus, assembly GCF_987193195.1. Classification (NCBI taxonomy): domain Eukaryota; kingdom Metazoa; phylum Chordata; class Aves; order Galliformes; family Phasianidae; genus Phasianus; species Phasianus colchicus. Next base: position 70,928,550 of record NC_143436.1, on the reverse strand, counting down.
CAACCTATTCAAGTGAGATGACTAATTAAAGGTAGGCTAGAGCAACAATTCTTAGAGGTAAAGAAAGATACACTCCCACGTAAAGAAACTACAACAACAACAGTCTTCTTTGTATAAAAACGCTTAAAACAGAAAACAGTGTATTACAGTGATTTTTAAATAATGCATAGGTAATATCCTCAGCCCTCTAGTAAACAGAGATATGGGTCATCTGCAATAATGCTATTGAAGGTGGAAAACAATGAGCCTATGTAGAAAGGCCTTCTGCAATAAGTTTTTCTGACTTGTGTCATACATACGAACTGAGTGGGATTCTTTTTTAAGAAGTCCACAAGCCTGTTATTTGCTCTCAGTGCTTTCTGCACTTCAGAAGGGTCTGGCATTTGAATGACAGTGCTGCTCAGCATTTCCCACATTATCTAACCCAAAGCCCCCAACAGGAGTCTCCTAATAAGGGATGGGAAAGGGAAAAGGGACCTGAAGTCTCTTACCAGTGATTCAACTGTGAAGGGTAAGTACTCAGCCTGAAACACAACCAGGACATAGATTCGCCAACCCTGGCTCCGGCTCCTCCTGTTCAGCCAATAATGGGGAAAAATCGGCCCATGGTACTACCATAATTAAGCACTTTTCAGCACTAGGTGCTCCCACTAAAGTGAAATTAATCACTTTGTCTTCTTTTTTTGCAGACACAGTTCATGTCAGAGCCACCAGAGTTAAAGGAAACAAAATTGACTGAAGATAATCCTGGTCATTTCACTTTAATACACTCTTTTCTATCCTTTGAAGAACGTGTTTTGACTTAGATGACTCAGTATTATGCTAGTAGTATTCTTCAATCAAATTCTATTTACAGCCCAATTCATATCAGCTATCTCTTTATTTCGGTTGAAATATTTTGTGTGTGTGTGTGTGTACAAGTTGAACTATTTTGCCATTAAAGGCATGGGTAACCAATTCCATAGAGAATACAAAAATCAGACTAACAATCAGACTAACAGTGCTTGCCAGACCACTGCTAGCTGATGACTGGCATTAACAGCAGTTCTGATAAACATGCAGCTGCACATCACTCAAATATTCCATCAATGCTGCAGAACTGCTATTGAGATAACACAAACTGCTCCATGCCCCTTGTGCATAAAAACAGATAAATAGATGGACAGATAGTTGGACAGGCAGATATAAAGATCAGTAGAATTTTGCTACCCTCCCCTAAGTACTCTGGACCAAAGTGAGTAAAATTTTATTTTAAACATTAAATGCTAGAGAGAAAAACATAGTCATATGACTGAAAAAAAAGCCATCTGTATTCAATGAAAAGTGATCCTGAGATTGGGAACATAACTGAGTAATTATTTAAATGTCAGTAATCATAAATGAAAACAGGCAGGCACTTCATTCCACACTGAAATAAGATGGGTTTTACCATAGTAGACAAAATTTTACAGTGCAGTGACACAATTGTGTCATACTCTGAATTAATAAACTGTTGCTAAAAATACTTAACCCCTTTCTGCCTCTCCGATCAGTTGTTCCAAAGGAAAAATGCAGAAAATCAAAACAGATAAATTAAAGCAGCACATGCTGACATGTTGCTGAAAACTTGTCAAAGAAAGGGAAACGTGAAAATCGCATTCTTTTTCTTTCAATCATCTGGCATCAAAATTCTTTGTTAATTTGTCTGCTTTCACGTGAGAAACAGCAATGAATGAGCATCTGAATTCTTTCTATCCAAAACTGAGTTTGGAAATGTTTCTTTCAATTGTTGGTCCTGCCAAGTTTCAGGAAGCGTCCATCCTGTTTTGGAATTAGTTTTCATCCACTCTAATGCAACTGATTCAGGCTTCTTCTTCCAGATCACCCAATTCTAATAAGAATCCCTTTTAAAAATCAGAACTTGTTTATTTCTACCATGCAGACTGACTAATATATACCATATTTTAACTGTCCACATTGACTGTAATCTCTTAATTGTCTGCAGTGGTAGGAATTAAGAATTTTTATATTTAAGATAAATTTGGGATATATATTTTTTAAAGTAAGAATACATTACAAGTTTTAGGAGTGGGTTACACAGTCTCCCTGTATGCTGTGCAACAAATATGGAGCAAGTGATCATAATGTCTGCAGTTTAAACTACAAGATGGTACAGAAATTCAAGGACAGAGGCAAAGAAAAAGTACAGTTCCAGCCCTATGGCAAAGCTGCTGCAGCAAGGATTTAGAACAGTGTATCCTTCCAAGAATCCAAAGTGCATTTGCGTCCTTGCAGTTTTGAACAGCACAGCCTAGCCTTTGGATTTATGAATGAGTAATCTCAGTTTACACTTGGCACCTCCAAACATAATTTATTTACAATGTTTGAGCATTGAAAACACAAACTGTGCATATTACACGGTCCATTTTTATTTGATGACACATGAACCGGTCTTGAGATTTATATAATCTCCATTATCCCTAGGTAAAGACTTTCTCATCAAAACAGAAAGAACTAAGAAGTCAGAAATGTTTGTGTGACTAATGTCAAGCTTTCCCAGTGTTGCATTTTTAAAAGATATTTGATTGATTACAAGAAGTGGAGGCCAGGAGGTAAACTCACTAAGCTCCAGCAATCCAAACGTATTCAGAATTTATAACCATCCATCTCTACCCATTCTGACTCACCATCAGGATGCATTCATTCACATTAAAAAACTGAACCAAAATTTTGTCCATCAGTGAGATTTGTTGTGTTTCATGAAGAGGATAAGCAGGAAAGATTAATTGCTGTTTACCATTGCTTTTGCTGTCAAACAGATAAAGGACAGCTTTAGTTGCCATCATAATCATACCATAGGATATTTACTACTTTATTATTAAACTTCTACAACACGGTTATTATCACTGCATTTAGGAGTCTTTGTCATCACCTAGGTCTCTCCTGTGGTACATGGAACAGAAAGTTTGTCCTACAAAGCACTAGCAGTGCTTTGACAAAAGAGATGAGGTAAGAAAGACTCAGTAATGGGGATTACTCTGACATAATTTTCCTTTAGGGGACAGTTATCTATTTTGTTTCTGTAATTTTGCAGAGCAATTCCTTCACCATGACCTTATTGGCCTGTTCCATCACTTCTGAGCTGTTGCTGATCTCAAATGGTCTCTTCAGTTTCTATGTAATTTTCTGTACCTGTTTCCTTATTTGCCTACTCTTGAGAACATAAACATTATCAAATTTTGCAAATTTTAGTAGTTAGCTTTGGCTTCAAATTGCTTAGAACACAAACAAGGACAGAGTTTGCATCTCTAAATGCATTGGAAATAATAATCCTACCTTTATATTTCAAATCTGTATTAAGCCAGTAAAAATGACAGTGTGCTACTACTTCAGATAGGGTTTAGGGTTTCTGCCCTTTTAATCTATTTAACACCTTCATAAGGGTCAGAACAGTACAGATTATACCCACCTTTACAGTGAATCAAATAAAAATTCCCTTAAAAACTGTTCTGTTACTTCCAGATGTTGGGGTGCTTGCTTACAGAACATGGATTTTGAAACGCATCTTCACTGTTATTGTATATCAGTCCCTTCAAACTGTGGCTCAGTTTAAGAACTAAGGGAATGTAGTGAATTGTATTAACACTAGTCTAAACAAGACCCCAAACCAACACACACACCACCGAGCCTTTCATTTCTAATGACATGCTTAAATAAAGAGTATGTTGACTACTTTTCTAGAACAAAAAGACATTACAAGCAAAAGGCATGAAAAAACTGGTGAGACACCTAAGTAAGCATAAAGGACAAGCACACATCTGAGCCTTACAGCCCCCAGTGCACATGGCTGTGATTCCCCTCTGTCCTGCCAGGATGCTGCAGGCAGCACCTGTGGCTGCAGCCACTCTCATATCCCCAAGCATCATGGGCATGTAAAGGTGCAGCCTCCATAGCACGGCATTACTTACATCCCTGCTCACAAAAACAGTCTGTTAGAAGAGTCAGCTTCCATCAGCAACTCACTTCAGCACTAGGTAAGCTGCTGAGGACATGTGGAGACATATCAACCAGAGAAAAAATGACTGCCCTGTGGCATAAACTGGGTTTGTCTGAGAAAAAGGCCTGTGCACAAAGCATCAAGATCATTACCACCAAAGGAATGACACCGGGTTATGAACACTTATGAATTGTTCTGACAAGAGAGTGAATATTTAATTAAGCAAGGTAATTTCTCAAGGCACAGTAGAGATAAGGTAGTACACAAAAATCTTATTTAGTGTAAGCACAAGCCAAGCCAGAACTAGACAGATGAACAAGTTGTTCAGAGGTTGATCAGGAAGAAAGTCCTCTGGTTTGCTGGTTACTATTAAAATCTACTCACAGATACACTCTTTTAAACCGATCTTGCCATTAAGGCCTGACTAAATCATCAGCTCACTTTTGAAATTAAGAAAACTTCTCTGTTTTGGTCCAGAAGATAATCAGCTGCAAAGGAATTCACTTGCTAAGATTTTGTAGTATTTGATGACTTTTTTCATAGGTCACTCTCTGAAGTAATGCGTCCTATTTATTTCCACGGAAACTACAACAGATGCAAAGAGCACAATAACACTATTTGATAGAGCAAATTCTCAGCTACAAAACCAAAAGCTAACCCCTGATAATCCTATGAGGATGGAAACTATGCCAAAAATCAAATGGAAAAGATAATGACAGTGAATTTCTGCCACTTCTGGAAGAGGAGCTGAAGTTTTCACTGCACTCACAGCTGCGTCTGGAGTGCAAAGAATGCTGCCAGTCACCCTGCAGGGCTGTCAGCACCAGAACCAACACACACTGAGGCTGATGGCAGAACTGAGATATTCCAGATTTAGATAAAGAGTTAAAATCAGAGCAGACAGCAAGTACTACAGATACCTGCACACTTATAAACAAGTGCAAAAAAATGCATGTCTATCACCTACTGCTAACAGCCTCGGCATGGCAGGTACTTGGCTTTCAAGAATCAGCTGGCTGAAAATGTCAGCAAATGCTCTACCTGACAAGCCGTCTCCCTAACTGAGAAATCTGGTTAGAGGACATCTCCTTGTGATAGGGAATATGTCAGCTCAGAACAAACCCATGCTTAGCTGGAAGATGCCAGCGCTGGCAGATCTGATGGCCTTCCCTCCTGGGAACAGAAAGATGGGGAAAAGTGGGACAGGCTGGCTAGCAAGTGTGAGGCTGAACTACAGATCAGTGCTCAGAATCACTGTGCTACCAACTTGCATGGATGCACAAAGCAGGACAAGGACTTTTGTTCAGAAATATCATCACATATCCTCAGAGACTATCCTTCACAAACCGTGCTGATATTGCACTGAACAGATGAAGTTTTAGCCAAAAAAAGAGGATGTTTGGAGAAAACCCAAGGATGATTACTGCTTTCAGAATAACAAGCTTTCATCTCAGAGACATTCTGCAATGATAAGTTTGAGCCAAATCTTCTCTTTAATCACAACCATGAAAGCTGAAACTTTGGTGGTTATTTATTTATTTATTTATTTGCTTTTATTTTGTTTTTGTTTTAGATTTCTGCATTGTGCAGTAGGAGTGGTGGCTTCAGAAAACTAAGCTGGACCCAACAAATGTGGGATGGAGGTGCCTGATACCGTTATAATTGCTACGAGACAAAACATCAAGAAAAACATCAGGAATAACAAAAAATGGACCTTTTGTGTTCAGTCATAACAACATGTTACTAATGAAACTTTGGTCACCAGCAAAATACAAGTACTTTAAAATCTTTAAACAGCTGGAAGGAAGCGTAAGATAAGCAAACTATCCTCTCTCTATACAGTCAGAAGTTTAAATCAATTGACATTTTTAATGATTAAACTTTCACTCATTTCTCAGTAATAACAGCTATGAGAATTAGTGATATCTGTGCAGGTTCATCTTTGTTTCAGCTCTCTTGACTCCTGTGGATTACTGAGTAAGAGGTATTTGCCTATTAAGATAAGCTAAATGTATGTAAGTATGATTGTTTCGTAACAATCTAAAACATGAAAAAACCTGGCTTTCATCTGCAGATGAGGCATGCACTGATCCACTACACATGCTCTAATTATCCATTTACAATTATAATTACAGGGATTGTCTCAAGCTGCCATTCGCTTGCCTTCAACATTCTTAGTAGTGAACTATTTACATTCCACCCATCTAACAACAATGTATTTGAAACAAGCTGCATTTGAAAAGTTTTCATAAGGTGCCTGAAGCAGCATGTGCAGAATATCAGAATAGTTTTATGAGCTTTAGTGTAATGCAGAATTAGGACCTAGAGGCCCTCAGTAAAGTTTTTTGGGGGGGTCTTCATATACTGCAGATCAGTAGATACCTTGAATAGCACAACTCCAATCCTTGGCCTTTGGTTGGTACAGGTATTTTGAAGATAAATCACCAATTTCAGTAGGCTAGCAGCTGGCTGTTCTGTACACAAGGAAGCCTACAAAAGCTGTGCGCTGCTGTTTGTGAACTGAAAGCAGGTATCCACTGCAATGGATCTCCCTCTTAATCTCCTATACAAATCATTAAGTTTCATGCAAGGTATGAAAACCAAACAAAAATAAAATGTGCAATAAAATGTTCTTATTTACTACAGGAGAAACTAAAATATAGAGGAGTAGAGTCCAGCAATGAAGGAAAGATGCTGCATAGTCTGTCCTCATTTAAACCAGCATGATCTTGCACTGATATAAATAAAGACAGGATTGCTCAAGGGAATCTGCAACACAGCTGAAAAGTAATGTTTTTCTTCACATTCCTTCCTCTCTCTTTCCACAAATGTGAAGCCTATTCAGTGCAAGTTTCAAAAATGTTTGATATTTCTCTCTAAAGGTTCAAATAAACTCAAATCAAACTCTAGTGACAACAGTTAAAACAGACAGAAATCAACACTGAACACATTTGAACAAGTTTAAACACATCTGAAAGGAAAATGTAGCTTGTTCAGATTAGCAGCTCAAGAATGCAGTTAAGGATGGGGAATATTGTGGGATGTAGGTTTGGGGTAAGCCTCTCTATGGAAGACAATAACTTACTCAACATTTGTATTCTCTGTTTGTGTGCTGTCAATACAAATAATTCTTTAAACAAGGAAAACCTCAAATGAAACTGCTACATATAGCAGGAATACAGAGCCATGAACATGCTTTTTGTCTTAAGAAAAATCATGTTAATCCTTAAAATTTGTTTAAATATTAACCAAAATTAATAGCATGTTAAAGACTAGTAACATTCAATTAAAAAACAAACAAACAAAACAACCAACAATGCCACCTGCATTCCCTCAACAAATACCTGAACCAAACATTCCGATTTTCTTCACTTGCCTCTACTGACACATCTATTAAAAATTCACACTGTACTTTCAGAGATCATAGGAATCAGTCCCAGCTTTAGCACTTAGCAGTGCTGCACCAGTCACATAGCTGTGTTATGCTCTGTTTCTTTTCTTGCACGTGTAACATAAATGCAGCTAATATTTGGAGTTGGTACTGTAAAATTTCATTAACATTCATTAACATTCATGAAACTCTAACACCTTGAAGCAGGAGGAATTATGGAAATATTACTCTCACCAAACTCAAAATCAGGGATCAGAATGTGCAATCACATTATATAGAAAAAAAGAATGTCAGAACTGCAGCCTCATCCCTTCCTCCCTGCCTGCTCCTCCATCCCTAAGTTGGAAACACAGCATGCTTGCCCTACAGATAGCACCTGATGCTTCCTTCCTCCATTGTGTTGGTTGGGTATGCATGAGGGATACCACTGTATAGACACCAGATCAAAGTGCATCCCTCCTTTCCTTGTACATGAAAGTGATTTGTGAACACAAGTTTTAAATGTTCTCATTTTAAAGAAAGATTACTAAACTGTATTCCAATGTATTGCAACCATAGATATGACTTGCAGTCAAAGGGTCTGTAAATGCCAGCAACAGTCTTTTTTGAAGGGAAGATTCAGGCTTACTCCTACAAAACGCATTTTCTTCAATGAGTTCTATAAATACAGAAGTTTTCATTGATTTTTACTGCAAGTTTTACTTAAAAGCCACAATATGATATAGGTTGGTGATGTCTATTTCAAGACATGCTCTCTCACTTGCTATTCCCTAATCTTTTTTAAAAATTATTATTTTTTTATTTTTTGTAGTGAGACAATAATCTGATAATAAACTATTCTCTACCAATCAAAGCTCTCAAGGCAATGTTCAATTGCCACCCAGATTTTCAGGATTTGAATATATCCTTCATTTTGAGATTGCAGCTACAAACTTTGCTGAATCAGGCACTGAGGATTACACACTGTCTTTGTTCTGAAAGACACATCCTTTTTTGACACAGAACTCACCTTTTCTTTTTAGGTAGGACACAGTTTCCTTCATTACTGGGGGAATTAGTTCACCGCTATTTTTGTCCTTGATACTGTTAGAAAGAGAGAAAAAAAGAAAAAGTAACAGCCTTTAAGTGGTGCTGGCAGACAAAGAATCAAACAAAAGGCAGAACAGTCTCAGGAAAAACCTTTGGGACTTTGAAAGCATGCATTTCCTTTCGAAAATCAAGGAGCCCACATCTTGGAGCTTGCACCAAACAGGATACTCCTCCACAATTGCAAGAGGTGCAGAATGAGCCAAAGGGTTTTAATCAAAGAGCCATTCCTAAATGCTTTTTTTCCTGCTAGAAAAACTGTACAACCACAAAGGCAATGCATATAAAGAAGGGCTGTTTTCTGCTCCAAAGAGAAGTTGAAGGCAGAGTGGCAGTAAGGTGTTCCAGGCTGAATTTGCCCCCAGTCAAGGTTGGTTTCTCCTTAGTTTTGTTCCCCTGGTTGTAGTGCCCAACGATGTGGTGGTGACACAGCAGTGACGATGCTGTCTGGATTCAGTTGCACAGCACTGCTGGAACGTGGTTTGAAAGCAGGTCGGATGCAGACAAGAAAAAAGCTTGCATCGAGTGCTTTATAACAGTCTTGGGGAATGCTGCAAGTTTAGAAGCCTTTTATCATGCAGATTTTTCTTTGTCATTTCTCCCTTTTTAAGGCACAGAGTATGTCTAAATAAAAGGATATTGCACTATTTATTGTGAAGGCAAAGTGATGCAGTGAGATTGAGTTTATTAATGCTTTGAATGATTCTCACAAAATTAGATTTCCTTTTCTTTCATGAGTGAGCAGCTAAGGCAAAAAAATCGAACATAGCATTTTCTTAATCTAGAAACACAGAAAATTTCTCAATTATCTAAAAACATGTCTCTAGTAGTTTCAAAAGACAGTATCTGTCAAGCATTTTTCTACATTTTTATAGTAATAAACAACAAAATAAAGGACAAATCTCAGATTTTAACGTAAAAATCAAATATATTTGTATGAAAAAATTAATGTCATATTTAAAAGGTGACCAGCTTTACTGATGAGCTCTAAAGCACCAGAACAAAACAGCACAAAGGCTCCATTATGAGAGGCTGCAACTGCTGTGGTTATTCCACAGTGTGAGGTGCTCACACAAGCTGATACACACAGCATGTTAAACACACCTAGTGCTCCTAGCTGTGGTTGTGCCTGCGGATAGGAATGAGTCTTAGAGTTTTTCTTCTCAAGGCAGTGTGATTTTTTCTCTTTCTGCATAGGCCTGTTCATTATTTTATTAATATAAAACAACTGATACTAACTGGACTGTATTGGATACAGTTTCATAACACTTGCATGGAATGAGCCATCAATGATTTTATTTTGCATTTACACTATACGTAAAAATATACTTTGAAATAAATGTTATAGCAATGTTATAGCATGGAGGGGTAGGGAAACTGTTGGTGAGGGGCCCTTGGCTCTTCTACTTCGTGTTTGTTTTCTCGTGCCTAAGAAGGGAGATAGAAGAGGACATGCAGACTGCTTAGTTTTGAGACTTCACTGAGAAGGATGGTCACCCCAGGCTCACACACAGGGCTGGGGGGGAAGCAAGGGAAGAATCAGGATCCTGACTTAGTCACCAACTTGCCCTGTTTTTACCTCTCTTACTCATAAACTGACAGGGGAATTAATACGCTTCACACTATTTGGTGTTCAACCACCAAGCAGTTTGACCTCATTCATCACTCCAGAGGCACAGTGCTGAGCCATCAGCACCATTATTTGTACTACTTCAAAGACCTAGAGCTCCCTGGTGTAGGAAAGGGAATAAGTTGTTTCTTCAGCTGCAGAACAAAGTTGATATGTCATGGATCTGTAGCCTATGTCTTCCATTTCCTCATCAAGTAGTCTTGGACCATTTTCCCTATGTCATTTCTAACTTTTATGTCGTTTTTTCACTTCTTCCCATCACCTCTTTATCTCACATTTCCTTATTATGCTAGGAACAACTCATAATTAATCACCACCTAAGAACTCACAGGTGCATCAGCAGACCAAAAACAACACAAAACTGATTTTATGCTTTAATTACTCTCCTTCCAGGCAATGATTTTTAAAAGCTTGTAGTAGCAGTATTTCTGAGTACCAGTAGTATTTCTGAGAGCCCTGTTCCTATGTAAATTTTGTTGACAGGAGTGCACAGCTTCCCTATAAAACATGACTAAAAATATCAATCCATTCAACATTTTCTTCCTGCTCTTATTCAACAAAGTATCTACACCAGACACCTAAGTGTATAAAATTCAGTACTGCTCTATATGTGTGTTAATACTGACTTGTGGAAACATCACTGTATCTACATCTAACAGGAACTATTTAGGAAAGAAGGGTTTTCTTTAATGTAAGCAGATACAGGAATTCCACTAGAAATTACAATCCAGTTTTACATATTAAGTTTGTAACAGAACAGTTTTAGTCATTTGACCAAAAAGATTCTGCATATGTATGTAATGCACTTGAGGAAAGTAAAAGACCAATGGCGAGAACTGAGTTTAATTCAGATAATCCTGAAGTCTGATCTTCTGTGTATTAGTAATTCTCATAATTTGCTGTAGTTTACAAGTAGGAGCTTCAGATCAAATGCGACAACTTGCTGTCTTTACACGCTGGCAAGGTGCCATTAATTTCAATCTAAAATAGTACTGGACTAGCTGGATTAATCACTTTCTGCTGAATCATAATAACTTAGCAATGGCCAGAAGAAAGATTTATGACCTGACTTATAAGATAAAGGCCAATCTCAATCTTTATCATTATCACAGACATCTTATGAGAGCTACTCCAAAGGCCATGAGTATTTTAGGAAAAAAAACTCACTAACTAGACACAGTCATTGCCTGAAATGCTACCTTGGCCATGTCTATGGCCTAGTTCTCAGTGCAGCATCCCCATCTTACCCACAGGAACAATCAGGTGCCTGAGTGAAATAAAATCCCAGCTACAAAATCCTCCTAGTCACTTTCAGGATATCAGTTCTGTCACTCCCGAAGTACCAAGCCTCTCCTGCTTCCTCCAGCTCTGATATTACCTTCAATGAGCTTAGAGAAGTCTCACATGCTTTGGTGACACTTCAGAGTGGACAGCCAGACTGACTGCTACAACCATGCAGAAGTTGTGCAGCAGTTGTGCTCTAAGAACAGCTCTGAGACCTGTGTTGTGCTTCTCTTCTCCCTGATATCCATATAGACTGAGGGGAGAAAAAATCTAAAAGCAGCTGTGCTGCAATGCTGTGAGCTCTCATCCCCTACAGAAGGAATGCAGCCATCTAAACACAGAACACATGAGCCACGTGCCATGGTTGCTTCTGTACACGACTCATTTACTCTCTTGTTTGCAGCAGATCACTGTTGCCTAACAAAGCCTGCCCCAAAATAGAAGAAAACAGGCAATTTCTGAACAGCCCACTAATAAACAACAAGGAGGTTCAGAGGGTTTTTTGCGCTGCATGCCAAGTTGAAATTCCCAAAGTTGAAATGATAACCCCCAAAAAGTGTCTAAACAAGAAAAGGGTGGGGAGATGAGGCCAATTTCAAGGTCAAATTTGGGATACCACTGAAGAAAAGCTTGCAGCAAATCAAGACAAGAGGAAAAACATACTATTTATTTTTTGTGTGTAATATGTATAATATATTCCTAATATGGCATTAAGACACATTCCTTGTGCAACACAATCGTGTGTTCAAGTAAGTACCTTAAACTTTTAGGGCAAGTTTTATTAAAATCAGTCAAAAGCCTAAATCACTTAAATGGGGACATCATCAAGGCTTTAATTTGCTTGGAAGCTGTTACATTTTTATTATTGACAATTTGAGCTCATGGAACCCATTCTCAGCCTCTCTGAAGTTGCACTGATTTGATTGTTTTTGCTTTCTTACAGCTGCTCACTCCAGAGACACCAAATAGCAACCCAGCAGATTTTTATAAATGTTTTCTAATTATTATTGTTTCCTATAAATGTGTTTCCTCATTTCAGTGTATAAATAGCAAACTGATTATTTACAGCACTTTCTCCTGCTGAGCACTAGCCTATCTGTCAGAGAGGTGAAACAAATAACTGAGCTCTGACTTGTAATAATAAAACCTATGTATCATTTTTCTTTCTCGAGGAAAAAAAAAATAAAAAAAATCTAGTTTCTGCACATTTGCCATTTTTGGCATGATTCTTTTCTCTTGAAGAAAACACTCAATTGCCAGCACATGAAAGACGACCTCAGGATAAAGTGTATTTTAAAATAGAGTAGAAAATTCACTGAAAGTCACATGCAAAGGTTTGTTCTGTTTTTCCAACACCTGAGAAAGTTGGAATGCATATTTTCACAACATTGTACAATGTGGAATATACTGTTCAGCTTACTGGACCTAAGGTGACAAAAAATAATAGGGGCATTACCTCAGCTAATGTAAATCAGAGGAGCCCAGAGGTCAGTGAAATTACATCTCTATCTTCCCTTCCTGTCAAATAATCTGCATTTTTCTTGCCCCGTTCAGGATGGTGTGATGAGCAGCTGTGCTCTATGATGGATGATGCAAACTGCTTTTAGAGATCAGGCATTTTGAAATAAGAGATCTCTTATGCTTTTTGCTTAAGAGAGAAAGACAAAACAGAGCATTTCAGTGTACAGTATAGTTGTCTGTAACTGATTCGCATATCTGAATCATGTTGCAACAATATGTTAGATTCAAGAGGGATCTATTTCAGTAAACACAATAGCTAGAGAGAATGAGTACTCTTCACTACAGAATATGTGATCAGTTACTGCAGTGTCATACATTCAACAATTCATTTTTAGACTGTGGACAGTTATCACAAAAGACCTCTACACATTGTTCTGAAGTGCCATTAAGTATTCTTGGTTGATAATCTCTCTCTCTCTCCTCTTCCTCTCCTTTTCATTTTTTCCCTGCTGAGACATGCCGAGATCCAGTTTTGAATGCATTCTTGCTCTGTGGTCATGCATGCCCAGCATGCACAAGCAGAAAGATTATGTCCAAAAGAAAAGCACCCTGAAATGTTTATGATAACAATTCAACACGCAAAAGCTGTACAGTTGTTGCAATTTTGTGCATTTTCCTCTGCTTTCTCTCCCCATCCATGGCAATAAATATAAAAACAAAGCATTCCCTGTCTCCCCACAAATGATATTTAATTTTAGATTTTAAAACCAATCAGTGAAAACAGAACAATGTCAACAGCTAGTCAAGGTCAGCTCTGTGTTCTGTGCTGGAGCTCAGCTGTAACCATCCTTGATTACAGAGGCAATAGGGTGCAGCAACAGAGGTTCATAGGAGCTTGCTGAGTGTACAGGAGAAGACAATGATTCAGCTTGGCTCACACAGTTAATTATTTATTCTTTATATATTTTGCCAATTTAGGAACCTTCATTTATGCATTTGAGCTGTGTTCTTCTCTACACCAAAAGTAGAGGGTGCCCCATTTTTTTCCTTGCCTTTTTAAATACAAAATTTTACAAATGGCTTTTACAAGAAAAATCCTGTTTACACAATACACAAGTAGTGAGGATGTATTCTGAATAGCTAATTCCTGCTGCTCTGCATTTTTTGTGTGAAGATAGCCAGGCAGAATGAACACAAAGCTAGTTCTTTATGACCATGATATATGAGCTTTCTTTGAAATGTCTGGATTTATAAAACTTACAGCTATTGGTGAGCAACAACATAATTTTCATAGGACTGCATCGTATCCTCTGCAAGTTAGGAGTGACTACAGACTACAACACTATAGCAGAGGCTGCATCCCTGTACACTTGCCCTTTTCTAACCCTGCTCCTTGCTAGCCTCTGCTATTACCCTCTATTGGAGACAGGATATGAGGCTTGATAGACCTTTAAACTGGCTCATCACGGTTCTTTATCTGCTTGCTCCCTCTGCGCATGAGAAGCTTGAGTTAGCTAAAGGACATAATTAGCAATAAACACACAAAATATTTTACCAACTGATTCTTAAGTGCTTGTCAAACTGAAGCATGGTTTCCCATTAAATTATGACAGAAAAATCAAGTGTGGGCAAAACTTCCTCAGAAGGAATGTTCTGCCCAATATACCCATTAAGATGTACATTAGTTTCAGTTGTGTTATTTTACATTTTCAAGAGAATCACATTGCTTTCAACATCAAATATTTAAATGTGTTCTGGGCCACTAAAACAGGCAGAATTTGGCACCCAGGAAACCCAGGCTGGAGGCCAAAAATATCTTGGAAAGACATTCACCCAACTGGGCAAGTCTGCTCTGTACACATAGGCACAAAGAATTAACTCAGGAGAGCACCATGGTTGTTTTTTTTTTTCTTGTCTCCTATGCTTTAGAGAAATCCTATTGCCACTTCTTGATGATTTAACTGCCTTTACTAAGCTCATTTATTATGAGCTTAAGAACTACAGTACTTCCCATGTAAACTTCAGGAGAACTTGGTACCAGATTCAAGTTGCAGTTGTGAAGACCAAACAACATTGTCCTCACAGGAGCTCACAATGATATAGGCTTCAAATTCATGTTTCTGAGCAACAAGTTACACACTTAAATTCCAAAGATCTAAACTGAAACAAAATTGGCTTAAGATCTTTGCTGAATCACAGTGCGAACAGCTGTCATGGGATAACAAATTTCTGCAACTCAGCCCAGAACAGATTCCTGATCTACTGAATCTCTCTCTTATCTTTACGGTCCTGTTCTCCTAGGTAAGATTCAAACATACCATGTAGGAATGCTTCTAGGTTTGAGTGAATTAGTGGCATTAATCATAACGAATGTTTCCCTTTAAAAATAGTTGCTCTAATTAAGCCCACTCCTGCACAAGATGCTGGGTTTCTTCACAGGTTTCTGTTAATAGGCATTTGTAAAATTGGAACCATGGGCAGATACCTACATAATCTATCTTCCTTTCTGCATCTATAGCATGTGTTTGATCTGTGCCTACAGAAAGACCATTGTGCATGCATCAAGCAGTAAAAACAGTGATTTGACTGTTCAAACTCCTCTCTGCACATGATTCAGAGCTCCTCTTAACAGCTTCATTTATTTCATTGCACCATGCAACAACAGCACCTTGACTCACAGGAAAGCTCTTTTAAATAAAGTCTGATTTCTAAAGCTTCCTCTATTATTCTACACCTATAATAACCGAAGTACAGAAAAGCTAGTACACACAAATTTTTGAAACACCCTGAAAATATCTAAAGTAGCTATCTGAAATTATGAGACACAAGTTAAATGCCTGAGAGTGTGCTGCTGTAAAGTTTTCACACACACGATTGGAATGACAAAAAATTCATACTCCTCATGAGTAACACAGTGGCTGCTAACTGTGGTCCAGACAACAGCATTGCCTGATGTTTTTACAGAGGAACATTCAAAAAGATATGGGTTTTACTACTTTCCATATCCAGAAGTCATTGGGATATAATTGTCTAACATCTGATAAAAATTAGGTTATCTAGGAGGATAACCTCACTTACCATCTTTTAACTGCCTAATTAAAGATCATCATTCCAGAGGTGCTGAAACTGATGAAACTTCAGGCTTATGAGTCTTAATATTTATTTTCTTACACTACAGAAAAAGAAGTCTGCAAGAAATAGTCCTTTAACAGCAATAACTTTCTCTCAATAGCATCATTGATAATACTGTTTCCACTTGACAGTATGAAATACATGGCACACAGCACACATATTCCCATAAACCCATACAAAATAAGATCAGGGTCACTCTGCAGCCTTTTCGGCAAACAGAAAGAGCCTCACCCAGGAGAAGGCTTCGAGCCTGTATTTTTGCTAAATACATGGGAGGTTACTGAAATTTTCCCATTACAGACTATAGAACTCATAAAAGGAGAGGGAAAAAGTAAAAGCAATTGATTCATCAAGAGAAAAGTTAATACTTTTTTTCTGGTTCAGATTTTAGAAGCTCTCAACACATATCATTCTCTTTCCTCCATTAGCTTTACCTTCTTCATAAATATGGCATATATTAATTCATTTATTTCTTATTTTGAATTTGTAGAGGATTGTCATCCTTTTTATACTCAGGAAGGCTGAGGCATGTGAGAAGGACATTGTTTGCTGCGAGAGGTTAGATAGAACTTACTGGACTTCCAGGATGGACTGGAAGCAAGAAACTGCATGCCCTGATGCCAGTAAGCAGTCCCACTTTTACAACAGGAGCAGCAGCATAAAACATTGTCCTTCTTAATGACCCAATGGAGTCTACCTAAAAGATATCTTCTGAATTAAGGAAGTGAGTTACTCATGTCTCAAGTGTTAGGTTGGATTCTAAAGAGGTATCATAAAAGTTAATGTCATAGCAGCTCTTATATGATAGATATTGATTGTTCTAATATCAGGCCTTCCACAGAGGACTAATGTTTAACATTTAACAGGGGAAAATTATATTTTATATCTCATTTACAGCTGAATCATTAGCACCAGATAAGCAGACTTGGGGGGCGGGAGGAAATCCAAATGTCCATGGATCAGACAGACTAAACTGGTTTTTTTGAATGCAAACATTTGCCAGCTGCTCTTGAGGAAGAAGCCATGGCAAGATAGCTTTCCATATCTTTGACAGAAACTACTTAGTTGGAAGCTAGAAGAAGATTTTGCAGTTTTCACTGCTGTTGTTACTCTTCAGGTTTCTACATTTCTTTGCTTTTTTGGTTTTGTTTGCTTCTGTGTTTTGTTCTAGCTGTTTTTAGCAAAATTGCCTATTGAAAGTATATTGCTATCCCATTCCTTGTGTTAAGTAAATAATTTTTTACACCAGATACTGTGCTGTAATTTACATAAACAGCTGTGAAGGCCCTTCTGTAAGAGTGACTGTACTTATTTCATAGAGCTCTGATAAGAACAATACTTGGGCAACAAAGCAACAATTTATCAAGGCTAAAGCATCCATTTTAGATTTTTGCAGCCATTTTTGACTCTGAAGCTTTGCTACACACAAGTTATTTATCAGTAACTCCAAAACTCTTTCCTATCTGCCAGAAATGATTAGCAACAGGTGAGCTTGAGACTGTCATTTATGGGCAAATTTCTGTCCACAGAGAGAAAAATTGTGCAGCAGCAGTAGCACTAACTACCCCAAAGATACTATAAGCATGAAGACCAGGCAAGGGATTGTAAGACCTGTCCCAAATTCATAAATATTACTGCCTAACCCCGTAGCTTTATGGCTTTCAAAGGGAATGAGAAACTAAACATATACTAAAAAAAAAAGTCTGCAGACTTTGTGGCCAGTGAACCTGCATATTACAGAAAGCTGCAGGATATAGAAATCTTCTTTTTCAGAAATCTCATAGCTTACTATTGCAGGCTGACTCCAAATTGCTGGGTAGGTAGAGGTGGTCTTGGTGGAGGAACCTTGACCACAGGTGGCAGTTTTCCTTTGTGTTTCCCCCGAAGATTTTCATCATGTCTGTAAAAATCAAAAAGTCATTGATTTTCTGTGCATCATAGCTGACAAGTTACATATTTGAACAGCTACCAGTTTTGTTTGTGATACTGATCTCCTGACAACAGCATATATGCTGCAAGTCTTACAGAATTTACATTTACTATAATTTAAGCAATAGGGAAATTTTTAAGCAGTATTTGTAAAAGAATTCTTAAACAAGACAAAAAAAGAGCTTTTTTTTTTTTTTTTTGGGCTGTAACCAATGGAGTACATTAATAAATGTGTCCAAAAAAATAGGAACACTCTACAATTTAAAAGAAAATTCAAGCCTCTTTTCTACTCAAAATACAAATTTCCTCTCTTTTGCAACCTTGCAATCTAATTTATAACCTCAGAGCTCTAAGGTATTTTCAGTTATTCCCTATTTACTCAGAAGATGTGTAAAAACCCACCTGGCGTCAGTAACAGTCACAATCAAAGCTTCAGTTACTTTCATTCAGCAGTGACATAAAATCATTTCCTGTCACAATATCAAAGCATTTCCACGTAAAGAGTAGTGTCAAAAAGACTGTTATTGATACTAATATTGGCACTTGATAATCCCAACCTGATGTACTTCTTAATCTTTCCCTCTCCATTACTCCTCCCTAGCACACATACAAGCATCACATTAAAGTAATCGATCTGCTAACAACAGACATATCCATAAAATTCAAAATCAATTAACTCTTTGCTGACTGTGATAACTCTTTATAAATGGAAGTCACTTGATCCATTACAATATGCAAGCAAAGAGGTCAGCATTGTATTTTTGCCCATGACCATTATGCAGTACCCATGAGTAGTAGCAACACATGGATTTTGTTAACACTCACACTGATGCTGCATTTATATGAAGAAAATACTCCACAACTGAGATGTAAAGGTTTCAGTCCTGTAGAAAACTACATAGGGTTTTCCTGTGTCCACATATGACACACTCTAGCATGCCTTACATGGCAATGCAAATTTCAGAATTAAATCCAATCAAGCACAGAAGGTAAATTAAACTTTCAGCCACTGAAAAAATAGGATTAGATTCTGCTTGGAATACAGTGGACGTAACACAAGTGTACCTGAGAAAATGTGAGACAAAGTATTTGAAACTTGACACGTACCGGATGACTTCTTGAGGAATATTAAGCTGGTCATATTTGAGATGTTCTCTCAGGTCGCTTAAATGGTTCAAGTAGGTGACTTTTTTCCCAAACTTATGGCTAAAAAAAATTGCAAAGAAGTATAAAAATCAGCATGGGAGAAGCATTTATGAAGGCTTTAGTTTCCATTACAAAAATGTAAGTGCTGATGCAACTCAAAATTAGACTGTAATTGAAGCAGCAGGAGACATGAGATGTATTTCATTTTGTATGATCAAACATATACAGTGCATGCCTGAGAGTCTGATTTGAATAAAAATAACTGACTTTCGTCTCAATGTTTTTTGATTTGCATAGATATGAAAAACACTGCTTTAAAAGCTACTGAAAAACAGCTTTCACACAGCATTAGAAAGCTCACTAAAATAAATGTTAACTCTGGAGAAAATGTTGCATGGCCAACACAGCGGTTGTGTTATTTAGGTACTCTTTCCTACCAAAACATGAAATAATGGGGACTACAGACATAAAACATAAAGTATTAAATGACAGGCAAGATTTTCAAAGAATGGATAATGTAAGTCCTTGAAGTGCAGGGCCATCAGATTTATCTGTTTTGAAAAGAGCTGGATAGCTTCTGAACAATAAAGCTCTCTTGATGAGCTGAACAAAACAGATTTTCCAAATCTGGTGCGAGAAGGATCGCAAGTTAGGTTTTGAGTTTCAGTTACGTACAGTCCAAAATAATTTCATATTTTTCTGGGATACAAAGTGTCTGTCCTGTAATGAATTGTCAATACAAGTAGTAGGTGTTCATGATGAAAACTGTACTTCGCTGCATGTTACTTTGATATCTGAACTAAAGAAAAATTCGCAGTAATGAATTTATCACTGAAATGTCAAACACGCGTACGCACACTCCCTCTAGTGGGCGATGACACAAATGCAAGTCACTTGGGCATTTTAGAAGCTCTCGAGTGGAAAGTGCAAAATTTTGCCAACAGACGAGAGCTTTTATTACTGATAGATATCAGTCCACTGTGCAGAACTTCAGATTTTTCAGCTTGTCTTTTTTCCAAGTTTTTTTTTTTTTCTTCTGGTCACTGATTTCAACATCACACATAAACCATGGGCTTATGAAGAATTCTCCGTCATTGACTTTTCAGAGTTAATTCATTCCTTCGATTATTTTGTCACAATAAACAGCATTATAATCACTGCTATAATTATTATCACCAGTGTATAAATTTGTTCCTGTTGGTCACATTTTTTTCTTTTTTACAAGGAGCAGAGCGCTATCAGATTAGACTCAAAACAAGTATCCAGGTAAGCAGTACTAAAAGTCAAGTACAACATGAATTGCTCATTGCTATGAAAACAGGGCATTAAGAAGGACAAGATGATGGTGCATCTAAGATGACAAATGCTGGTTTCAATTTTCTGTGCTGGATATGAATGCTTAAATTTATCAGAAGCACCCATTTTTACATCCAAAATAAATAAGGATTTAAATGCCAGCGTATCATAGTGTTCCAAGAAAGAAAAAGGTATTTATCTTATCCATGCAGACATCATAAGATCCAGGGAAAATGAATGCTTGAAGAGATAACCATGTATATGTACTTCTTTTAAGAATTAGCAGCAGTGTTTATCCACCTGTAGCCCCACTGAGAGCACTAAGACCAAAGGGACATTGAAAATTTGAAGTGCAAGGAGGGTTATATATGCATTCAAACCCTGGAGCCAGCACTGATTCCACACCACAGTGTGATCAGCAACTGAATACACCCAGGCAATAGCTGTCCTTCACTATTCCACTTCTTCCTTTAGCCACACAATGCCTGGCTTAGCAACCTGGTCTGAAGCTGACTTCTCAGCATCCCACAAATCATTCTCAACTGCCTCTTAGAAAGAAGCTGGCTGTACCCGAGTCATCTTAGAACAAATCATGACTACTGGTTTGTAGTGTTCTTGTTTTTTGTTTGTTTGTTTTTGTTTGTTTGTTTTTCTAAAGCCTTCTGGAAAACTCCTCATAGCCATCCTACAGCAAATCAGGAATAAAAAATATCCATACAGTTCCTGAAGTTGAATCAGCTACTGCACTTCCTGCTTCTGTCACAGTTTTGTCACCAGTGGTCTATGTCCTAGATTACTGACATTTATTTTACTGCCAGTTACGATAAATATCTACAGTCATTCTTGTTTCATGAATGATAAATTACAGAATGAGTTCTAGCTGTATTTTTTTTTAATTTCACATGCTTCTTGCATGTTCTGACCTGTCTAAAAGTAAAACTTTACAATTAATTACATTGCTACCCAGTCAGAAAGTGCAAGTTAGCATAACGTACATTAGGAGCTGATTCACTATGGCTTCTCGGGATAAATTGCTTTATTCTTTCAACTCTGAGAACATTCATAATATAATCTGCAACACATTGGAATTACTTTGAAAGCAGGAGAAGTTCAGGAGCAAAAACTTGAAGTCCAACCAACTTAGTGCTTGTCAGAATCTATCCATCATTGCTGGTTCCTTGTAGCTACCATTAGTTTTTACAGTGAGAGGAAAAGAATCCACTGGTAAAATATACCCTCCATTATACTGTCTATCTCATATTCTTATGAGCACTTCGGGGCTTATTCATTAACTTTGAACACACTAGTATTATCAGTCCTATTCATCTCAGCACTTGAGATCAGACCAAAGGTTAGCCATTTATTACCTGATTTACCATACCACCTAGTAACTCCAGTCATGGACTTAGTTTTTTTGTGCTAAGTGCTGTTGAACAGAACAAAAAAGTCATTCATGCCCACAGAATAACTAAGTTTTAAAGGAGTATTTACTTTAACATATCACTGAATCTTTTATTAATTAAGACTTCATAATCTTAGAAAGAAAATACCCTCTACCCTGTTATGCATACTCAAGCTTGAGCTCATCTTACATATTAGTTCAAGCCAGTTTAAATGGGTGTTGTGCTGTTACTTGATATATTTTACCTCAAGCTTTTTAAAAGCAACCTGTAAGAGAACAAATCATCTTTAAACTAGACAGGAAAATTGTCACCTACCTTATAAGAGGTTTAAAAATATTCCACAGAATTTTTATGAAGTTGGTTGGATGTACAACATAGAGTGCTTTCAGGTTTTTCTTATACCTAAGAAAAGAAAATGAAATTGTTAAGAAAATTTTTGAATATCATAGACTGTAGAAATGAATAGATACAACTGAATGGAAAGTATTATTACAGGAATATCATACAGCGTTTTATTCAAGTACATTAAAAAGGCTTAATTCAGAGAAACTCAATGTAAAATGATTTTTTTAATAATAAAAAAAAGGGTTACTTTCGATGATACAACTGTATTCCAAGATAACACTATTTTAATCTTAACCTAAGTCTTTTGTCTTAAGGGCTTAGTATCTGGAGGGTAGAAGAAAAATTATGAGATGAAGCAACCTGAAAAAGAACTGAGGGGAAAAGGAAGTCTTAAAAATGGATTCCCTTCATCTCTCTTTATTTTCTCCATAAAGGAGCTTCATACAGGAGAAAATTCATATATTTTCAGCTGTAAAATTTAGGCCTAATCTTCTTTCCCACTACTTTTATCTTGTTTTGGTTGTCATTACTAAAGTTGAAGCCAATTATGCACTGTTTCATATCAGATGGTCCTCTTTGTTTAGAACAAAAACTTTCTTCATGACAGCACTGCTTGATTCCATGTTGTCATATAATGGTACATAAACAATAGATTCTAGAAGGCTAAAACTAAAATGGAAACTAGGCACCACAGGAACATGCTGATCTTACTCAACTTTACTGCAAAATGAAACTCAGAAAACCCACAATCATGTGTCTCTTTATATTCTGTATATGAACTGTTGCTTAGAGCTTTGCAAAGTTTGCCTAAAAACTGAAGAATCCTCCCCAGTGCTGACCATTCATTGTTATGGGGGGAAAAAAAAAAAGATAATCATTAACTCTCAAGAAAAACCTTTATGTAACAGGTTATTGTAAGAGGGAAAAGAGGATCAACGTAGAAGTTAAAATAGTTTAATAGTTGAAATAGTTTTTTCCTTTTCGGTTTTAAATGGGCCCATTTATGTCTGTGCTGTTTTTACAAAGCCAGTATTACATACAAGCAAATAAATATCCTCCTGCACAACAGGCACTGCTGTAAATAAGAACTCAAATTCAGTGATAAAAACTAAAAAGCAACACAACTGAGCTGCTTTACTGAAATAAGTCTGTTTTGCATCTCAAAGTAGAAGGCATAAGCCTATATTTCTGTGGAAGTTTACATATTTCATATTTTCTTGAACTACAAGTGAATGCCCAGAAGACTACAATGACCTGCCATAAACCTTAAAACTAAGAACTACTACCTTGAAATTATTCCAGTTGAACATTTCCTTTCATAATACTAGCTAATTACAATCTTCTTTTGTATTCTCCTCTTTTCTCTCACCCTCAAAATACACAAATGGAACAGGTTTGAAGGGTACTGTATTTGTGTTGTGTTTTTTTTTTTCTTCTTTCTAGCTAGTACAGCTAAACATATATGCTGGACTGCAAATACTGCTGTGAGCTTCTCGGTGACTGCATGCCATGAACTTCAGCTGTGAATAAAATGATGGGTGTGAGGTTGCCTACTCTTTAAAGATACCTGGGATTATCTGCTCCTCCTTGGTTCTCTTGCATTCTGGGAGAGAGTGAAAATGGAGAAAACAGATTTCTGGCGTAACTGTGTTCTTGAGATATATGCAGGAGAGAAGGCAACAAAACTGAGGAAGATATAGCCCCTCATACTGCCTCTCCCTATACAGCTGCTGTAAATTAGGTTTGGGATTGTCTCAGAAGGAAAATAATATGATAGGGTAGGCTTCCAATTCCACAGAGTGATTTATTTTCAGGAACTGTCAAAGCACAGCAAAAAACACTATTATAGCCCAAACCTTTCACCATAGACAAAATATAGGAGATCCTTTGCCATTTTTTCTTCCTTACCCTGTCTCTTAAACAATAAATGTATTATAGCAAACATATTCAGAAGTCTACTACCAAAAATAAGCTTTCTCGATCTGTTACTGAACCGATATCAATTTCTCATTAAAGCAGTTAGATACTTCAAATGACAGCTCATCTCTGCAGCTCAGATGGCTGCTGTTTTCTTGCATAGTGGGTTTTAGAGTTACAGGATGCTATTGGGTGAGATTCAAAAGACTGAACTCTGGCACTAGATAACCAAATTTTGCATATTTGAATATCCATTCTCAAAGCAGGGTGGTACATAGATGTGTTAAATGCTTGTGTATTTATATTGCAGTTTAATCTAGAAATACACATTAACCTCTTTCACAGTGTCTTTTTGGAGATTTGCTTCTTGTTCCAGCTCCCAGATTGGAAGAATCAGGCACATATGATTCATCCTCCAACATGCACACACAGGCACATCTACAGTTCCACTTTGGGAAAAAGCCATTTATGAATGTTTTCACTTCCAGATATTTTGCCCTTTTTTGGCCAGCTTACAAAAACAAGTAAAACAACTTGTTGAAAACAAGTAAAATAACTTTGAACAAGTAAAACCCTAACTGATTTCAATAGGAACTTCCAGCTCTAGAGCAGCCCTGTGGAGAAGGACCTGGGGTCTTGATAGATGAAAAGCTTAACACGAGCCAGCAGTGTGCCCTTGTGGCTTGAAAAGCAAATGGTATCCTGGGCTCCATCAGAAGAGGGGTGGCCAGCAGAGACAGGGAGGTGATTGTTCCTCTCTACTCTGCTCTTGTGAGGCCCCATCTGGAATACTGCGTCCAAGTGTGGAGCCCCCAGTACAAGAAAGACAGGGAGCTGTTGGAGAGGGTCCAGAGGAGGGCCACGAAGATGACCAGGGGACAGGAGCACCTCCCCTATGAGGACAGGTTGAGGGAGCTGGGCTTGTTCAGCCTGCAGAAAAGAAGGCTGCAGGGTAACTTCATTGCAGCATTTCAATACCTAAAGGGAGCCTACAGAGGGGAGGGGAATCAACTCTTTGAAGGGGTAGATAACTGCAGGACGAGGGGAAATGGTTTTAAGTTGAGGGAGGGGAGATTTAGCTTGGACATCAGGGGGAAATTCTTTAGAGAGAGAGTGGTGAGGTGCTGGAACAGGCTGCCCAGAGAGGTTGTGGATGCCCCGTCCCTGGAGGTGTTCAAGGCCAGATTGGATGGGGCCCTGGGCAGCCTGGTCTGGTATTAAATGGGGAGGCTGGTGGCCCTGCATGTGGCAGGGGGGTTGGAGATTCATGATCCTTGAGGTCCCTTCCAACCCTGGCCATTCTGTGATTCTGTGAATGCTTGTTTTCAAAGAATAAACTTTAGAACCCAGTTTCCTCTATTGAAAAGCTATCTATCTAGGAGCTCTGGCCTAGTCAACAACCCATCCAAACACCCAAAGTATAAGTCAGCAGCAGTCACTGTTACTTCAAAGGACTGGCATATACAAGCACAGGGTCATTTCTGTGCTTTACATATAACAAACAATGAATGCTACAAGTATTTTGAGAAACTGTCTGTTAGGATCTCCTATTTCATATACAACCTAGCCTTGAGAAGATTTAAGGTTAAAAAAAAACCTGTGAGATAATCAAGAATGATGGCTAGTAAGGTGTCACAAGCTTCTTGTTAAATAGCACACAGAAAGACGATGGCTCAGTTCTTGCTCCCGAGTCTTTGTATAACTTTGGATAATCATTTCAGCACCTATGACACTAAGTAGTGCACAGAAGACATTTATAAGAGAACCAACAGGCTGAGGTCATTACAAGAATTTGTAATGGTAAAATTAACTCAACCATTAACTACAGACATTTTACATGCACACAAACCAAACATTCTGGAGACATACTTCCTGTCGAATTCTTTGTAGGCAGTTTGTAACCATTTCAGTGATGGCTTATTGAGACTCTTCAGGCCGTAGTGAAAGTAGACAACTGTATAATCATTCTCTACATACTGTTCCAGAGTATACTTCAAGTACCTGAAAAGATACCATTTTAGTTTTAAGACAGTGTATTGGATGGGAATTTTAAAGCAGTAACTGAGAAAGTAAATGCCCTGTTTTTGCGCTGAACATTCATGACTGCAGATTCATGTTTTCCTCAACGTAGTTAGCAAACAAGTTCATCTTGTTTTAGAGGCAGTGTTACCAGTAATTCCACCACATTATGAACATATTTAGTTATAAAAACAATGGTACTCACAAATCACTAAAAGATGAAGACAATACATGACTGTGTTGCTCAGCAAATATTTTAAAGGATACATTTTAACCGACAGCAACTTCTATTTTGCTTTCTTCTTGTCTTTATCAATTCCTTCCAATTAGCCAAATAAACATAGTCATTTTAACCTTTCAAAATAATAAGGGATAAGTCTTCTTTTTACTCTCAAATAAAAAGATCTTAAATTCTTGGGAAAATCCATTAACTCTAATTACTGCCAATTACAACTTGTTACTGTAAACTGTTTTCTTGAGTGCACTTGCCTTTCTCTTGTTTGCTTTGAAGGGACTACATTTATAGATCATTTCCTTTAAAACTAATTTAAAGAACTGCACTAGTTATCCCATCTTGAAATAAAAGTATATGTTTTATAAGCAGATTTCTGTGCATTGATTCTTTTATGGTATAGTGTAAGACACTTTTCCTTTTCTCCTACAATTGAGAGCACTGCATGGTCTATTACACAGCTCAGTGATTCAAATAAAGCAATGATGGAGGAGTACAATCTGGCCTCATCTCTTGCTGTGTCAGATTTCAACTTTCTCATGTCATTCTCAATGTTATCTTATTATTCTGTGACAGAGTCCCAGATATCGTTCTTCACTCATTCAAGTAAATAGACAGTTTCATGTGACACTTATTAGGCTGTGGCTACCTGAAAATATCAAGGCCACACTGACTATTCACCTATGCAAAAGCACATTACTTCACTGCTATGCTGTACTCCCACAGTCTTACTGATCTGCTTATTCATCTATGATACTGAAAACCTTAACACTGCAGATAGTCTGGGACAAGGAATGCTATTGCTATTTATGTAATACTGTTTTGATACCTGAATTGAGTATTAAATGGTATTATAATGGAATTACCATTAATGGTAATTCAAGACTTTCAAGTAGAGTGTAATCAAAACATAAATATATCTAAACATGTACTCTGACATACAGAGAGCCTCATGTTTTATTTTACAGCATGCAAATTCCTTGGCATGTTGCCTATGGAAAGCCTGTACTTCTAAAAATAATTGAGGGAGCTTTAAAGGAATAAAATAACCAATATTTCTGTACAATCAACTGCTTGTTACAAGGTGAGATATAAGAGACTTAAACAAAAATACTGTACTTGATATAGGTCATTTTATAAAAGAGGAAAAACAGTAACATAAATAACAAAATGTTATTGAGAGGTGATTTAGGAAATGAAATATAGCAAACTAAGGCAAACTTGTCATTCATGAGAACGTATGTACATAGTGCTAAAATACTAGAATTCCTCTTTCATTGGTCTTCATCATAAATTCTTTGTTTTAAAATATCAGAATTCATTAAGAAAATCAAAACACCAAGTTAATTTCAGTACACAGTGAATTACTTCCTCTAGACAAGATTCCAGGTGAAGAAACTGCCAGTTTCATCCACATCTCATTGACTTAATATTAACACTAGTAAGTACATCATTTTTCCATTTCACTCACTACCTCCTGCTTCTCCCTCTCTGAAAACTCATTCATCTGGAAACAAGCTAAAAGAGATTCACATAGAAATGTGATTCTGTGAATGTAAAGCAGTCCACACAAGAGATTGAGAGAAACTTACTCCAGCAATCTGGTGTGATTGAGCTGGTGGGAGGGGGGCATACGGCAGCAACTGAAGGTAATCACCTTTCTTCCAGAATTGTCATCACCTGGTGAACAAAACAGTTAGTAAAGACAATGCTCATTTACTCATGCAGTGGGACCTCAGTGATCTGAGGGAGTAGCTTGTATTTTCTGGTATTGGGGGTAATCTTGGTATTTCTCATCTTTACTCAAAACACACTGTGAAACTTCACAAGCAAATCACACGTTGCCTACAGAAATAAATCTGGCAACCATGGCAGTAAAAATGATGCAACTGCTGAACAACTGAGGCAAACTAAGCTGAGAAAGACCTATTCAAAGTATAGCTGGTAGTGTGCAGCTCCTGAAAAGGAATGACTAAATCCTCCTGCAGAATTTAACCATGGAAGAAACTGTGTCTTTCTTACTGGAGTAGTAAGAAAGTTGCAGAAGTAATGTTTTTAAACTTGTCATGCCTTATTTGCTGTTCCACAACAAACAATTTAGACATTTGCTCTGTCAAACACTGAAGTCAGATTTTTATTTTACCAGCTTAAGCTTTCTTAGATATTTTTCCAAAAGCACCACTACATTCAGATCTCATTAAAACACAAGACACAGGGCAAACACCTTTGCTTTTCATAACCTGAAGATCACCAAGATTCCATCCCTTAATCCCTTCAGCAAAGCATGTACTGTGGCAGTCGAGTTCATTGCACTCACTGGCTCATGACACTTTCACCCGCTGCTTGTATGGACAAAGCTGGTGATGATGCCAGTGCCCACCCAATGCTCAACTTCTGCTATCTGGAAACCCACACTCAGAAGTTATAGGATGATCATATTGAGGGTAACTGTACAGAAGACCGTGAGATGTTAAGATCTTAACATATAGGTAACTAGCTGGAATGAAAAAGCAAAGAAATAAAAGGGGGAAAATTAAAGATCTAACACGGTAACTCAACATATGAATCATATGAACATTTCTATGAAAACTGGGTAGAGCAGCTTCAGCTGTTTGAATCAACATCAGTTCTATGAACTTGATCAGCTAAAGCTGATCAAATTACATCATCTGAATAAGAAAATATTTGCCAGCTTGGAAACATGTATTTTTGATGAAAAGCCACCGGCTATGTAAATATTCTTCCCTTTATTTTGCTTAGGAAAAATTGGCACCTTCAGCTGACAGATTCCACATCAAGAAAAAAACATTATTGTGCTTGCTTTATCCAGTTTCTATCCCACATGTATACAGAGGTCGTGATGGTACACTATTGGGTTTTTTTGTTTGTTTTTTTGTTTTGTTTTTTTTTAATATGGGAAAAGGGATAGAAGAGACAAGATTAACTTTTAATAACTTTTCACTTATGAATGCTGACTGGGAGACATCTTCTGCATTATCAGTTCCAAACCTGTGTCATCACCAGGAACTGTGCCCATAACCCTTGCTGACTTGTCAGGCTTCATCTTGAAAACCAGTGAATTTTTCCAGCTCTTGGTCCTACTGCTCACTGCTATGACAATATGCAACCTTCTTTCCTCAGTTCTGGTCTAAAAGTGCTAGCAAGTCTGTACCAGCTTGTTTGTGTGATAATGATATGATCCAGGCAGAACAGTTCTCCTCCTCCAGTACTGTTTACATCTCTGATGGAATCTCTAGGCAATAATCACTTCTCAGCCTGCATTTTACTGCTTATAAACATGTTAGATCTTCCATCTCCTTTAAAAATCTCCCTTCCCCAATCCCACTGTTTTCTACACTGCTCCAGTCTGAATGCCTCTTTCCTAAGCATGGGTGACAAGGATTAGATAATGATTGCATGAATTGCAAGATGAACATCAAAAATAGGACTTACAGGTTTTCTAATAATATCAACATAATCTTTACTGAAAACTGGGATGAAGTATTCATTTAAATTGTCTACCCCACTCTGATTTCACAGATCATTTATCTCCTTTTTCTCTCTTTATACAACCAAAAAACCTTTTATTATTTTCTTTAACAACCTTTAAAGACTTAACTCAGCTTGACTTTTGGCAGTTATCACTTTAGTCCTGTATTTCTTACTTCCAAAATGTAGTTTTCTCTGCTGGCTGTTTCTTTTTTTTTTCCATTCCTTTCAGGCTTACTACTTATGTTTGCTATCTTTCTTGAACATGCTTTTTCATCCATCATAGTTTGATGCCCCCTTGCCACATTAATAATAAATTCTGATTCCCATGTTAAATAAGGTGCTTGAGCGCCACTAAAGGAAGGTTATGCACAACAACATGATTATATGTACTCAGGTAAGTGTGTACATTGTTCTTAAACAGGCAATATTTTCATTTCCTGAAGTTATTTAAAGTGTCTTATTTGATGTTTTCAGAGCACTTATAAAGGCATTATAATTTGAAAGGCATTAATATGAACAATGTACTACAATTAAATTAAAGCATTAATAAAAAATTGTTCTCTAAATCATTACTTGTTTGTGGAAAAACTGCTGTGCTACAGTGCACTGTGGAATATTTTATTTGTTAAACAATCATTTTTATGAGCAAAATAAATCTAATAATGTTTCCAGCTAAATTACTAAATGAGTCACCAATTGTTACTGTTGGTTACATTCCACTGCCTGATTTAAAGGGCAGAATAAAATAACTACCTTTATAAAAGAAGTGTAAACAGATACACTTAGAACACATGTAAAGTGTTCTAGTTTCAATAATCAGAAAACTGGAGTGCAATCGCTTTGCCAAAACTACAAGAAGAGCAGAGAACTGAACCTTGTTCTGCAACTCCATAGAGCTATACGGGCAACAGCCACAATCAGAAATGGTTAATGAGAACCTCAGCTCGACTAAAAGCTAAATAAAGCAGGGCCAGCTTCCCAATAATGATGACAGCTGATAAAAGAGGATGTTCTTTTCACATAGGCATCAATAATTCTTTGAAAAACAGAAAAGTTTTTAAATGGCACATTGAAGCGCTGATCTGTCAAGTAGGTCTGCCTAGCCCTCTACAAGAAGGGCTGTGACTGAGCACCCTGCAAAATTCCCATTGCTCTGGACTATTTGCTTCACACTTTGAAACACACTGAAGTCCAGAATTTTGAGGAAATAAGTTATGCCCAAACATGTGAAAGTGTAGCTTGAAGTGTGGGAGTATCAATCATCCAGTTATCTACACAAAGAGCATTACTTGAAGCATTTGTTTTTAAGTCAGCATAGAGCAAGTATATATACCACAAAACCTGTATTTCCTTTGTAATTAAATAATTTAGAACTGAAAGATGCCTCTCTTTACAGAAGACAATGCAAAAAAAACCAACCGAACAACAACAACAACAACAACAACAACAACAAAAAAAAACAAAAAACAAAAAAAAACAAAAAACACAATTTCAGTTTTGTTTCTTGGTGATTTACTTTCAGGTAAAAAATGTAATTTCATATTAACATATTTTATTCCACATTACTGAACAGCTTCAGATGACAACTTGTTCTATGCTTCTGTGTTCCTTCTACACTGCTTTTGTGCTCTAGCAGTTCCAGAAGCATTCCCAAAGACTGGGTTCCTTAACTGCTTGGGCACCTAAACTCCCCAGCCCACTCTCTCTGTGTTCGTGCTCTCATCTTTTTCACACTAGCAAATCCTTTGTCTGAAATCCTTATCTCACACACAAAAAATGTTTGAGAGATATCCTTCACCTACAGGTGAGAGGGCACTGCCTCGCTTGGTACCCAGTAGCCACATTCATAAGTAAAGTATGTAAATAGAAAGATGATGACAGCCTCAGCATTATCAGCTGTGCTCACTGCTGAGTCACTTCTGTAAACTCATTTCTGTCAAGCCAACTTCCTTCTCTACACCTCATGAGTAAAGAGGGGTGTGTGGAGTGCAGTGTCCAGAACAGGATTTATGCCCATTAAAATACAAAATGCTGGAATATTATTTGTGTGTATTTGTCTGAAGCAGACATGATTCATACATCACTTCTGATATCAAACTTCACAGTACCAAGGAAAAAAAAAAGTTATGGTAAGAAACAAGGAAGAGCAAGTAGGAAAATGGATTGTTCTGCTTTTTAATTAAGAATTTGGATGGCACAGCACTTACTCCATCTTGCAAATGAAAAGTTTTTTCTAATGATACAGCTTATTCCAATTTACAAATGAGAGATTTTGATTGCTGTAATTTTAGTATGACTTTTTAAAGCCTGT